>NC_092469.1:17575909-17901590 GCF_047495875.1 Pithys albifrons albifrons
CCTATAGGGGAATGTAAACATTTTCACTGGCTGGAAAAGTGTATATTCAACAGATTTGTAATCCCATAAAACTCCAAAGGCATGACGGAATGGAAATGTGCTGTTCCATGTCAGGTTTGCACCATGTGCCTCAAACTTCAGTGTCTGAAATCAGATAGGTCAGCACTACATTTTCTTTTGGAAAACCAGCTACATCATGTTTGCTGGGTCTGTCATAACTTAGGCTTGTCTCTCAAACCATTTAGCAGAGATTTGAAACAGGGTTAAATATGCCTAAATTGTATTTCAATCCTTTTGGCTGGCTGGATTTTAAAATTTTCTTATTGCTTAAATAACTTCCAGAATACAGCACAGTAGGTGCCAAACTCTCAGATATACTTGACTATCCCCCCTCCCAACTTGCTGTGGGTATCAGACCAGTGACTCCTCCCAAAGCTAAGGTGAATGTCATCACTGGAGGTCAACTGAAGACTCAGTCTCAGGTGTGGTGGATGTGTTCACCTGACAAAGTGCCCCTAATGGCAAACCGGCAATCAGCCCTTCCCAGCCTCCCAGACTGCTCTGAATGTTAATTAGCTGTAGGTATCTGCTGAATGGGGAATAGGTAAATAGCCAAAGACGGGCACTAAAGCAGGAAAGATCATTTGAGGCTTTTTGTTGAAAGAGGAGGGTGGTCTATGTGTGAGAAAGCCCATCACTAATCACACAGTTTGTACTCTGAGGTTAAATAACCTTATCTTGATTAATTTTTGTCACTGCCCATCAATAGCCAGTTCCACTGAAACTACACCCTAAGTTTTTACATAAGAAATTCCAACCATTTCTCATGAAGAAAACTTTTCTTTTTTTTCACTGTCCAGGAAAATGTACTTTGAAGATATAAAAAATTTAGCAGTTAATTTTTTCCCGGAGCCAGCAGTTGCTACATCATGTCCATTCCCAGTGCTGTCAATCATTATCCAGCCAGCATATTGTTCAGAAGGTGGAGCTGTCAGGCAGAAGGAATGAAAGGTAAGAAAGGGAAGGCTTCTGCTTCTTGCTGATGCCAAGGGTAAATGAGATTATGTCAAACCTTTAAACAGAGTCCCCTTTCTGTGCCCCACCCCCTGCTCCTATATAACACACACTGCAGTTAGCAATACCTGCTTTCACCCAGCCGGTGGTGGGGTGTGAGTGCCTTCTCTCCACACCTGCTGATGGATGCTCTGGCCAGCAGCCCCCTTGGGTGGCTCTGTGTTGGTGCCACCACGTTTTTTGGGGTGGCCACGCTCTTCATGGCCCAGAGGAGCCCAAAGGTGCTGCTCTGGTGCCTCCTGCCCGCCTTGCTGGGGCTGCTGTGTGTGGCCACACTGGGGGCTGGGGGGGGCCTTGGGGTGTTTTTGGCCACGTGCCTCATCTCCTCCACATTCCTGGGTGGCCAAACGCTCCTGCCCGTGGGCGACAAAGCCGTGCTCGTCACAGGTAAGGTGCTGCTGCAGGGAACAAGAACTGGCTTTTCTCACAAGTGGGCTGGAAAACTTCATGTCCTCGGGTTAGGTATCTGTAAAGTGTGTGCTTGTAAGAGTTCTTTTATTTTATTTTTCATCTTGTTTTATTTGCTTTGGCAGAGATGTTTTTTTTTTTTTCCAGGTAAATAAGTGTTCTAAAATTAAGTAGAAAAACATCTTAATATATGCTGTTATTTTTTAGTGTCCCATTTAATCTTTACAAGTAGCTTTTTAGGCATGCTTGTGAAATTAACTGGTGCAAAAAGCATGAGAATACTTATGATGGGCTAATTTTTTAGGAGAGACAATAATTTGTGGGAGCCCTCAGAACACTACGTTCATGCATTACTTTTGTTTACTTGAATTTATTGCCTGTTGAGGGATGTACAGTTAGTTATCTGTTGGGTGTGTGTGTACACAGTGCACACTGTGTATATCATGTATATATTTCAAGCCACTGCTGCTTTGGTTCTGTCTCTTTGAAACGATGTGTGAAATCATTCTGGAGGGAGTCATTTCCTTCACTAGCAGTGAAAGTTCAGAGCTAATTAATTCAGTCTCTATTAACACTCTGATCTACTCAAACTCCACTTTTATTTTGCAGGGATGGCATCTTTGTAGTTTTATGGCTTTTCTCCTGTTTCTTCTAAAACTTTAAATGTTGTTTATTTGGGTGTTGTTTATTTGTGTTAATCAAATCTTTAAACCCGAGTGCCTGCCAACTGCTTCTTGCACTGTTAATTTGCTGGGGTTTGGTTTATTTTCTGTGGTTTTTTTCCCCTCTGGAAAGCTGAATTAAGTTGTTTTGGTTTATATAGCAATTTCTTGCAGAATTTCATTTTGTTTTATGGGGACACCTGGAAATAATTTAGCTTTGCCTAGCAAGCTTTAACATGGGGATTAAATATAGAAGTTGAGAGAGGACAAGAGAAGGAGCAAGTTCTCCCCTTGCAGTTTATCTGCCAGCTGGATTTGTCCCTGCAGGTGTAGCACATGAGATGGGATTGGCACAGGGAAATAGGGAGCACTCCTATCCCACCCCCCTGCAGACTCGGGGGTTTTTCTTGCACTTGGGCATCTCCTTGCAAGACTGCAAATATTCAAGAAAAAACACTCTCTGGGAGTTTACCTGCTCTGGGGAATCTGAATTAGGACAAGATAAGGGAGTAAAGAACATTGGGTTGTAGTGCAGTAAGTGAATGTGCTCTCTTTGTACCTGTGCTGCAACTGTCCTGAAGAAATGCAAGTTTGGACATCTCTGACAGCTGATTCATTCAAGGAGGCTCCTTTCTGTCTTTGAATCCTCTGCAATCAATTGAAGCCTCCATCATCTGAAACAAAAGTTTTACTCATGTGGCTTGGTTAAATTGCCCTGATTTTAGTGTTCTTCCCCATACCAACTATAGGATGTGTGGCCACATTTGCAGGTGCAAGGTGCCTTTAAAAAGGTTTTTGTGTCTTTTTCTCCAATTTAGACAAGACCTGCAGCAGCCACTTCATGGCAAATGGTGATTTTTGATTAATTTTTCCCCCTCCCCCTTTCAGCCCTGCAGGGTTGAAGAATGTGGTTGTGTTCTGGGCAGGTGTCACATATCACTCATGAGAAGGCTGCCTATGGCCAGTGGCTGGTGGAGTCTCTTCTTCTCTCCCTGGCTTTTGTCCTGTATAGTTCTGGTCCTCTTTGGATGCTCCTCCTACTGGTGCTGCTGTGTGTTATTTAACCTCAGAGTTCACCAGGGCACCAAGATGAGGAAAAACTGTGCCCAGCTGTCAAAATGCTTTTTCTCATGAGTAGCTGTGGGCCTGTGAGCAGACTTTGAGCCACTGCTGAAACTCCTCTATTGACCCTCTTGCTGGGAGCAAGTGCTGAATGCCCTAAACCAGAAGCTCCTGGGCAGGCAAACACATTAGTGTGGTTTGGCAAACCCAATAACCGCCTTCCTGAAAATTTAAATTACCACAAAGATCCGAAGTGACAGGAATTATAAAATTCTGTCCTCAGTTATTCTGTGTGCAGTGGGATGAATCTCTCCAGTTAATCTGGTCCTTCTGGTCTTGGTGTGTGATTTGGTGGTTGATGCTCAGCATGAGCAAATCATAAATTCTCAGTATTGATTCAGTTACACTCAGTGGTGACTGCCTTCCTTATAATAAATCTCATAATTCACAAATTATTTTTGGCATAAAAGCAAGAATGTGGTTGGGGGGAATTGTCTTTTTTTCCCCTTTTCCCTCCCCTATAGAGAGCTAAATACTGTTTGAATTCTAGGAGTTGAAGCGTAAAGTTTCTCTGGACTTCAGTAACAGGTCTGAAATTCAAATCATACTTTGTTTTTTATTGTTTTATTTTTATTATTTTTTTTAAGAAAGCCAGGGACAAATCCAGCATCAGGCACAGACAAACACTACATTTATTCTCTTAGGATTGCTCCAGCCATCCCAATTTCAAGCTGTGTTGTACTCTGCCCATTCTCAAGTTAAAGCTGCACTGTAAAACTTTAGTAATATGTAGTAATACAGAGCTGTACTTTCTGGGAAAGATTAAGGGGAAGGATTTGATCCAAAAGTAGAGCTTTTCACTGAAAGGAAAAGAAGGAAAGATGTTCCATGTCCAAACCTAGAAATCTGTCATGTCTGGGATATTTGCAGGCCTCTTCATGTCTCTTTAGGGAATTCCAAGAATGCAGATTTGTTCTCTCAGGTCAGGACTGGAGAAGCTTAATGTGATATTTGTAGTGCTGTGGTGCATCTTCAACAAATTGCAGGCTTTTAAAATGCAAAAAAAGCTGCTTTTTTTTTTTAAAGTCTTAAATAGAGAATGAGTAATTCTTTTCTACATCTTGCACTGACTGATCCAGGCATTTAGTACATGTTTCCTTCAAGTCACCTGGAACTAATTTTTTTTTCACCTTTAATGACTAAAGCCCCAGTTCAAAGACAGAATTCAAAAATTAAGATCTCGCAAGATTACAATGAATATCTCTGGCAGTCAAATTCTATTGACTACAGATATTGAGTGTAGGAGCAGATCTGTGAATAACTATGACAGTATCTGCCTTGGTGTGCTGGAATCACAGACTAAGCCTTGGCAGGTTATGGTTGGGTTAAGTGGGGGGTATTGCAGCTCTTTCATAAACAGGAAAACAGTAAAAATAACAAAGGCATTGATTCCCAGTGTGTGTGGTTTTTAATATTTTTTTTTTACTGATAATATTTAACAGACCCACTTTTCAAGTGTTTTTTTGATGCTTTCAGGAAGCGACACCGGCATTGGACATGCACTGGCAAAATACCTGGACAGCCTGGGGTTTGTGGTGTTTGCTGGGGTTTTGGACAAGGATGGGCCTGGTGCTGAGGAGCTGAAGAAGACCTGCTCTGGGAGGCTGTCTCTCCTGCAGCTGGATATAACCAGTGCCACCCAAGTCAAGGAGGCCTATCTGAAAGTCTCAGAGAAGGTGCAAAATACAGGTATAACCCCCCTTCATAATGGCAGTACTGATGTATCTGCTAACCAGGTGCAGCTCTTAACTGTTGGCTAGACCAGGTAGTTTCCATGGCACAGTCTTGGGCATTCACATTGATGACTCCAGCTTTCTGGGACATGGGAAAGTGGCAATGACTGTTCATGGAGCAGGGAATGTGTATCTGCAGCTGATCTCTGCTCTGATCTGATCCAGCTTAAACAGTAATCCTTATGGAGCTGATTTCCTGCTGTATAGCTGTGTATTCCCTGTGCTCTCTCCTCTTCCCAGGACTCTGGGGGGTTGTGAACAACGCAGGGATCCTGGGTTTCCCTGCTGATGGTGAGCTGCTGCCCATGAGCACCTACAGGCAGTGCATGGAGGTGAACTTCTTTGGGGCCGTGGAGGTGTCCAAGACCTTCTTGCCGTTACTTCGGAAGTCCCAGGGCAGGCTGGTCAACATGTCCAGCATGGCAGGTGAGCTCAGCTAAAGCACCAAGTGAATTCCTGGAGCAAAAAAACATGAACTTCCATGGCAAAAATGCTGAGGAAGGTGTCAGCCAGTCTTGCTTGTCTATACACCCAGGGAATTATTATTGAAGAAATAAGTTCAGGTTTTTCTTTTGTTTGGGAGACTATTTCCAGAAAACAGCCTTTGAAGAAGTGTTTAGTATGGCTAAAAATATTCTGTGACAGAAAAGGCAGTAAAATTCAGATCTTGTGTTCTAGATGCTATGAGTTATAACTTTATGAGCTTCCATAAAGGTGGGTGGTACATCAAAGATGTTTCAATAACATGTTCAGGGCAAGGTCTGTGACCACCACAGCTTATGGTATCTTCTGAAAAGCTTGGAGCTGAAGACATTGTGCTTATATTTCTTTAAAAATATTTTGGATATCTTCTTAGAAATACTTAGGCCAAAATTAGTAGCAAAGTGGTAAATATTTACAAAAAATCCCCCCAAACTACTTCTTAAAAAAATTAACATATGCTTTCCATTTTTTCCCACACAAATTGTGCTTACTATATATATGTATATCTGCCTTTATAATGTGACCTTCTATTCTAGGAGGACAGCTGAGATGATAAGATGTAGGAACTAATGTAATACAGTATCTGGGAGCCAACAGCTGAGGAGCAAGAATGCTCCTTTGAAAACGAGACCTGCTAGAAGCAGGATGTCATGCTGCTGGAAAGTATTTTGGTTTCAGACTTCTTAAGTATTTATTGCACCATTTGCTTCCCAAATTTTCCTTTGTTCTGTCTGCTTGGACCCTTTTGTGCTGTTGGAGTCCACCCAAATCCTGCTGCATTGCTGGGGTGGCTTGAGAAGGTGTTACCTGGTGTTCAGATCTGTCTCTGTCTCTTACACCGAATGTTCTCTTTATAATCCAAAAGATGTTCTATATCTGCATTTCTACAGTGAGAACTTCTGGTTTCCTTCATGCACAATTTTAGAAATTATACAAGGATTTGTAGAAGTGTAATTAGGATTTGCATAAGTGCAATTTCTCTGCTGATTGCTGTAAAGAGTCTGGCCCAGAGAAAGAGCCTGAGAGGAGAATTTTGAACTCATAAGGCAGGTCCGGCTGTACTGTCCTGGCACTGGTCACACAGGGAGCTGTTTCAGAAGTTATCCAGCTTCTGCAACATCCCTTGCCTGGTTGGATGTGTGCTACAAATGAAAATTAAATTAATTTGTTTTTAAAAAGGGAGCAGGGAAGGAAGTACCTATGGGGAAACTACATGGAAGTGAGAAAACAGACAAGGCAGGCTGAAAATGCTCAGAGCAAGAAAAGTTCCAGGTAAAATGTTAGCAAGAAAAATGTTGCCTGTTTCAGTTACTTCTTTTGAATTTTCTCCATATTAAAACAATTGCCCCTAATAAAGCTGGCTTGTATCTTACAGACGTAAAATGTATGGAGAGTTGTAACAGTGTTGTGAAATTATTTAACAAGGTCTTAAACAGTCTTCTCTTAAATGATGACACAGAATAACTGTGTTCTTTTCCCGGTGACAGTATTAACAGAGAGCAAATTCTTTTATGTAACAGTTGCCTGTATGAGTCTGTGTTTATGGTTCGTTGCTGACACTTCAAGAAATCGGGACAGAATTATCAGGACGACCTTTCTGGTGCTGCTCTGCCCACCAGCCCTTGCAGGCACAGAGGCTGAGGCCAGATCTGTGTTTCCTCTGAGTGCCCAAGTGGAGCTTGCACTGGCCTTTTGGGGCAGATATCTTCATTCCTGGCATGAATCCCTGAGCTGCCTTGCAGGAATAAATGGAGAGCTTCCCTGTGTGGAGCAATCTGCCCTTACAGGAGCTGATAATGACCCTGCTTAAACTATAGCTGTCTGCAGAGATATTCTTGCCCGCAGTCTGCTTTGGGTGAACAGCTTCTTCCTGAGGGTCCTTTGGTAAAACATTAGTGGGAAAGTTAGCGAGGTCTCGTTGTGCCCAATCTGTCTGTGTAGAGCTCATTTAACTGGCCTCAGGTTAGCCTGACCTCAGAGGGAAAAGTATGTCATTCAGTTGGCTCAAACCAATTGAAACTGCAGCTTATTCAGATGAGTACAGAAGAATAATTAACGGATAATTGGCCTGACTTCTAGAAAGGAATGACTGTGTAAGAAGCTCCTGGGACACCTCGGTCATCGCAGTACAATACCCAACAGACGGCACCAGTGGCTTACCTGACAATTCCCCTGTATCCAAGTCTTTGCTTTTAAAGGACTGAAACACGTTGAGCTGAATGTGAATTTTGTGAAACAGAGGCTGTCTGGAAGGCTGTGCCCAACTGGCCTTGCAAGCAGGAGAAGGAGGAATGTGCCTCAAGGAGAAGGGCTGTCTATTCCATTCCCTCGTTCCCAGCACAGCCCCTGCTGCCCCCAAGCCTGGCAGGAGATGCTCTGCTCAACCTCATCGACCTTGTGGAGAAGAAGGAGGGCTGAAAAGGAGAATATGCTCAAACCAAAGCATGGGATTTTCTAAAGTTGAAGAAGTGACAGTCTGTTGGTTTCTGGGACAGAGAAAATCTCTGAATTTGGGAGATACTGTTTTCTGGAAGCTTGTTTTTATAAACATATAGATTTCTTTTAAATTCACCTAAAACATTAGCTCTTTTCTTATCTCTTTCATCTGAACAAATGCTTCTGAGATTGGAGAAGATGAGATGTAACTAGAGGCAGGGATCTGCTTCTATGATGGGTCTCAGGAAGTCCTGACACCGGCAGGGTGTGATTCCAGTTTGGTTTGACCACAGAGGTTTTCTGCATTATTGTCTCTGCTCTTTCTGAAACTACCTGGAAAGATAGGAAAATAAGCTGGCTTTACAAAGCTGGAATTGCTACTTAGCCTGTTCTAATTATGGCTTAATGTAGGAGTTTGAAATTTGTATTACAGTAACAACAACAGGAGCATAGAACTCCTACTTCACTATTTATATGAACTGAAACATTATCAGTGTTTCTCAAACCAACAGTCATAACTTTCAGCAATTTTTACCCTTAAATGCAAAACAGTTTATTTTTCTGCCCTAAAAGGTGCCTCATCAGGTGTTACTGAGCATAACTGCTCCAAGCAACTGTTCATTTAAAACTTTCACTCTTTTTTAACCTCTAGCAAGAAATGATTCCCTCACTGACTTGTCTTTAACCTCAGTGAGAGATGCATAATTTTGGTTGTGTTGTAATCTTCCTTCTAAATCATGACAGTAAAGGCTGGAAAGGGCCACTGTTGAGGTTTCTCATGTTTCTATTGCTCCTGCAGGAGGCATTCCACTACCGAGGTATGCTGCTTATGGTGCATCAAAAGCAGCTCTGTCCATGTTTTCTGGAGTAATGAGGCAAGAGCTTTCCAAATGGGGAATTAAAGTTGCTGCAATTCATCCATCAGGCTTCAGGACAGGTTGGTGTTTGACATTTCGAGTTGTTCTTTCTGCCTTTCCTCTTTCCCTGTAGTTCAGCATCCTCAAGCAGAGCCCTGAGTGATGTTCAGGAGCCATTTTCCTACTCTTCGTGTTGGTTATGGAAATTAAGATCTGTGTTTTTTGTGAGAGATGCTCCCTCCAGTACTGCACTGCCTGCCCCTGCCTCTCCTGGGCAAAGCTGTCTTTGCTTTGAGCCAGGGCAGGGTTCACACAACTGGTGCCTTCCCTTTGCTCCAGCTTTGTCAAGGCTGATGAACCAAGCATTGTGGTGTGTTCATAGAATCATAGAATCGATTGGGTTGGAAAAGATCTCCAAGATCATCAAGTCCAACCCTTGGTCCAACTCCAGTCCCTCTACCAGATCATGGCACTCAGTGCCACGGCCAATCTCAGTTTAGAAACCTCCAGGGATGGGGAATCCACCCCCACTCTGGACAGCCCATTCCAATGCCTGATTACTCTCTTTGGAAAGAATTTTTTTCTGATCTCCAACTTAAATTTCCCCTGGCAGAGCTTTAGCCTGTGCCCCCTTGTGCTATTGCTGAGTGCCTGGGAGAAGAGACCAAATCCCACCTGGCTATAACCAGGTAGTAATAGACAATAATGAGGTCACCTCTGAGCCTTCTCTTCTCCAGGCTAAACAACCCCAGCTTCCTCAGCCTCTCCCCATAGGACTTGTGCTCCAGTCCCTTCTCCAGCCTTGTTGCTCTTCTCTGGACCCGATTTGATTCAATTTGGATGTTATGACCTCCTTGTCCTGCATGAGACCTCTGGGTCCCCCTGTCAGTCCCACGTTTCTCAGTATCAGAGCCCTCCTTATTGAGCTGCTCCACTTTGCACCACAGTGTCTGCAGCAGTACCTGCCATCCTGCTTACTTGCTGTTGATATCACTCTATACAGCCTCTCATCTTTCCTCTCCACTCCTTCCCTCTGTTGTGCTCCTGATGCTTTCTGTTCTTTCTACTCTTTTCACTCATTTTGTATTCAGTCCTAAAACAATGTGCTGATTCTGCTGCAGGTATCCAAGGCACATCCGACCTGTGGGATAAGCAGGAAAAGGAGCTGATGGAGAACCTCCCAGCAGACACAAGGCAGGCCTATGGTGAGGACTATCTCCTGGGGCTGAGGAGGTACCTGCTCCAACTGCCCACCTGCTGTGACCCCGACCTGTCCCCTGTGCTGGGCAATGTCCTGCACGCTCTGCTGGCCAGGAGACCACACGGCCTGTACACCCCTGGCAAAGGGGCTTACCTGCTCCTCTGCATCTTCTGCTGCTTCCCTCTCTGGCTCTATGACTTCTTCATTAGTAAGATGCTGAGTGCTGAGTCTGTTCCAAGGGAGCTGAGAACATCAGAAGATGAAGGCAAAAACCTCTAAGGTGTTCATCAGCATTTGTGTCACCTGATGAGACAGCTGTGAAAAACTCTCTAAGACACTGCTATTTATAGTACTGTCTTTTTAAGTTGCATTTACACTGCCTTGCAAAGAGGCAAACCTTTGTGTTGAGTAATATTCAGGAAAAGCAGTGGATAACAGAAATAGAAAGCTATTCCCAGATGGTGCATTTTTGGGGGGATTTTTGGTGTTTTCCTGATGTCTTTATATCCTGCCTTTCCTGTAAGATATCTCATGAAATTATGTAGTTCCTGTCTGCTTCAAAAGGCATCAGCAACACACAGACAGATGTATAACCTGTTTTTAAAAACAAAACAAAACACCCTTGAGAATCAACAACCTTCTTAAATATTATAAGGATTTACATATATTCCTATCATTGGAGAGATTTAGAAATGTCTAATGTAAGTCTTTTTCACTGCAGCTTCAGCCTAATATGCTTGAGGTTTGGTTTTCTGGTTCTGTTGTTGTTGAACTTGTGAAATGATTGGACTTTCTTCCCACCTAAATTTTGTGATGTGTGGTTGTGAAGTTTAGAGTGTTCTCTTTGCTAGACCAAGCAACACAAATTAGTTGGGGGGAAGGAGGTGGGAGTATATGAGGACAGATCAAGACCTTTATGAAGAAACAATCTCCTTTCTGCAGTAATAGAAATAGACATAGTAAGTGTATTAGCTCCTGATTTGATATGACTGTCTGGGCCATTCTATGCATTGCCTGTATACAAATATATATATTGCCTGTGTGCATCGAATTACTAGAGAAGTCTGATCTCAGTTCTGCTTTTTGTACAATTCCTCTCTCAGTTATGAGTTTACAAAGAAGTCACGTTCCTGCCCGTTTCTCCTGATACCTTCTTATCTCCCTCTGCTTTGGGGGGAGTTTGTGCTCACTCCTCTAAGATCACTCAGTCTCCACGTTGGCTTTACTGGAGTCCAGTGTCCATCTTCTCATAGACTGTGGTTTCTCTCCTTTCCTAAACTCATTCTAGGAGCACCAGGTGCCCTCCTTGGTGCCTTATGCTGTAAACCCTTCCCCAATACCAAGTGCTTGGGCAGCTCACCTCTATTTTTCCCACCTTACTCCCTTTTTGCATTGCCTGTCACATCCCTGGGCTTTGAAATGCTGTGGTATTTTGAAAGAAATCCTCATGCCCCCAAGCTCCTTGGTTTGGCAAATCTGTCCTGTGCCTGCTTTGAAAAAATACATTTCTTTTCCAATGCTGAATAATTAAAAGTGATCATCTTCTGGGCTTTAAATATAGATGAACTCTTTTCCTTTCCTTTCTGTGCAACTTCTGCCTCTTCTATCATAGTCCTAGTGATGTGATGTGTTCTTGCAGCCAAAATCACTATTCAGTTTGCATCTGTAGTGTTAATTCAGTCGTCAAGGCAAGTCTCCTATAAATGCACAGAGGGTGCTCAGAGGGCTTGGCTGGCCATCTCTTTAATCTGTGCCCCAGTGGGGAAATCCTCCTGTCCTGTACATTTTATCACAATTACTGAGGTTTATCACCAGGTGGGTTTATATAAGTCCCCTGATTACAGACTTTTGCTTTACTTTGAGAAAATATGACAAATAATGTTTTAAACTCAGAAAATCTGGGACTGTTTTTCTCCCTCTGCCAATTTCTTTCTTTATCTATTTCCCCAAATTTTTTATGTATCAGCAAAAAAGCTTAATAAAAAACCTAATAGTAACTGGATGGCTGTGATTCTTTCTGTCTTGTCTGATCCTTTGTGGTTTTGGGGGATCAGTTCTACGTTCCCTCCCTTCTTGGGCTGCCTTTGGCCCCACAGCAGGAGAGCACCAAGGAGGAAGATGATGGGGAGTTTCTCCAAGGAAAAGAGGCAAGGTGGCAGTTGGTGCCCTATTTGGGGCAGGACATGATCCCAACTGTCTCCAAGGCACCTTGGGAGCTGCAAGGAAGGGAAGAATGCCATACTGGGTGGCAACCTCTGAATTTTGGCTGCCTTCAGGGTGAGGGAACTTGCTGCCAGTCAGCCTATCTCTGTCTCCAGCATTGATGGAGGTGTTTGTTTTTCTCTTCACACCCAATTTAAGTGTAAATTCTGTGGGCTGGAATTTTGCCCTCAGACTCATTATACATTATAAACCCCAAAGTCTCTTGGCAGTCAGTTGGTTGTTTTGCCTACCAATCTTCATAACAATCTTTAATCGTTGCTTTGTTATCTGGCAGTGGTTATAAAATGTATTTTTTTTCTCCCTTTGACTTTCATAATAGGAATATTATCTTGCACATTGCAGACATATTAAACTAGGCATTTACTTGGAAGTTTTGACTTAATTTTGGTTTGTCTTTTTTTTTTTTTACTTTTATTTCCCAGGATATTTCTATTCTGAAGAGTCATTTTTATATCTCCTCACCTGACTACCAAGATATTTTAGCAAGTCTCAAATAATTGTGGTATCAAAGTCGGTTATTGTATTTTTCCTACAGGGATCTTACTTTGTGTTTTAAAGATAATTCTGTTGTAACACATTATTGAATTATGTGTCATTTAATGAGCCGTAGTATTAGAAGCAAATTTCTTTTGCTGAGGGCTTGCATTGCAAACAATCCCAACTGTGTGACTGGGAGAACTGCAGAATAATTCTGGGGTGCTTTTGGGCACCAAGACCATGTGGATGTCAGTGCTGACACTGGCTCGTGCTCTCGAGGACAAGTGTCTGAGTGTTCCTTCTCTTACCACAAAGGCTGATTTTAGGGGTGGGAAGGGAAGATATTCAGTTCTAGAAGTGGAAACTGATGTATTAAAATCCCCAAGTTAACTGCTGTGATTTGGGTCTGTTTTCAAAGCTAACATTTCTGGCAAAATGCATATGGTGTGAAGAAAAAGCATCTGAGAAATTAGAGGAATTGGCTGTGGCCCTAAAAAAGGACTAATAAATAATACTCCAAAACATCACTTGCCTCACACTAATCAAGTGTGTGCATATTAAAAACACACGTGTATATTTTAAAAGGGGTTATAAGCTGTGGAAATCATGATTAAAGAGCAGGCTTTATAGACATTCCTCTGATCCAGCCTCTGGAATGCAGGTTGTGGCCAAGAAGTAAATGCTGTTGGGTGCTTTTTACCAAGCAATTTCCTGGCTGGTGTCCTGGGGCTCCCACTCTCCTCCCTGCATTCATTACTGTGGCTGACACATACTCTTACTTCATGTGAAGAATTGATTTTAAAATATGCAGCTTTGGTGAGACAGAAGGTGAGTTATAAAGCAATTTTTTAATAACTTTCTTTTTTATCCTGGCTCCCTTTGCCCTGTTTATGGGGCCCCTGATAGCAGCAATGCCTAATGCATGTTCCTAGCACTGCAGGCTATGGAAAAAAGCTAAAATATTGTGCATTTTTGTGGTTGTGTCACCAGCTGTCCTTGATGGGGAAGTTTTCCACAGGATCATCTCTGCATTTCAAGAAGTGTTAATGTGTGGGACTGTCCATGTGGCTGGAGGTGAGGGAGAGGGTTGAGAAAGTTTAAGTGTGCTCAAATGAGAGCTCTGACAGGGGGGTTTGAGTTGGATAAAACTGGTGGCGTAGGAGAATGGGGAGCTCTCTGAGGGTTATGGACTCATGCAGGGACAGGGATTAATCATAAAACTGTTTTCAAGGTCTGTAGGAGGTTGGACAGACCAATATTTCAATAGTAAAAACCCCAGACCAGGATGAGGAGAAAGAGAAGAGTCACTTTGTCTAATTTAGTGAGCATGAACATCAGTCTCGCTATTTCTTAACTAAAGTATTTCAGATTTCACCACTTTGTGCTATCTTCAGAAGACAGGGATTAACCTCCATGTTTCTCTGAGTGCAAGCCCTGACACGTATGAAGGGTTTTTTTCATTATAATTTTTGTACATATTCTTTTTAACAAGAAGATGTTTCCAGGGAACTTTTAGATCTCAGTGATATCAAAACACGCTGGTCTTGCTGTAAATTTACCAGCCTGGGCACAGCACTGCACAAGTACAGCCCAAATGGGCCACATTTCATTGGCTTGAATCCAAGAGTCCACAGCCAGGCATCAGCAGCTATCTGGGCACCAAGGGTATTTGCAGGATGTTTGGGACAAATATGTGAGTTTGGATGTTTTTCCTGAAGAGGTTGGGCCTGGGGTCTTTTCTGGACATGATGTTGCCTGGTTTCCCCTGTTTATGTCTGTGGTTTGGAAGTCAGCTGGATTCCTAAAATGATGCAACAGCCAAGTGCATTGTGCATCACAGAGTCACCCTGTTTCTAGGAACACCTAAATTCCTTTGAAATAAAACTCATGCGAGCTTCAAAGGAGAAGTGTTCAAACAAAACACCTTGGTGCTCGCATGGAATTTGGGTGGGGTATTTTTTCACTTCTCAAAAGTCTGAGGCTACATAAATGTAAAGCATTGGCACTGCCAGGAAACTCCCTGCTCGGTGGATCCTGGGAGAGATATCTGGGGTGCAATTGCTCCTGCCAAAGCTTGCCAGGTGATGCAGCACTCCCTGCTGTGCAGACACCACCACAGGCACTGTTTCAGCAGCTTTTGTCACTCAAGCTGAACATCAGAGCTGATGCTGTTCAGTTATTGATGTATTTATTCTGGCAACCTTGAGGCAGTGGGCTCTTACTACACCAAGAGAGGTAATTGCTTTTAC
This sequence comes from Pithys albifrons albifrons, assembly GCF_047495875.1. Lineage (NCBI taxonomy): Eukaryota > Metazoa > Chordata > Aves > Passeriformes > Thamnophilidae > Pithys > Pithys albifrons. The sequence continues at coordinate 17,590,835 of NC_092469.1, forward strand.
TTTTAAAGCATGACCAAACCATAAATCAAGAATCACTGACATCTCATGAAAGGAGTGAGTTTTAAATCCCTTTAATAGGCTAAATGGGTTTTAAGCATGTTGTATAGGTCATTGTAACCTAAGCTAATGAATGTGACTTTATCAGCCTGTATGAAAGTAATTACGTGGTATAAACAGTCTCCACAGGTTGAGTGCCTGGAATATGTAGGTTAAATGATTCAAGTTTATATCCCTGGTCATCTTGCTGCCTTTACCTTTGGAAAAAGAACTGGACAAGTTGGAAACTACTCCTGTGAGCTAAGAATTTGGATCTTGCTATCTGCCATGAGCTGTAAGGACAGATCAATGGTCAGAGGATGGAGCCAGTTTGGCCTTTGCTACTAGTCTGATAAATGAGGAGAGCTCTGGGAGGTGCAGAGTGTTGTTCTTTCTACAGAGTCTTTCAGAAGTGACCTCTTGATTACAATTTTTTTCTTATATGAGTTTTGCATTCTGCACACATTTCCTCTGTTTGGGACCTTTCCTTTGTGGTATCAAAGGACATGTTTCAAATTTCAAAATAAGAGCTGAAAGAGTAAAGATCAAGGGGTGTGAGTGTGAAAGATCTAAAGAAAACAAAGTGACACAATGATGATGCTCAGGAAATGGGTTTAGGCAGGTTCAGCTCTGTTGGCACCTCACACTCGTGGTCATGTCAGTCTACTCTCTGTCTTCCACACCTTCTCCACCTCCTCCCTCAATACCTGACTTGAAAAGGTGTTATTTAAGACACTGTGAACTGTGATAAATTTAATTACTTTGATTACTTTAATTACTCATGTTTCTTGGTTTTGTAGCATCCCATCCCACGAAACCCAGGGACCAGGGAGCCTTGTTCTGACATGGGGTGCTGTGGGGAGGATGGAGGTGGCTGCTCCAAGCTTGACCTACTTTCTGTGGCTATGGGTGGCAATGGGAGACAGAGATCTTGTATTTCCCCACCCCTGGGAGTGTGGAGATGGTGGTGGTGAAGCAGAGCACATCAGTGTTCCCACACCAAGCCCACACAAAGCAGTCAGTGCCAACTTCTTTGCTCTCTTTCTTTGGGGGAAAGAATTATGTGGTGTACTCATAATGGAAAAAAAGAAAATATTGGCCTTTAGCCACAGTAATTTCCATACCAGCAATCTGTGAGAGGAGGCTTTGTTGTCTGTCTGGGTTTTCTGTGGGCATGAACTGTCAGCAGCAAGTGCTGACAGGGATCCGCCAGCGTGTGGAAACCTCTGATGTGTGTATGACACAGCGAACAAAGCAGGCGAGATGAAGATGATGGGCATCTGAGAACAGCCAGAGGGTGATTTATTCCCCTGCTGTTTGGGTTGGAAGGGGCCTTAAAGCTCATCTAGTTCCATCTTGCTGCCGTGGGCAGGAACACCTTCCACTAGACCAGGTTGCTCAGAGCCCAGTCCAGCCTGGACCTGAACTCTTCCAGGGGTGAAGCATCCCTGACTTCTCTGGAAAACCTATTACATCCACTGCCTGAAGGATAAAGTACTAAAGGAGTAATTTAATTAGGAATATGAACTGGGGAAAGAAGAGCAAACAGTCGTTTTGTTTTCATGTAAATACATCAATGTAATTATGTTGCATGCTTGGCATAGATGAATTAAGGGAATAATAGGCTTTAAAACCAGCGTTTTTGAAAATGTTTTATCATGTAGAAATGCGGTAAAAGTTCATGTTGGGAGCTGGCTGGTTCAGAGTGTGGTTTGAATTGCATGTTCATGCAATAATGTAGTGTGGTTTGTATCCCTTTACCCCAAATGTGCCACTACAGTTGCAAATATGTTGCTTTAGATGTTGGAGTGGGAAACACTGCTCTTAAAGGTTAAAAAAACCCCAAAGAACCAACCAACCAACTCCCAAATACATCCCCAAAAAGGGATCCACTCACCAGCAGTGACCCAGAAACACGACCTTGGGCCATGCCATTGCTCCCTCAACATTTTCCAAGTATTCTTAAGCATAGGAACAGTCTAATAGTAATACTGAAAATGGATTGGTGTTAAAAACCAGAAGATAAATGATTCTGCTCAGCCTGCTGGTTTAACATATGGTGTGGAGAAGCAAATGGGACGTTGTGACAGGCCCATGTGGCCCATAATGGATGGCTGTGCTGAAGAGCGGTGGCACAGCAGCCCAGCCCTGTGGTGTCAGCTGCATTTGAGCATCACAGAGGACAGGGGGCCTAAGCACGAGTGAGGGCAACGTGATGGATGTGCCACGTACCAGGCAGAGCTTAAAGCTAAAATCCATCAAACTGGTTTCGTGCAATGGAGATAAGGGAAATCCTGGCCTGGGAGAGGTTGTGTCCTCACCAGTGCCGAGGAGCAGCAGGGAGTGCTGAATGGTTGATTGAAGTGGATTTTTTTGTGTTTGTTTGTTTGTTTGAAGATTTTTTGGTTTTGTTTGTTTCATTAATTAGCCTTAATCCTCTTGGAATCATTGCTAAGCATCAGAGACTTCCTCTGTGAGGAGGGAAGGAATTGTGGGCTTTCACTCTAAAGTTATCTGAGACTTTTAATGGTAGTATGGGATGTTTTCACCCTTCTGTCTGTCTTTTAGGGGATTAATGGCTGAAGACGTGAATCTTTGTGCCTATGAGGAAAAGCTTGTGGGGATCTCTCCTGTCTGTGTGAGCTGAGTGACAGCTCTTGAGACTTTTTGCATATCTGACTCCAAAAAAACACCCAGTGCCTCCAGAAAATAGTTAGTCCCAACCATTTTGAGGGAATTGGCTTAGAAGTGCCAATTGTCTCTGGAAGGGTTAATTTTCCCCATAAAGTTTGCACAAATTCCTGGTATCCACTGAATGTAGGGATTGCTCTTGGTTTTCTCTTGTTACTCCATAGTGCTTGGTCTGTTCTGGCAGTGAGTGCACCTGGATAAGAAGTCAAAACAGGGCTCATGAAGGAGGGTTTTCCTGTGGTTGCTCTTCTGTTAAGGTCTGATTGTCTCACACTCCCATGTGCCACCACGGAAACTGGTTCCCCAGAGCTGCTGCTTGGTCTTGATTTAGGCAGGTCTTGACAAATCCTCATTCCTTTGTTGTTGGGCTGTACATCTGGAGGAGGCAGAATGGCCACAGCCAATGTGAAGAAGCAGCTCAAGAAGCACAACTCTTGCATGTTAGAGCTGCCTCCATCTGACAGCTCCAGAGTGTATTTATTGCTGGAAGTGGAGTCATAGAATGGAGATAAATGTTGCCTCTCCAGTGGGGAATGGGCAGTTAGATCCTGTCCATCAGCATCACTGGCTCAGCAGGAATGCTGTCAGAGCACCAGTGATGCCTGCAGGGTCCCTGGGCACCTGCACCAGGATGGCCAGGGCAGCATCCAATACATGCTGCTCTTGCACTGGCCCCTAGAGATAAAGCAAATATATCCACAGGGAAATGGAAGCTCTTTAGGGTTGGTTTCCTTAACCTTTTGAAGCTTTGTTGTAGATTGGGTTGTTACTGGTTCTTAATGGATGTTTCTACATCTAACAAATTCCTGGTGAGGTAATTAGTTTTTCAATACTGAAGCATTTAAGTGTCTTAATTTTTCCACTAATGAACTGGGATTCCCCATGGGTTGTCACACAAGCTGTTTCAGCATCACAGAATTTCTCTGTGCCAAATACTGCTGTATCTTTTGGGAAGCAGCAGTGACAGCAGTTGCTTCTCCTGTGACCCCTCCATGCCACTGAGCTGGTTGCTCTCTGCCTGTGTCCAGGGTGACTCTGACAACCCATTTCCCTTTAGGCAGCAGAGCTGGTCGCTGATTTTTCCCATGAACAGTTTTCTTCCAACTTCCAACCCAAACCACACAAGGCTCCTTTCTCCCTGATCCGATCCATTCAGCAGCTGCAGCAATGAAAGTGGAAAATAGGTGTTTCTGGGGCACAATCCATCTCTTGTGAGCACTATATAGGGGACCTGGGGGCAGGATTCATTGGAAAAATCCCCCTTCCCCTAAAATCCAGACAGCAGAACATCCCACAGCGTGCTCAGCTGCAACCACTCGGAAAACTGTTCAGGCAGCAATCAGAGTCTGCATCTCTCTCCCAGCACATTAACAAACCAATTTACTACTCTTTGCTAAATATTTACAGCATATTTACACCTGAATTTTAGCAATAAATCCTCTCACAGAGATGCTTTAGGCTGTGAGAAAAGAGACAAAATAACGAAAAATAATAATCTCAGGAATCCTTAAAATTCACGCCAGTTTTGCCCAACAAAAACATCTCCTCTGCAACTGAGCTATGGTCTCTTTAACTCCAATAATGTAGTTGTCATAAGATTTAACAGGAAAAGAAGCAGATGGTTTAGCTGTTTTTCTGTGGTAGATGAAGAGGAAAATCAGGGTGGAGAGGAGTGAAGGTAACACCTGGAAAATCCAAAGGAAAACAGGGATTTCCATGGCTGAGCTGCATTTGGGAGACTGGTGTTTTGAGGTGGTGACCCGCAGTTTGATGTGTCCTGCCAGAGGGACAGGTGAAATGGATTCTCTAAATGATAGAGGTGAAAATGCTAAGAAGGAAGGCAGAGTGTCCAGGTGTGTTGTGAGGTGCTGTCAGGAGCTAATGAGGCATCCCGAGCAGCAGGCTCAGGAAATTCAGAGTCAGCTGCAGGACATCTCCCATCAACCCTGATGGTGCCTGGCCAAGGTGTCAGAGATGGGCTCAGCCCAGTGAGCACAGCCCAGAAAGGCAGGGGGAACACCAAAGGCTTGGCAATACTGGGCTGCACTCAGCCCCAGAGCAGACTGGTGTTTACTGGTGCACTGATCTTACAGCTCCAGAAAGCACGGGAAGGACTCTGGACTTTGCAGCTTCCAGGTAATTTTGTAGGAATAGTTTTCTCCTTTTATAAAAACAACATTGTTGCCCTCACATGCATTTTTGGGACTGGACATGTGACCAATTGCTGGTATTGTGGGGTTAGACCTGCAGCATGTAATTCTTACCATCTTCATGGGTCTATAGGAAGCTGTTTGTAATGAGCAAGTCTGGGCTACTTTATCTTATTAAAAAAAGTTGTTTGTGCACTTGATGAACTTAAACCTAGTGATAAAAACAGTGGGAGCCAATCTGAATGTACTAAGGAGGTGATCACGGTACATACTGTCCCAGCTTAAAGCCTTAATTACTTTGAACAGAAACTGACTGCAAATTTTCTTTCTGGCTTGAGGAAACAGAAGTGCCAACCATTCAACATTTCTTGCAGACACAGTGTCCCCTCCTTGGGCTAAAGGCACTGAACTGAAGCAAAGGGTATTCTCATCCTGAGTAAATGCTTCCTGCCAGGAATGTGTGGAGTGGGATTCACAGGATGTTCTCATGAAAGCCTAGAGAGTTGTAAACAGTAAAAGCAAAGGGAAAAAACCCCCACAAAACAAAAAACCCAGGGCTTGAATTTACAAATTAAATCGTATTTCATACATAACTGAGAAGTTGTGAAATCTTCCCAGGCACGGGGAGCACTGCAGTCTGCTGTGGATGCAGCTGGCTGTCCACAGCCTTGCCAGGGCTCCCCACTTGTTTATGCTAAGCAAAAAGCATTGCAAGGGAAGAAGGCAAGGCCCAACACCAGCAGTGTCTGTTCTTGTGGTCATCTGTGTTCACCTGGGAAACAAGAAAGGTTCGAACTCCATCAGCCTCTCACCAGGACTTAAGTATTTGTTCATAATGTCTAAATACAAATATAGGTGAGAATTAAACAAAACCAAAAGAAACCATGAAGATAAACTGTCTCAGTTTACTGACACAAAGTTTAAACTGGAGAGAGCTCTGTCCTCCTTCTCACCTAATCCTTTCCTGACAGTGGGCTCTTGATTTCTTTCTTTGTGCCCAGGATACCCTTCAGGCTGTTTCTAGGTAGAGGTCCCCATCAGACAGCATTAATTAAAGTGCATCTCTCCCTCCAGACCCCTCACACCCCTCTCCTGGGCTCATCTAGGCAGATTCAATTTTTCACATTGAAACTTCTTTTGCTGCTTCTTTACCTGTGTGACTGCCTGGCTGTGCTTCTTAATTATATACTTTCAAATCTTACCCTGAAATAAAAATTTATCAATTCTGCAGAGATTCAGAGAAATATGAAAGACAGTCCTAATATTCTATGATTTCACAACAAGTGCCACCAAAGGGCTTGTACAATGATGGACTTCATGCAGCTGGAAGGGCAAGTAGTGCTGCAGTGAAGCAGGAGATGCTACAGTTGTGTAACAATCTGCCATCTGTCAGGAAAACACAGATGAAAAAGCAGAAAGGGTGGGATTTACAGCATGACTGCATCCTTGCAGTGCCTGGTGTCCCTTTGTGCTGCAGAAATAGCCCTTGGTTTCAATGAGGTAAAGTTGTGGTTGGCCAGCAGTGCTGGGTGTTGATGATGATGGGCACACACTGCTCACTGGGGGTTTGGGCCATCTGTGGGCTGATGAACCCTGTGGGCTCCTCCTGAAGTTTGTGCCCACTGGCAGTGGGAGAGGTTCAGCCATTCTGTATCTGGCTGTGCATGATCCTGCCATGCGGCAGATGGGCATGGTGTGATGGGAAGGGAGAGCTGAAGGGAGCACTCAGAGTAATTCCTGCAAAGCCAGCAGGTTTGAGGATGTGTCTTGGACTTCAGAGCAAAGTAATCTGCTTTGTCTCATGCAAAGGCCCTTGGCTGGATCAGGGGTGTAAATTTGTGTATCAATAGACACTCCTGAAACACTTTTTTAGAAAAATCAGTAACAGGAAAGCTCCTAGAAATCCTAGCAGAGCCAAACTATGTCTCCTGTCCTGGATGTGAGATTCAGAAAAGTGAATATCAGCTCTAGAATTTCCCTCACAAGGTGCCAGATGTGGGATTTGTTTTCTTTCTGGACTTCCTGGGCAGCTGGAGGGGTGACCCAACCATGCCACAGACATTTGCACTGAGGCACATCGGGCTCTTTGTACCTGATCTTCTAAAAGTGATCCTCTAATTAAATTTAAGATCCAATTAATTTAAAGGTCTATGCATGCCAAAATTCTGATATACATTAATGTGAGAACCTGCAAGTCAGCACTTCAGCCCTCCATGAGCTCCTGCCCACGAGTCCCATGGGTGCTGATCTGCACCAGCAGGTGAGTGGCTGCTTTGACAAGTTTGTCTGTACAAGATGCACCTGAGCTCACACAACAGCCCTGTTGTGGAAGCTGGAACTGGATGTGTCTCTCTCCAAAGTCCCACACTGACGCCTCTACCAGAAGCCTGTTCTCACCTCCAGCACAGCAATAATGCTGTTCTTTCAGCAGACTCTCCTGCATTTTCAAGCATGGAGCCAGAAGGATCATGCAGTCAATTTAAATGGACTGGTTTGCTTAGAAAATCCTCTGCTAATTCCTGCTGTTTTCCAAGCTGCTAAAAAATTTTAAAAGACAACAATGTACGCCACTGTAGACAAGTAAAATAGCACAATTAATTATGTTTTAATTTTTTTTAAGCTCTCTTGTCTTACAGAATAATGAGAAGATTGAAAACTAGATGAAAGGATGTGAAAGAGGATAATTAAGAAAAATATCAAGTAGAATTTGCATCAGAATAGGTTTCCTGTGGGATATATCAGCTTTACACTGGGATATATCAGACATCTGAATGTAGGAACATGTAGATCATTTGCTTTTTGCTTGTCTAGGATCAGCACAAGCCTGTGTGGTCCCTCCTGAGCCTTCACCTCCAGGTACAGCACTGTGGCAGTACCTGTGTTTGGACAACCCAGCTCCACCTGCATGTGCAGGGAAAAGGAAAATAGAGTTTTACATGGCCATGGTTTCCCCAGTAAATCTGTCTCCTCAATGTAGCTGGAAATCTGATGATGCACTTCAATTATTCAGCTAATTGGGAAATGAGTTAATTTTTGTGTCAAGCTGTGCAAATGAGTCTATGAGCTTAGAATCCTTCCAGCCCAATTCCAGTCTGTTTGACATGCCTCTGATAGCTTTTTCCTTTTCTTTCTTTCCTCTGCACTAAAAGGGAGGTTAATATTTTTTTATTCTTTCCAGAAAGAAAAAACAATATCAAGTGTTTTGAAAGCTGTGACCTGAAGGCTTTCATTGTGCTGTGCAGTCAAGGGCAAGGCTTGTATTCAGAATAACTGAGAGATAGACAACAACGTGGATCAACATAATAAAAGTTATTCAGCTGAAAGAGAAAAAAAAACTACACCAAAACCCCAGAGACCAAACATTTGCTGGTAAATGCAATGAAACAGGTATGAAGAGGTGGTTGTGTTCAGAGTTTTAAAGACCAAATTACCTTCCCAGCAAAGGGCCACAAAGTGAGGTTTCCATCCCACCGGCAGCTGCTTTCTGCTGATGTCAGTGGCTTTTCTGTGAAATAATGGGGCAATTATCCCTTGTTGACCACGGGAGTGATTGTAGGAAACAAGAGAAGCATGAGTTGGTCAGGGCATACTGGCACAGCAGCAGAGCATCACCCACCAGCAGGAGGTCCAGACTGTCTCTGGGACCAGAAACTTGAATTTTAGTTCTATTTTTTCCCTTGCAAATAATGCCCCCAGCTGCTCTGACTGTGGCTGTTGAAACCCATTCAGTCCCACGCAATAGCTCTGACCTGTGCAAAATGAGCAAGGAGGTCCTCGGGCTGGGCTGGGCTGGGCTGGGCTGGTGGAGGCAGTGGCTGTCCCTGTGCTGTGGAGCAGGAGCTGCCAACTCTGCCTCTCCCGGCCCCAAAGGGCAGCCCAGTGTGGGAGATGCAGCAGCGCAGATGGGCTGAGCTGCAGGAGGGAACAGAGCACTTCCCCACATTGCCCCTCCAGTGCCTGAGCTTCTGAGGCTAATGAAGCTTTGAGGGATAATGTGAATTGCTGCATAAATTGATATCCTTTGCTAATTGCATCAGCATTTTGCTTTGATGAAAGCCTACTACAAGGTGCCAAGAAACTAATAACATACAACATCAATTGCTATTTTATGAAAAACAAATGCTGATGATTGATTGAATGTCTGATGATTCATGGAGCTGTGAGTTGGGTCACCAGGAGATGTCTTTAAAGGTTCAGTGGAAGAGTATTTCAACATGGTAAAGGATCATCCCTTTAAAAAAAATAATCAAACCCCAAACATTGTCAGAACATCATTCAGGCTACTAAGATGGAGGTCACCTTGTTCTGCTTGCTGAGATGAGACTTATCACTTACAAGTTGCTTCAATCCTCTCTTGCTTTTTCCTCTCCTTGACCATCAGCCAGTCATCTTATCCCAGTTGCAGAAAATCAGGTGGTCAGAAACACTGTTGATGGTCTTCAGAGCCAAACTGCTCCCAGGACAGGGTTGCTGGGAATGCCTCACAAGCATTTTCATGGCCAAATTGGGTTGAGGCAGATTGTTTCTTTTTAGCTTGGGGCCTGACAGAAGCAAAAGCCCCGGTTTTCTTGCATGGTGCTGCCAAGCACCCCTGTGTCAGATGGTTGATGGCAAACAAATTGTTATTACCTGGCAGTTGGTAGGAAATAGAAACTCACTCACTTATCTAAGGACATAAAAAAGAGCTTGGTGAAGTGAGGCCATTCCCAGAGCTGGGGACTGCATCCTGCACTGCCATGACCTCCTTTGCTGCTGGCTGCCAACTTGTTACCCCTGTTTTGTACACTTCCACCTTGCCCTTGCTGCAACCTCCTGTTACTGCTGTGGTGTAGACAAATGCATTTCATACCTACAACTTGTGTGCTCCAGTGAGATCCCTCTGGTCCATCCCCACTACCCGCTCCAGAGATGTTTGCAGGAGCAGCAGGGTCACAGGAAAGCTGAGAGCTGGTTTTGCTTTCCTGATGAGGGAAAGTCCAATAAGGATTCAACACCCTTATTTTCTTAGGCATAGTCTGTTGTGGGAACTGTTGGTGATGGTGAGGAAGAGTTGGCTGTCCAGTGGCATAGGAGACAGTGCAGGTGTTCACTCAGCCAGCAGTGCAGGAACAAACCAGACACCCCAAGAGATGCTGCAAACATGTAACTTCTGTAAATTGTGGCCAAAAGGGATTGCATGAAGTGTGAGAAAGTTTGAATGAACGGAGAGTGGGAATGAGCCCAAAGATGCAGAGCCATGGGATGGCATTTTGGGGATGTGCACACACCCACCTTCTCTTGGGAGCCAGAGGTTAAAACATGTGCCAGTGCTCTGCAAAGTGCACCCAACTTGCATAAAAGCATCGCTTGTGTTTGAATGAAGCAAGACTGAATAAATCCACTGAAGCCACAAAGGGAACCACGGAGAGATGCCCACCAGGTTTCCTCACGCTTCAGCTCCTGGCTCCACTGGTTCACCTGCATGACTTTTATTCCCAGGTATTCCTCTCTTCATTGGTACCAAGCATGTTACTGAAAAGCCTTATTGAAAAATATGGAAATGTCTACAGGAAAAGACATTGCTCTGAGAGCAAATAATTTCAAGCTGTTCTAATTTATTTCTGAGATAGACCTGCAGTATGCACTGATCTGTCTGTATCCTCAGAGGACTTTTGATGCTGTGCCTGTGACATTCCTTTAAAACAGTAGAGGAAATACAGGCTAGAAAGATTTACACCAAAGTGGATGTGTTGAAACAGAAAGGCTGTTCACAAAGAGCAGCAAGAAAAGGTCCAATCACCACAGTGCTTTAGAGGCAAAGATTGTTGAGTCTTGTTATGCATCACAAGGGAGGGGGAGAAAGAAACCCAGAGGAAAAATGACAAAAATAATTCAACCTTTCTTACAAAATCCCTTATCAGAAACTGCTCTTATCTAGAACAGGGTTTGTTTAGTCCATGAGGAAGACAGCTGAGCAAGGGCAAAAACTTTTTGGCTGAGGTGACTGGGGGTGGCTGATGTGGAGCAGGAGGGAGCTGGCATGGATGGGTAGGAGGTGCAGGGGTGAAACAGCTCACTGCCCTCTCATGTCAGCACTGGGATTTGGTGTTGCAATGTGCAGAATTTCTTTAATTCTCCCACATTGTGCCCGTGGGTTCTCCTTGAGTCTGCCCTAGTGCAGGAGGTGGGAGCCCATCTGCTCTTCCCATCCCATATCCTCCATCCCTGCAACTCTCATCATCTCAGCTCTGAATCCCTGAAAACCACCCAGGGAAAATTTATGGCTGTTTTATCCAGGTGCTCAGGCCATGGTTGTACTGGAAGAACTCAGTTCTCACTTGTATAAAGGATTGGCTGATTAAATGAAGTGTATTTGAAGGCTCTGTGGTCCTGGGCAGTAGTGTCTAAATCACACTGAGAAGTGCCATGAAGTTCTGCCAACGTGAAGAATTTGCCCTTGTTTAACCTGACTCCACTTTTCACATTAATTTAGCTAAATGAATGCAAGTCTCAGTGTATTGGGTGAGTGGCTTATTTTAATTAATCAGTTCCAAGTCAAATGAAATAACTAGGAAAAAGACACTAAAACTGATACAAATGCATCTGTATAGGAATTTCCTGATTAACTAAATGGGGTTTAAGTCATGCTTTTTATTTAAAAGGATGCAATTTTTATGTGCAAACATTTGGATCATTTAAGTAATCTTTAAAATTTCACTGTAAAACCTTAAAAAATAACTAAGTCATCAGAGAAGAAAGCAGGAAAGATGTATGAGAAATCCAGAATGTTATTTTCATTGTTCAGTTGGTTTAGTCCCTGGGTTTCCCTGTTCCTGTTGGTCCTGCAAGCTGGGGCACTGTGGAGCTGCACAAGGTACGTGAGGAAGGAGCTGAAATCTGGTCTTCAGCTTCTCTTTTCCTCCACATTTCAGCTTTCTCTTGCTTTTCAAACACTGTGATGAAAGCAGTGGCACTGCTGGGTTTGGTCCAGCTGGGTTTGGTCCAGCTGGGGTGGGCATGAGACTGATGTAACACTGAGGTACCATTTCAGTGTGGGCGCTTTGTGCCACAGGGATGCAATTCCCAAATGAAACCCAGTCCTTGTTCCCCCACAGCTAATTATGGAGCTCTTATGAATTTTAGGGTTTGTTGTTCTTTTTTTGAACTGAGCCAAAGGAAGTGTGCAGGGATGGATGATAATTGCTAACAGCATCATTCATAACTCTTCCTCAGCTTCTTCCTCTTCCAGTTTATGCCTCAACACTTGATGTTACCCATTATGCAGAGATCAATGTGTCAAAATGAAGTAGATTTATAGTGAGGATAATTCTGCTTCTGAGCTTGAAAAAAAGAGTGTGATATTTTCACTGAGTTAATCAAAGGAATTCAAAGGGGGTTTAAATCTTTCAATTTTCTTTGGCTCATGGAGAAGATGAAAAGTGTTTGACCTCCAGTAAACCAACTGAATTCATATGGTGGCTCTGTAGATAAATAAATTGTCCACCCAGACAGAATATTGATTACTTAGGTACTATTTGCTGAATCACAAATAGGTACATCAAATGCAACAGCAAGAAAGTATCAAAACCCACATCAGGGCATCCAAAGTGTTGGGCTTAATGCAAATAGACAAGCTAAAGAAGTGGTGTTAATTAATTCACAAGGCTGAGAAATGGCAAGGTGCATTGCTCCACTGTGCTACTCATGGAGGCAGCAGGTCCTCTGCACCTCCCCAGCACCCATCACTCACTCTGGCACTTGCTTTAGGGGAGCAAGTTGCTGAAATTTGGCCCCCAAATTCTTTGTCATTCACCTGGCACTGACACCTGGCCTTTGGCTGGGTGATGTACCAGAGAAGGAATTACCCGTCTGTGCCATTTGCAGTTGTGTTTTTGAAGTGTTGGTTGTGAACCAGAGTTCACAGAGTGAGGTGACCACCTCCTGAGGTTTCTGGTGATGTTGGCAGTGCCATTGCTTGGGACAGAGTCCACTCCACTGGTGGCCACTCTCACCTGATGGTGTGATCAGTGTATGGAGAGGATCCATCACCTCTTGTTAGACATAAGGAATAAAAAGGCAAATTTTTTTCACTTCTTAAGAAAGCAGGGCCCTGGAAGGACACACCTGCCTGATCAAAAAAAAAAAAAAAGGAAAATAAAAAAGGAGGAAACAAAAAGGAAAAGATAAAAAAGGTAAATCTCAGTGCCCAGATCTGAGGACTTTGAGTAATGTCTGAGTTCTGAGCAGAGACCCTGTGACTGACTCTGTGAGGGGTTATCACAGGTTGGAGCTGTGGGCAGAGGGTAAAGAATCACCCTCCCTGCCTGGCAGGGGGATCTTTTATGTGCTGAGCAAGGGGGTGTGGGAAGAAAGAAAAGAGGGTTAAGGGAAATAGAGGTGCACTTCTTTTTGTCTTCCTTATGGAAGTGAGTTCTGACCAGTCCTGCTGGGTATTACACAAGTTTTACTATCAAAACCAACTGAAGATATTTTGTCAGAGAGGATAATTTGAAATTTAAATGAACTTCTTAGTCCTAAAAGAGGGATATTTCCTTCTTTCCTAAAGAGAGCTGTGAAGTGGAGGATAACCTGCATCAACTCCATAAAGAGTAGCAGGATTCAAAGAGACAAAGCTACAGATATTCTTTCATGAAGGAATTAAAATAAGAAACTTGGGTTCCTTTTATGTTTACACAAGAAGTCACCATTAGATACATTTTCTGCTTCACCTTCTTCCCTACAGAAAATAATAAACTGCAATTAATTCCAAGTGTAGCAGCACTGCTGGAAGAAGTGATCATAAACCAAACCTCAGACTAATAACCTGGGTAGTAATATTTCTAACTTGAGAGAATTTTGGACTTGTCATCTTTGGCTGAAGGTCCAAGCCAGGCATATTTTCTTTTGTATTAAATATATTACGTGTCATGAGGCAAAAATTAAAATAACCCTGGATTGAATTTAAAAGGCTGTCTTGAGACAGAGCTGTAAGTCTGTTTTATTTGACTTTCCTTGGAAAACAGTGAGCTTTAGATTGAAAGAATCTGTGCTGTAGGAGGCCCGGAATGATCCTTTCAGCACACGTGGGTATCTCCAGTAGTTACTGATGTGGGATATAAACCTTTAGCTCTGAGCAGAAAAATGGGATGTATCTGGGGCTGATGGGGGTGGGGACACTTTCATCTTGCTGTGGAATATATTCAGAGAGATCCCTATTTACAGTAATTTATGCCTTTCAAGGCTTATCCAAAGCCAGACAGTCTCACAGGGATCTGCATGAACTGTGGTCGATATCTCAGCTCCTTTTGAAGGGCTTTTATGTTGTTGGGCTTTGGTGGAAGTGAGGGGCATGGACTTGCACAAACATCTCAGACCCAAAGATGCAGAACAACAGGACAAGGATGAGCTGGATGCCCTGGGTTAGGCCTTGTGATGGTATTTGACCAGTGGGGCAGGATTATGAAGATAACTGTGTTAAAAAAAAACTCAACAGGTGGGGATCAGGGTTTTAAAGAAAAACCCCAAAGAATCCTGTTGAATTCAGTATCTTAATATCTTAAAAACCAGCCCACAGGTTCAATGTCTAATGGACAGACACCTGAAGTAGCCCCAGTTCCTCAGTGTTAGGGGAGGGGGAGATCATCACCAAAAGCAAAAATGGATTTTTATGCTGGCACAGGTGTGGAAGTTGGATCAGGCTCCAGCGCTGCCAAAATCCCACCTCTACCTGGGGCTGCCTTTACATGATTTTGTGCCTGTGAGGTGAGAGATAAAATGGATCCTCCTGTGGTTACAAATCCAGTGTCTAATCCTTATCCCCCAGATTAAGAAGGGTGTGGTTACAGGTTAATGATTAACAGTGACGGTCAATGGAAATAAATGTGTCAGCTGAGCTGATCATGGAGCCCTTTGTTTTCTGAAGGCTTCACACATTTTGGAGACAGAGAAATTCCCAAAAGTGGCTTTACTGATTTGTCTGTACTTGGAGCCATTTGGTCCATCTCATCCCCGAATCTTCCCTTGTCCACTTTACTGCCCAGTTGATGCTGTTCTCCATTAGCTGCTTCTCTCCAGGCAGGATGACCAAGTGGGGGGGGGGGGATAACTTTACAGATAGCAAGGTTGGATAATTAAACAGGGATCTCATAAATTCCTTAACAAAAGTCAGTTTTAGCCTGATGCTTAGCAGAAAAACTCAGTTTTTAAAATATGAAACTATCTGCCATCAAATACAAAAGTCATACCATGTGTACAGGTGTTCTGTGTAAATCCTCTCAGAGATGGGACAAAAAAAGCAGGAGTCTGGGTCACTTCTCCCTTCTCTGAGCCCTGTGTTCATTGTAATAGGTGGGTATCTTTTTATTATTAATGCTTATTTTCCTCTTATTTTCTTCTGATCCCCTCTTGGGCATAGACTAGCAAGCAAGTTAAATCCTGGTGACATCTAGTGGCTGCTGGGAACTGGCTGTGGCATTAGAGGGGAGAATGCCTTCACTGCACATCTAAGCATTTTGTGCACAAAACAGAGATGGAAACGTTGAGCCTTTCAGGACCAACAGACTTCCACAACCTGAATTTAGAGACACCCTCCATCTCATTCAATATTGCTGCAATTCTTTGAATGGTGCAGCTGTCCAAGCAGTCCTGCCCCATGTTCCTGGTCATACCCAGCACCTGTGATGCTTTGGAGACACCAAAAATAGGTGATGTCACCAAAGTGGCTTTTTGTACCCCAAACCTTGCTTTCCTTTAGAACAGCCCCCCACCTCCCACTGCCTGGCTCTGTGTGGATGATGGTCTCACAGACTGGCTGTGTGCTCACACTTTCTACAGGAAGATTAGTTTGCAGATGTCTAGTCAGAGAAATTGAGGCCAATTACAGAAATATTTTGCGAGGAACATAATGTATTAATTACCAAATCCAAAAGGAAATTCCCTGTGAGCTGGAAGATTTGGGGCGAGTGCTACAACACAGGCAGATTTCATGCCAAGTAGAACTGAGACAAGGAACAGGGATGTGATTTGAGTTTAAAGACACAGTTTGGGCAGCCTGCAAGAAGAGATTTCTGCCAATGTGTATCAGCAGTATGTAAATAAGTATGGCTGAGAAAAGGTCTGAAAAAACCACTGCAGGAAGGAAGCAACACCTCTGTGTTCGAGGGCTTGTGACAGCTGTTTCCCCAGGGCAGGCTTGGGGAAGGGTTCCCCTCACTAAGCCTGAGCACAGATCCCACCTTGGTCTTGCCCTTTGCTCTATGCCTTGAATGGGGAAACATTTTGACTGTTGTAGTGGTAAGTGAAATTGGATTTGGGTTCTGCTGGAACAAATCAGCAGTGATTTCAGAGTGACTGCTCCAGGGACAAAGCTGTGTTTCTGCTGGGGTGCTCTCCATCCCTCAGCATGAAACCACAGCCTGTCCTTAGCTGGTCATTGCCTCACCCAGCCAGCATTTGCCAGGTTGAAACATGGAACAAGCACACACAGAGAACCAGTGTCAATGAAATGTGGTGAGACAAAGACATACCAGAGGTGTGTGTCCAGGCAGGTCATTCCTTTCCACACACCATCTGGCTCTGCAGTCCCACATCTCCATGTGCTCCCGTGGCATCCAGCTGGCTTGGCTGAGGGTCCCTGGCAGCTGGGCAGCAGCTCACACGTGTCCTGCACTCATGGGTTGCTGGGGCAGTTTGAAAGAGAGAACATTTGGGAAATTATAAGGGAAACTGAGGCTTGTGATGCTGCAGTTGGCAGGTTTCAGCACGGCCAGTCAGCACAACATGTGGTCCAGCTCTTAATGGGGCTGGCCCATTATGTATAATTCATAAAGAAATGAGAGCTGCAATTATTATGTGTTTGCACAGCAATATGCCTGTAATTACTGAATATATTTATACCCATTACAGCTCAGTACAGAGAGAAGTGAACCCCTTCCCCCCTCTGGCTGGGCTGCTCCCAGTCATGTCCAGCACCCTCAGCATAGTCAGGGCTCAGAGCACCAGCACCCATCTAGGAGGCAAAAGCAAGTAGTCTTCTTTTCAACAAGAACCCAGGTTAGAAGGGATGCTTGGGTACCATTCAGACAGCAGAGAGGCTCTGTGGGAATACAAGAACCCTACAAATAAAGAGGTGAAAAGAAAATTCCTGAAGAACTCAGGCTGCAGAGGTGGGAATGCAGCACATCCAAGGCAGCAGCAGATGTGGTTGGAAAAGGCTTTTTTCCCACCTTTCCCTGGCTCAGCACTGCATGGCAGGAGTGGTACCTCCTGCTGGGAACTTGTATCCTTCTTCTGCTGCAAAGCCAGTGAAAATGGGACGTGCTGGAGGAGAGCAGTGTGGCCTCATCCCCAGCACAGTCAGCCTTGTCTGTGCAGAACACTTTGATAAGTGAGATCTGTTTATGGGGAGTATTATATCACTCAAGGCCACTTGCATAAAGTGCCAGTCAGAGTGAATTAAGGAGGCAAGATCTGACCATGAATAAAGGTTTTAAGGCTGGGGATTCACTTTCATTTATGAACACCTAATGTTATTTTTGCATTTAAGTCCAATTTTCAAAATGGAGTTGAGAGCAAGGCTCCCTGGAAGCCCTCACCTCAGGGCTTGTCTGCAGGAGGAACTCTACCCACATTTCTCCTGTAGTGAAAATATAAGTGAATTAAAATAAATCCAATTATGGCCACATTTTCTCTGATGGAGTGCATCCACACAGGCTCACCATCTGCTTTCACTAATCTGTGCTACCAATTCATAGCCCTGTATTGTTCAAGTCAGTCTTCTGGGATATTTCTGGGTAAACAAAGATTAAATCTGTTCAAAAATATGATTTACAGTAATGTTTATATAAGGTTGTTCCACATAACTTTAGTCTTGTTTTGAACTGTTTTCCATGTAATATTAATCTGTTTTCCAACTGAGGGAATGAAATGTGTGCTAACTCTTAATATGCAATCCCTCACTTTGGATTGACACCAGTTTAATGTTGGGTTTTGTTGAAAGGTCTCCTGATTGAGTTGAATTACGTTGAAGTAAGTCAATGACCTGGAGAGACATTCTTTGTGTAGGGAGTTGCCCATGTTTAAATGGGGCTTAAAGTTGTCACATCTGTAATTGAACTCTTTCAACACATTTTATATATGCACAATCAGGCTCCAAGGTAATTTATGGCCCTTCAAAAGAAATAAGAAAATTAATTCAATTCCTGCTATATGTATATGAACAGATCCAGTGAGGTGTTTTCATCAGCTTTAGTCCTTTGGTTTCTCTGTCCCTCCTTGCCTTTTTTACCAGTTAACAAGGACTTCTGTCTACTGGACAGTAATCTAACACAGATGTGGTTGTAATGTTCTAACAAGGTTCCAAGTCATGCTTGAGGGTCAGCAGCACAATCCTAACATTTGTCTAAATTTAGTGGCAAACTTTAAATGGGCTCTTTATCTTCTAATTTGTCTGTTGCTGTTACTCCTCAGACAAAATGTGGAGTGTGCAGTTGGGTGAGGAGAGTTTGTAAAGCGAGAACTGTGTCACTTCAGCTAATTAACAGAATTCAACAGAAATTTAGGACTTTTTATGCTGTGGCTGAGACAGAAGACAAAAGGTGTTTGACAGCATAGGAACCAACAAGTCTCCTCTGGTGGCTCCACAGAAAAAAAATTGCTTGTCCATAAGATTGTTGCTCATATAAGTTCTCTTTAATGAATCCTAAACAGAAAGGCTCATCAAAAGCGAGGTGGTGTTGGTACCAGAATGTGAAGCATTAAAGCAGCAATGTCAGGGTTAATAGAGGTGGACAGGCTGTATAATCTGGGTGAAAGTAGCACACCAGAGGGTGCCTTTATTTGTGGCATTACACCCTGCACACATGGCCCAACTCTTGCTGCAGGAGTAGCAGCACCCTGAGCCTTTAAAACCTGCTGTCACCAGATCAGATGCCAAAGCCAAAGTGGATGAGTTCAAAGGGAAATATGTTGTTACAGACATTTCAATTGGCTTCTACTGAGTGCACATCACCCCAACGCCCCTCTTGTCATCGTGGCTCATGAAATTGCTTCACAGCAAAGCCATTTTTCTGGCTGCAAAGCTCCCCAGGACGTGGCCAGGCCCTGCCACCCATCCCTTGCCACTGCAGGGACATGGAGACAGTCGTGCCCCTTGGTCCTTTCTCCCTGCTCACCAAAAGATGCCAGCAAAGAGCTTTGGTTCCTTGGGCTCAGCTGCCAGCGCTGCACACCCGAGAACTGACTTTTCTTGACAATCTGATTTTGGCACATTCCCCAGTGGGACTGGAGTACAGAGTGAAGTCTTATTCTTGCTGATCTGGATAATGTCATCAGATGGAGACAAGTGATTTTTAAGCAGGCATTTCCACTCATTTCAGTGGTGCCTATTTTCCAATTAAACAAAAAAAAATAGAATAAATCCCATGTGTGCCTGTGCAGGAGTGTGGTCTGTAATATTTAAATTGCCTTATCCCAAAGGCTGAGTACAACAGAGAAATCAACAATTCAGGAAATAGGGAGTGCTGATTTGAGTTGGCCTTGAAGAAATACATCCTGTAAAATCTTTTAAGGCAAGGGAAAGAGGCAAGATACTTCTATAGAATTTTCTGAGTTCTAAAACCTGTGGGAATAACTGAAGTTACAGTAGGAATGGGATGACTGGATGAAAAGGAAGGAGATGGGACTGCTTAGATGACAGTGAAGGAATGTGGGCTATGTGTTTGGGAGAGAAGTGGGCTAATTATTAGGAAAAGACAACAAGATTTTAAGGGCATTTGGTCATTAAACCTACAGGGAAATCTGCAGAAGAACCTCATGGATGTGCCAGCCCTGGTGAACCTCACACAGCCAGAGCACTGCAGGGCTGCACACCCAATTTGCTGCAGGCACATACCCGAGGGATTCCATAATTCAGCATAAAATCAACAAGATTTCATGTGCTGAGCTGAAACCTGTGTGTTCAACCTGTCCTTCCCTCCCACCCCAGGAAACCCTCTTGTTGGGACAGCAGCTGGGTAGTTTTCTGATCACTAATAGATTCTTCAATAGGATTTTAAAGCAAACTTGCTAGAGCTCAGCAGCCAGGTCAGTTCAGTAGGACTGGAGACAGAGTAAAATTACAGTGACATCTAGTGATCACTAATATTACACAAAGGGTCTTGCAGCAGAAAAAATAAACATGTATTATTAGTCAGTATTTTCGACACGTAGCACAAACCCCCAGATCATTAATGGAGACAAAGGAAAGAGGTGGGCTACAAATGACAGTAGATTATGTGAATGAAAGTGCTGCAGGGCTGGCAGAGAGCAAAGTGATGGTGCTGTGGAAGGGTTGGGGGTGGATTTCCACAGGGATCTTTCCTAGGTCTGCATTTCCCACAGTTTCAGCAGAGTTTGCTGATGGTACTAAATTGCAGCACATTCATAGAAAAGAAACTCGATGTTTTGAAGACTGGGAATAGAAATAATAAAATGATGTGCAGCTCCAAAAGTATGTGCTGGTCCCCAGGGAGGGAAGAGCCAAATGAAACCTGTTCATGGCTGGAATATGTGGTGTGGCAGCAGCTCTGCCTCAGCACTGGACAGACACTAAGGAAAAATCAAACAAAGAGGGAATACCAGCTGGGCATCAGTGCTATGATTCAGGTTTGCATCTTGAACCAAAATGGGGTTTGGGTTTGTACTTGGCAGCAATAGGAACTCACTGTTTTTGTGATGTTGATTGAGTATTTCCTACTTCAGGTCACTGATTGACTGATGACAGTTTAAAAATTTTTTTTTTCTTTTGGTTCTGAGTATCAGTCTGGCCACAGTCACGTCCACTTAGCCAGTCTGGGCTGCCAGTCAGCTGTCCTGCCTAAGTACTTTTAGATATGAGTAAATTGTACATTAATGAGCAAAGCATTTGGAGAGACTCTTTCTTCGAGGAGGATGGGGCAGGATGTTCCCTATTTATATCTTCATTGTGCAGTGATGAAAACCAAGTCAGATGTGTTAGCTGGAGTAACAACAGAGAGAACTGATGCAGCTGGTGAATTGATTTTGGGGATTTAAACAGAGTATCACTGTGGCCATATATATATACAGGCAAATTTTTGTATGATGAAACATTCAGGAGCTGCTTTGACAAAAGTTGAGGAAGCTCTCAGCCAATTTCCAAG
Source organism: Pithys albifrons albifrons (assembly GCF_047495875.1). Taxonomy (NCBI): domain Eukaryota; kingdom Metazoa; phylum Chordata; class Aves; order Passeriformes; family Thamnophilidae; genus Pithys; species Pithys albifrons. Next base: position 17,611,848 of record NC_092469.1, read on the forward strand.
CCCTTCCCTTGAGTCCCCAGCAGCCAGGCAGGTTTAGTCCCTCAATTATTAGCTGAAAGTAGAATATCCATTCCCACTGTCTAATTTCAGATGCCGCTGGAGAATTTCCCTCAGATAGATGCAGGAGGGGAGAGACAGATGCAGACACATCAGAGGCTGTGGCTGCCTCTGACTCTGTGAGCAACAACCACAGAATGGGAGTTCATTAAAAATTGTAGCCCAAATCAACTACTGAGTTTCTATGATTAGGTACTTGATTTTCTGCAGGGAAGAAATGTGCAGTGGGACTTCAGGTGATGCATTTCAGTAGGTTGATACAACGGTATCTGGAAAATTATTAGCTAAGCTGACATAGGAATTAGAAGAATAATTGCAAATTGAGTAAAGACCTGGCAAAGACAGATGAGGGGACCGGTTATTGCTTTGCTGAGGTTCCTTAGTGCTCTCATGGATGATGAAAGGGGTGGGGTTCACTTTCTGAGGGATTCACAGACCTGCTCACAACATCTTCCCTGCAGGGCTGGGCAGCACCTGGTGCCCCTCGAGAAAGCTGGAAAGGGAAAAATAAGGACATTGCAACTGCTTTGCTGAGTCCTGCTATGTCTCAGAAATTTCCCAAAGGGTTTGCACAGCTCTGATATTTCAACAGAAAGCTTTCCTGAGTTGAAGGCACTTTCCTTCATCACCATCCAGGTTTAGGGTCCCAGACAAAACTGCATCTGTCAACACCGTGTTTGACTCCACTGGATCTGTGCTGGGAGGAGCTGTGCTGGAACACGAGGGGCAGCACCCAATGCTGGCTGAGCTCCCAGCACAACTGCTGAGAAAGCAATTAAAAATATCATTACTGTGAACTGACAAATCTACTGTTAGATTTGGGCTCAGAGGGACTTCACGGTGTGTGGCTGAACCAGAGGCTTTTCTCCATGACAAGTCTATTTATTTTGAATAGAGGAACAGAAGAGATGTGTCTCCAGATACTTAAAAAGTAGGTGGTTACTTTTCAAGGACAATTTGACCAGAATTTCATACTACGGCTTCTATTAAATAAAGGTTTGGAAGGTGGATGACAATCTTGCAGCCTGACAGCATCCTCAGCATCTGCCTGTGAGGGAACACTGAACTGAGTGTAGCATCAATTTGCAAAGGTTTGATGAGGAAAAGAAAGTACTGTTGCCATTGCATGGAAATTACTTGCCTTTTACATTATGGGAAGAAAATGCCCAGGGCTGATGTCAATTTAATCAGGTTCATCATTTCACAGCAAAGGCCATTCTTGTGTTCATATGATCAAGGACCAAATTGCTCCTTGCTAGAAAAAAAAGTAATAATATTGTGGGTAATGTGCTAGTCAGCACAGCAGGTGTGGAGCTGGTTTTTTGGAAAGGGCTGCTCCTTGCCAAATTCCTGGATGATGATCAGGTTCAGCAACTTGAATTTTTTTTATAAGATTCACTCAGTTCCCACCTAAGCGATGCAGAAGTGGATGTGACTTGAGATCCCACCAGCTATAACAATTTACCTTGAAATTCTTTCCCCACTCTGCACTCCAGAATACGACTCCCTGCACTGACCTAATCTAAAATCTGCTCCCAGCTTTCAGTCCTTCCCACCCCCTGGAGGGCTGCATTCCTCCTTCCATCCCTCTTGGATACTGCAGTGTGCAGGGTGCCAGCCAGCAAATCCACAGGCAATTCTTCCCAGCTCCATTTGCTCCCCTCCTGCTCCAGGTGTGGATACTTCATCTCTCCTCTTTTCCATACACCTACACGTGGTGCACATTAATTTGTGCTATAAATGCCTCTGTGGACATACTGGGGAAGCAAAAAAAAACTTGTGAAAAGTGTATTTACATGTGCACAAGTCCCTGCAGTGCCACTTGGAAGTCACACCTGTGTCCCCCATGAGCACATTGCAAGAAGGAAAGCTAATAAAATACCAACAAAAATAAGTCTGGGGGAGCATTTTGAAGCCAGAGCATCTCTTTTTCTTTTCCCCAAATGCACTCCAAATTCAGCAATGGGGTTGATGTCATCACAAACATATATTATTTCTGTGATGCGTGTTAGTACATCGTAATGAAAATGTGTTTTTCCAAAGGTACAGTTGCTGATTTTCCCCTTGCTGTCACTGCAATGCTGTTTCCTACTCTTCACTAAGATAAAAGATTTCTCTCCCACCTACCTCAAAAAAAAAAAATCTGAGTAATGGGAATGACAGAACTCGTGTAATTGTTCCTGCTTTGCCTGAATTATGACTGATCCAAATTCCCATTGAAATCCATGAGAGTCTTTGCACTGCAGCAACAGTTTGGTGTTAGAGGAGTTTTTGGAGGGGCAGGCTCAAAGCCAGGCATTGCTCAGTGGCTGCAGTGGAATGAGGACAATTTAACCCTGCTGAGGATGGGGCTTGGTACTATCACTGCTCATGAATGATGACTGGTGCTGCATTTAGGCAATATGCAAAGGTTTGGGTTTTTTTAAAGCTTATAAATATTAATATATAAATATAATATATACATATAGCTCACCAAAGGAATTTCAGAGGCTGAGCAAATTCTCATCACCCCCTTGTATTCATCCACTAAGTTGGTCATTGCACTTTTTCATTAATTGGGAATATTCTATTTTGCAAAAACAATTTTTTGCATATGGTGCACAGGCAGGAATACTCAGCCCTTTCTGGGCCTGGCAGTGACAGAGACTGTTGACTTGCAAGCCCTCTTTGGTTGGCAGCTCATACCTAAAGGGGTGGAATTATGTGTGCTCAGGTCACAGGTTATTTTATGTACTGGTTTAGCACCTGTACAGAATTTTTGCAGATGATCAGCTAACAGGATGTAACAGGATGTCTTTTGCTGACTTTTGAACTTTTAGACCAACATAACATCTTTATTTTCAAATGAGGCATTTCTGTCCCAGCACAGAATGCATTGCCCTGCAATTACACAGGAGCTATCCATGAGTGCTGGATAATAAAGGTGAAAATGTGGCAAAATTAAAGAATTTTAAGCAGTATTTCCCCACAGACCATCTGCTTTGTTTGCAGGCTCTGCTATGGTTGTCCACTTTCCCTGGCTGCAGCTTGGTAACAGCACTTCAGCCCTAAATTTTTCAAATTTTTCAAATTTTTGTCTTTGGAAAATGTTGGGTGGGCTTTTGACAGTGTGATGGACAGTCCTCATCAAGATGGGTGAGATGAAACTGTATCAGGGTCCAGCCAGCAAAGGTGATGCCTCCATTACACATTACACTTGTCTTAGGCAATGACATGATGGTCATTATTAACTGGTTAATCATGGGAGCATTTGCACCATCTTACTCTCCTTGTCTTCTTCATCCTCCTTTTCAGTGCTCTCCAACACTTTGTCTCCAAATGCCATTCCTGCTGTGGGTTGGAGCCTCCCCAGCCACTTGCCAGCCCTGCAGACCCAGCTCCTGGTATGCTCAGCATGACTTTGCTCTCCAACCTGCAGAACTTTCTCCTCAGTGTTTTCACTGTTTGACAACACTGCTGGCATCTCCAGGAGAGGAGGCCCACGAGATGGAAACAGGAAGGACAAGTTGAGGGTATGATTATTTCTTGTGAAATAGATGCAACTTCCTCTTCTTCCTAACAGGCAGGAATATGGGCATGTTTTTCATCCAAGCACTTACTTAAAATGTTGTATTTTTTTCCTTCAAAACTTGTATGAAATAAAGCCATTCATGCAGAAAAGCAGATTGTTCCCCTTGTAATGGAATTTAACTGAATTACGACCATTTACATGTAAGAGATTTGTGCTGAAACCCTCAGGGCTGGAAGGACCTGCAGACCAACATGGTCTCCTTGCTCTGCATTAACAGCCTTGGATTTGGCTTATGTGAAAAACTTCATATTGGCAGGGTAAGACAAGCAGAGGAGATAAATCTTGATACCTCCCAGCTCTCAGAAAGATGACTCAGATAGGGGAAACACTAAAATTGAGATTTGGTCCCTTCACTAAGAAAAAGCCAAGAGATGTCCTGCAGAGCTACTCCCTTCTCTAGTCCCATGGGCAAAAGTGGCTCATCCTTTGGCCAGTGTGCTGGACATCAACCAACTGCATGTGGTGGATGCAGAAGGATTTGTAGCCACAGCTTTATGATATCTAGAATTAAATAAGGAAGACAATGAATACTCTGCATGAGGGAGTTCTGCCATGACAAATTTGTTTATAAGTGTGACTATTATTTTCCAGTCTTGGATTAGGGCAGCCTACATCTATTAAATTCCCTTTGGAAATGAAAGGCACGAGCCAGCCACTTGGCTCAGAGTGTGCAGTGTTTCCTTTTCCAGGAGCTCAGAGCTCAGTAGGATCTGACCTTGTACAAGAATAATTCCATTTAAAACAGCTCAGTTGCTTTATTACTTTAAAAGTCTCTCTTTTTTTCCTTCCCCTCAAAACCAGATAGTTAAATAGTTAATGTATATTAAGCATTTTGGTTATGATGAGATCTAATATATAATATACCTTGCTTTATTACACAGTGTGCCAGAGAGGTGATCATAGAAGGGAGCAGACACTTGACTTACCCCAAACAGAGCACCTCATGCTTTTATTTCCCCAGGCACATATTGCAGGATATAATACTCTGTTAAAGCAGGGAGGGAAGGATATTTGATGAGGCCTCTCAGGAGAGTTAGGATGAGAGAAGGATTTCTGTAATAAATTAAATGCTGCCAGCAGTTTAAATGTATAAATAAATAAAATTGAGTGCAGTTACATTGAGGAACTTCTGGAAAAAGCTCAGCCAGCTCCAGCTCCTGCCAAGGCTGGGAAATGGCATTTCTGTGTCCAGCAATGTCCTTCCCAAGGACATTCCCATTTGCACCTTCCCCCTGTGGTCTTGTTCCCCCCTGTGGCTCTTGGGGACGAGGGCAGGCAAGTCATGGCCATTATCCACAGTTGGGATTGCTCTTTATTGCCCCACCACCCCTGGAATTAGCCCTGAAAGGCAGACTCCAGCAAGGCCCTTCCTTACCTTCTGCACTCACTGAGTGAGCTTTGCCTTGTGCTGGCCTTGGGCATACCTGGGGAGGACGAGAGCTCGTGGTTTTAGTGAATTGGGGGCCAAAATGTGCAAGGATGGGAAGAAAATGGAGAGTGATGCAGGAATGATTGCATAGGGCAGTGAGCTGGGAGGAGAATTTAAAAGACATGGAAGAAAATGCTCAATATCAGCTGTGTTTGAAGGAGAGTAGTTGAGAAAAGCTGAGTATCAAAATAGTAGGGGAAAAGGGTTTTCTCCTACTTAATTGTGACTTAATGGGACCCCAAAATTACCTGGAACAGATCCGCAGGCACTCCACAGGTTTGCCTGAGGGAGCACAGCAAGTGTGCACTTCTGGCACCATCTGTGGTCCCCACTGACTCTGGGAAGGAGCACGGCCAGGTCTGCTCACACACCACACAGTGATGGGTCCAAGGGCATCTTTCAGTACAACTCCCACCAGCACTGTGGTCTGGCTGCTCTGCTTTTGGCTTCTCTCTGTTAAAACAAGGGGCTTGGAGATTGTGGGACGAGAAGGGATTATTCCATGTACAGCATCTGCCTGAGGGAGCCTGGCAAGGGCAGGTTATCCATTCCTTTCTGTGACTCTTGGCTTGGGAATTGGTTCTTGCTTGTGGGGTCAAACACCAGTCCCTGATGGGATGATAAAGAGCCAAATTTTGATATGGGACTGGAGCTGTGTAATGGGTTACCACAGACATCTCTGTTTCATCTGATTTATTATCTCTGTTAATTATCCCAATAAATCAGTGTTTGAATGAAACTTGCCATTGATACTGAATGTGAAGGACTGGAATTACTTTTGGAGAGCTAGCAGGAAACAAATCCAGGTGTATATGTCAGAGAATCAGTCAGACTAATCTTGGCAAAATGCAAGCAAAGTAGGTGGATACAAAAGTGATATTAAATACAGCGAGAAGGTGGAGCTCCCTGTGTGTTAGCACTTCATAGTCATCACTTTGCCAAGAGCATCTTCACCACCATAACACCCACAGGTGATAACTGTGGGCAAGGACTGAAGAAGACACCCTGCTGTCCCAGTGCTTTCTTACATTCTATGAAATTAGAGTAATAAAAAATACATATAAATCACAGAGAGCAAAGGCAGTGCTGGAGTTCTTGTGCTGCTGGCTGGGGCAAGGGGGTTGTAGGTGCAAGCTGGTGTGCAGAAATCTTGCTGATTTTCAGAAAACAGTGCAAAATCCTTCTCAGATTGGATGTGTGCAAGATTTCCTTCCCACATTTCCAAACAAATAGTAACCTAATACCTGGGAGAAAAAAATAAATCACCTGAGTGCATCCAGCAAGCTACTGGAACAAAAGCATACCCTTCTGGTGACAGCTGAGACAAGCGAAAAGGTGAGGCAGCCTCTGCCCTACCAGCCAGCTTTGCATGTGTGTGGAGCCACTGCTGTCGGCTTTGCTGCCTCGCTCCAGCTCTCACGCTCCACCCTTTGAGGTTGTTTTTTTTTCAGCTTTTGCAATCTGACAGAGGCGGGTGAACGCAAGTTCAGGGAAAAGACATTTCCCTGAAGAGCAGCTGGAGAGCAGTCCTAGCCCTGCCTGTGCCAGGTAGAGGACAGCCAGCCTCACCACTTGCTTTAGCCTAGAACCAGCCCCCCAAAATCCGGAGGTGTCCTGGCGCTGGTCTTGAACTGATTTTCCAGGTAAGCCTTTATCTTAACCTCCGGATCTTGGCAGCTGAACGCTCTCCAACCAGGAAGTTAAACCTGTTTGGAAACAAAACACGGCAGAAATGGTGTAAGGGCAGAGTGGGGAGAGCTCAGCTGCTCAGTGTCATAGATACTCTGCTTTATTTACTCAGTTGTCTGCCTGAAGCTACTCAGGCATTTGTGCCATCTGCCTTGTTTCAGTTAAAACAGCCTTAGCACACCTTCAAGAGATGGACAGGCAGACAGAAAAAACCCACAACAACATTTTCCCTGTAAGTAAAAGTTACTTTTGCCTGCTGTGGCAAAAGGAAAGGACGGGAGACAGAAAGGGAAAAACAGCTCATTGCTGGTGATGCTGCTTTAAAAATCACACAGCAAGAACTAAGCTTATGCCAAGTTCTCAGAAATGAATAGAGTTTAGTTCTGGGGCTTCGGGGAAAATCTTGGGAACAGCCAAAGCTGAACAAAGAGAACCCCCTGAATCTCTTGCTCTTAACCCAATAGTGGATCATTCAGGCCTGTTTGTTGGGTGTTGAGATGTGGGAGTGGCCACGATGCAACAGTTACAATTCTGTAATGCTCCTGTCCTAAAGGGTAGGAGATGTGGGGAGCCAAGCCAAGGCACTCTCTGCTTCTGCCAGGACATTACACCAAATGGGAATTTTTCATTTTCATTGCTTTGTTTATGTACTGAAAGTATCTTTGCTAAATTCCCCTATAATTTTGGGTGTGCCATTTTTCATCAGATTGAGAATATAATCCCGCTGCAACAGTTTATTTTATGGTTTTACTTGGAGTGCTGTATACAGGAACTTGAGAGCATTTTGGGACCTCTCAGGTCAATAATCTGAACAACATTGCTCCATACTTACAGATGCCTGAATTTTAGCAGTGCCTGGGGAGGAATAACAAAAGTACTTGGCTTCATCAAAATCCTATTCCTTCCAGTAAGGGTGGGAGGGCTTGAGCTGCTTTCCACCCCCAGGTTTGTGAAACAGCCTTACTCTGTCATCCTGGGGTGGGGCAATGTCTGCTCCCTTACCCAAGGGCAGCCACCCAGTGCTGAGGTGACCATGAGTAGCAGAAGGAGCAAATGCATCCCAAAAAATCATGTCAGAAAATCTGAGGTCCCCTGCAACTTGTAGTTTTGGCCCAAACCTTTGGATTCCTCCTGCTGCTGGCATGCTGGGGAGCTAAGCTGTGCTAGGGGGAAGCAGCTCACAGCAGATACAGCAAAAAAACCTCCCACAGCCTTTTCTGCCCTGAAAAAGCCTTTTGCACTCCAGGTCACATCTGCTACTGCTGACACAGAGAGCAGGAGCAGGTGAGACCAGCTCGTGCCAGGCTGCCTGAATAATGAAAGGAAATACCATGGCAGGACAGACTTGTTTCATATTTGCTTGCAGAGGAGGCTCTGGATTGCTCTGCAAGAGTGGGAGGGTTTGTTTTCTGCTTCTGCTTCGATGAGTCAAACCATGAGCAAAGCAGTTCAGATCTGGAGAGTCTCAGTTCCTATAATTTCTAGCAGGGAAACATCACTGCTACTGCTTTTGTTCCTTCCTACGGAGATTTGTAGCTTTGCTGGGCAGGAACTCTGCTGAAATGTGCTTAGCACAGCTGGAGCCTCTCATCACAGCTGTAAAAAAAGCAAATAAAAATAACATTTGTGCTCATCAGCAGCATCCCATTGGCTTCTCTCAGCACTAATACTCTGCTGCCTTTGATACACACATTAGTCCAATCCCACTCCTCTTCCATGCACCCCATTATAAGGGATGGGGAAGAGACTTCCATCACTTCTGACACAACCTATTATTTTTTCCCATCCTTCTCTCAGAAGCAGCATGGACATCAAGGAGTATTTTGCAAGAATTTCTTACCGGGGCTCCCACAATAAGCCAGACCTGAGTACTATGTCAGATATATTCCAGCACCACATCCAAGCTGTCCCTTTTGAAAACCTCAGCATCCACTGTGGGGAAAAGATTGAGTTGGACCTGGAAGAGACTTACAACAAGATAGTGAGGAAGAAACGTGGGGGTTGGTGCATGGAAAACAATTACCTTTTGTCTTGGGTCCTGAAAACTCTTGGCTATGACGTCACCCTTCTGGGAGCACGAGTTTATTTCCCGGAGTTTGAGGCCTATGCAGAGGAAATGGATCATCTGCTGCTGAAAGTGGTGCTTGATGGCAAATCCTACATTGTGGATGGCGGGTTTGGGATGTCCTACCAGCTGTGGCAGCCAATGGAGCTGATTTCAGGGAAAGATCAGCCACAGACTCCTGGGGTCTTTCGCTTCCAGGAGGAGAGCGGGATCTGGTACCTTGAGAAGGTGAAAAGGAAGCAGTTGGTTCCCAACCAAAGTGCCTCCACTTCCCATAACATGGAAGAAGAAGTTTGCCGTCGGATTTACCTCTTTACCCTTCAGCCACGAGACATCGAGGAGTTCAGGGGCTGCAATGCCCACCTGCAGACAGCGCCCGACTCGCTCTTCGTCACCAAGTCCATCTGCAGCCTGCAGACTGCCCATGGCATCCGGGCCCTAGTGGGCTGGAAACTCACTGAGATGACCTACAATTATAGGGATAATATGGATCTTGTGGAAGTCAGAATCCTTGCAGATGAAGAAATAGAAGAAACACTGAAGGAGAAATTCAATATAACACTAGACAAGAAACTTGTACCCGTCAATTCAAGCAGGTTGTCTATGTTCTAACTCACTGCCTGAATTATAATTCAATGGAGGGGCATTACAGGCAATTCCTCCCTCTCTTTCAGACAAGCATCTAAAGGTTAAGCTTTTTCTTTCCATCTACTCCAGTGTAAGGCAGAACATACTAGCACGAATCTGGAAAAGAAATGAATTTTCACAACCATTCCTGCATCAGTTTTTGATTTGAGTACAAATTATTTCTTCCTAGCTCAATCAAATCACTGTCCTTCTGTTTGTGCCTAGTGGGAAGCACACTCGGCACATTCCCTACTCCTTTCATCTCTTAAAAGCCTCTCTAAACACACCCAAAGTAGCTAAGCAGAACGATGGAACTGTATGTCTCTTTCTTTATTACCTGGTGCTGCCACCTGGGGAAAATCATACCCACCTCTTAAATGAACACTATATTATTTTGGGAATTTAATAGCCAGAAAAACAAAGACATCCTGTGCTGAGTGTGCTCCATAAGCCTGTGCTTTTTGTTCCTGCATCCACAACACCCTCCCATGGGGCAGTTGGAGGGTGTCACACCTCTGCTGCACTGTGAGAATACTTAAGGACAGACTGTTTATGGCCTAAACCCATTGACAAGAAATATTAGTGAGAATTCTGTCTTGTTTAAGACTGTACCTGATGCCTGTTCTCTTGGTGACATAACCAAAACGCAGCATTTCTCTGAACTGAAAGCATTTCCTGAGCATTTTGTTTGCTACCACCCCACAGCAGACTGCTGGGAATACATGTTCCTCTCATCACTCTGTTATTGCACATTAATTATTATGGCTGAACCCAAAAAAAAAACATGCACAGAATTATTTTTCTGAAACTTATCTGTTCCACTGAGCATGTGTTTGCAGTGATACAAATTATGTTGATATAAGGAGAAACGATGAATCTTAATCACATACCTAAAGGCTAAGATTTCTAGTTGGAGAAATTACTCAAATGTGATCACTTTGCCCATTGAGAAGATACTTGATGTTCCTTCATGTACAAATCTTGGAAGCATTGCAGCTATGCACTTATAATTCAGTAAATTATATAAGTGAATTACAATTAAATTAAAAAAAATCAAGCATTGTGTGGTAGAATTGTTCAGATGGTTTTTTCCCCCCCAAATTACAACATGTATTCCCAAAGTAAAAAAGTCATTAATCACTGCAGTTCTCCTGATTATTTTTATGTGCTAATATTTTGCAGCTAAGGCTTTTAAAACCACAATAACTCACTGAACCTTTTTTACTTGGTATGCAGTATGTGCAGCTTTATATAACCAGCAATTTATGGTTAATAAAAGCTGCTGCAATTCTGCATGTTCAAAGTGTATTTCGTAGAGACACAGTGAGGTCCCAAATCCCCAACCCCCCCGAGTCAAACTTGGCTGCAGGTGTGCAATTGTCCTTTACAGCACGAGGCTCTCTCATCCTTTAGGGAAATGAAATGTCAATGACATCTTGTAGTGGGTTGCAGAAGAAAAAGAGGATTGTTATGCTGTGGACCAGTAGTTTGCAACATAGATGGTCAGAAGAAATTGTCCCTTGTTTGTGATCTGTGTCTTTTTGTGGTCCCCACATTAGTAGAAGAGCTAAAGGAGCTAAACTTGGTGGGTTTATCCTTGCAGCAGCCTGGCAGCTGGAGGAAAGCTTTGGGATGCAGGCAAAAGTCCAGGCAGATCTTGCAAAGTTGTAGAGCAGAAGAAGATCAATGCAGAGCCAGGAAGCTCCATCCTTTGTGGGAACTGACATAGGAAACACCCAGAAGGGGCTGTGCCTGCTCCTCTCTGTGCCTGGGTGTTTCTTGCACTTTGTGCTGTTCCACAGGGTGAGGGGAGGAAGCAAAGAACCATAAACCCACAGATCTTTAAGATCAGAATAGGGATTATGTCCCTTGCCCCAGAGATTCAGCATGTGAAAGGCAATAGCAGAGAAAACCACTTTTCTTTCTGCTGACTCACACCCTGGACCGTGCCCCGGTCGCTGCCAGGGCTGCTGCCCCTCCATGGCACAGTTCAGCACTTCTGGCCTCCTGCTCAGCACACCCACAGAAGCAGATTTTATTGCTGAGCAACCAAATGAAACTTGCTGTTGGAAGGGGAAAAAAAAAAGAATAAAAAGGAGACTCTTCACCTCTGATTGCACTGGTTTGTTTTTTCCTTATCACTAACTTTGGAGGCAAATACTTAAAGGCACAGCAGGCTCAGGGAGCACAGAGTTCCCACTGCTGAAGGACAGGGCTTCTCCTGGAACCCAAGGGGATTCAAACAGCTTGGCAAATCTGACCTTCTTGCTTTGGGGGGGGCTGGTATGAGCCACGAGGAATAGCTCAGTCTGGTGTGATTAATTCAACAGTTGCCATCCCTGTAAATAAACCAGCAACTTCTTTCCTTGGATTACTCTCTATCCTAAGTCACTTCCTACAGGGATCCAGACCACATGAGTGTCTGTATCAAAATCTGTAAAATCTGTATCAAAAATTTCACTATTTCTTTGCTACTTTAGCATGGGAGCACCCATCAAGGTGCCCCAGAAACTGAAACCCCTGCATGACCTGCAGGTTTGGGATGGGTTTATAGACTATAACCACTAACAAAAGTTCCTCCTGATACCCATAATGCTATTTTGTCTTTGCACTGCTGAAGGGCCTCTGTTCTCATTCAGTTACTTGCAAGGTTACAATCTACTTGATATTATAAGCAATTTGGGGACTGGATAATTTTCAGGCAGCTTAACACAATGAATTGCATGAAAAGCTTCCTACACATATGCCAATACAAATAAACCAACAAAACCCTCAGAATATAAGATATCATAAAAGGAGAAGATAACACTGCCCCTGACAGGCAGTAAAGGCAGCCTGGACCTTTAAGAGCAGCAGTTCCCAGTGCAGCAGTTCCTGGGAACTTTGGAGCACACCAGGGTGGGAAGCCTGAGCTGACTTCCTGAGAGGTAAGAGCTGAGTGCCTGATCTTTAACTTCATCCTGAAGCCTCAGTCAGCCTGAGAGTTCAGTTTGGGAAAGCCCACCCCGTGGGTCTGCACACCCTATGATGAGCACTGCAGGCACGGTAGCAAAGCATAAATTACAGGAACACTGGGGCCAAGGGTAAGTATGTTGCATTGCAAGGGTGTTTTCCAAGTACCTCAAGTGTTTGAGAGTGGAACTAACTCCTTTATGCTGAGCCACAGGGTATGAAAAACAGCTACTGACTCACAGACTAACTTAAAATCAAACAAATAGTACAGGCATGTGCAAAAGGATCCAGCCTTGGAAGTCCCTGATGATTTTTAGCAGAGAACTGTTCCTAATATTCACCCTAATTACGGAAGGACACAGAGATCCCCAGGGACTCTTTCAGACAGGCAGAACTAATGTCTGAATCTCACTCCCCACCAAGCTGCACGAATGCTGAGTGAAGCTCAGCTGCTGCAGGAGCAGAAGCAAACAAGGCTGAACTGAGGCTTGGGATATTTGGCAACTCAGTTTTGAAACAAAACCCATCCCCTGGGTGAGGGCTTGCTCTCACTGCTGTAGCCTCATCGCTCGTACACTGGGAAGGGGGGCCAAGAAAAGAATCTGCCTTTGGGAAGGCGAGGGAGTAAACACTGATTTAGGTGGGTGCTCCCTGATGTCAACAATGTTGTAGTGCAGCTTTATTATACTTAAACCTCTTTATTTATTGTGTTTTGAACATGTTTTGTCAGGCACCATGAGGCTGTCTCTGAGACAGGCTTTAAACTGATGAGGCCAGAGGAGGGGCAGCTGAGGAAACTGAGGCATGGGCTGCAAATTTCCCAAAGTCTCATTGCCAGCACACCATGGAAGTTCTCTCATGGCTGGAAGAGGGGACCTGGTTATATGCTGAGCTCTCAACAGAGCAGTGGGAACACCCAGACCCAGGAGATGGGTTAGAGGGTGTGCATTAGGTCTTCTGCTGCTGGCCCAGGGCAGGGACTCATCGGGTTTTGCTTGAAGGCAAATTTCAGTCATATCAGACCCCCCTGGAGCCCTCTTGGCCTCAGAGATCCAGCTCAACACAGTCACAGGGAAAAGATGTTTCTATCTTGCTATGCAAAATTGCTAAAGGAGGGAATAGAAAGAAAAACAAGGCAGAGGACCACAGGATGAGCCTGCCAGTGTACACGTGTGCTGTGTGTTGGGGAGCAAATGGCTTCTACAAGTGTTTCCAAGGAGATCCTGCCAGAGATAAGTGCCCTTGTCCTAAAAAAGGAATGGAAAAAAAGCATAATATGAGGTATCAAAGAGACACTACTGTTTTTTTCATGTAGCCTCTTTGGGTCCTTTTGAAGTGAAAATGTTTATTTCTTATTCCCTAATTGGGATGGTTCTCTATGCTGTCATATTTTCTGTGGTTCTGCATCAGCCAGGCTGAGTGCTGGTACCAGTCAGATCAGGAGCAATACAACCAAGTTATGGGAGCTGTGCTGCTGCCATCAAGGCTGGGCTGAAGCCCAGAGATCAGGTCATCTGACGTTCTCACCTGCTGGGGTGGTGGCATTTCCACCCGTGGATTTGAGGTGGGATTTTCACAAGCTCACAGCACTCACTTGAGTGCTGGCATGGACACGAGGTCAAACTGCTGGGGGGAGCAGTTGGACCAAAGCTGAGAACAGTCACTGGAAAGGAGTTTCTTGCATCTCATCCCCATCAAATGATTTTTGGAAAATATTCCTAGAGAATATTTCACTGATTTTGAGCCAGAAATTCTCAGATTTTTTAGAAATGAATACAATCCTTAGCAGATTGTGAATTGTTCTGAAAATTAATATCCTTCCATGGAAAAAAGCCAAATTAAACCTAAACTAAAGGCAAAAGAAATCCTTGCAGAGGCCAGGTAAGTCAGTTGGTTAGAAGTGTTACAGGGAACCTTTTGCTTCTGGACCATGTAGCCAGTACCAGTAACAGGGTCTTTCTGATAATGAAAGGAAAGGGGATCAAAGACACAAAATATTTCCAGTAATTTGAGCTGAGATGGAAGTCTTTGGTTTGTACAAGATGGTAAAAGCCCCAAAAGATGACAAATATATTCTTATTAATTATCAGTTCCTCTGATCTTTAGGTTAGAAAAATTAACGGTTCCTTCCTTACACAGCCAGGGCCAAAGCCCTGTCTAAACTTCATGGGGACATTTAAACAGTTAAGAAAACAACAATCTCCTTCACATGGAAGCCTGTCTGAAATGGTGCCACACTGAGATGTTAATCCCAGTTAAATGAAGCCATGAATGCAAAACCTTCTGCTTAAACTGCCTGTGGGATAAAGAAAGAATTGCTTACCTGGTACAGTAAAAGAAACAGTAGGAATTTGCTGTGACTTTTATGCCATATGGTCTATCAGCTTTTCTGCAAACCTGTTCTTTGTCAGTTTTAGAAAATTTTTGTCATGTGGGACCCTCATCTGTGGCCAGAGATTCTGCTGTATCTTCCCATAGGAAAGGCATCCCCCTGGTTTGAAGGCAACACCTGAAAGAGGGAGAGCATTATTGTCACCTGCTCCTGTCCTTGTCTCTTTTTTAAGAAATACAAATGCCACAGGCAGAGTCTAGCCTGCATTTGTATCCTATCAAGGGCAAAACTCTCTTTCAAATCCTCAGTAAAATGGCCCAGGCAACATTTGCAGGCTGGTTAACCTGTGCTGCAGCAATAGGAGTGAAGCCCTTGACAGCTGCACAGCAGTAACTTGCTATTTTTTTTTCTCACACAGACAAAATGAACATCCAAGAGTATTTTGGAAGAATATCTTACAACAAGCCCCACAAGGATGCAGACTTAAAGACCTTATCAACCATCTTCCAGCATCACATCCAGGCCATTCCTTTCGAGAACCTCAGCATGCATTGTGGGGAGACCATCGAGCTGGATTTACAATCTACTTATAATAAGATTGTGAGAAAGAAACGTGGAGGGTGGTGCCTGGAAAGCAACCACCTTTTGTTTTGGGCCTTGCAAGAATTAGGGTACGACGTCTGTATTCTTGGTGCGAATAGTTATGACCCGGCAAAGAGGGCATACACTGCTGAGATGAACCATATCCTGCTGAAGGTGGAGATCCAAGGAAATTCCTACATAGTAGATGCTGGGTTTGGTGGTGCCTACCAGATGTGGCAGCCATTGGTGCTGATTTCTGGGAAGGATCAGCCCCAGGTCCCCGGCATCTTCCGCTTCAAGGAAGACAATGGCACCTGGTACTTGGAGAAAGTCAAAAGGAAGCATTATATTCCTGAGCAAAGTGAGACTCCATATTTCAGTGTTGCTCCAGGAATGGGGAATATCAGACAAATACATAGATTCACTCTGCAGCCACGACATATAAATGACTTTCAGGAGTTAAACGCATACCTACAGGTGTCTCCAGATAACATCCTCCAGAAGAAGTCAATCTGCAGCCTCCAGACCACTGAAGGGCTCATTGCCTTGGTTGGATGGACCTTGACTGAGATGAAGTATAACTACACAGAGGACATGGACCTGGTGCACATCACAACTCTTACAGATGAAGAGGTTGAGAAGACACTGAAAGATAAATTCAATATAGAGCTGGAGAACAAACTTGTACCAGTAAATGTTCGGGGCTTGCCACCTAATCTAGTGGATAAGATCTAATTCTAATACTGTGTTAGATGGATCTTTAAATACCCAATACAAAAGTTCTAAAATTAGCATTAATTACATTAATTGATTCTAAAGTTGAATTAGTCACAAAGCTTGGCAAATTCAAGTGCATTTCTAGTTTACTGCATATACTGTTTGCATACTTTTTTCCTAAGTTCTCCTTTTTTAGAAACTAAGACATCTTACTACCTCTGATTTGCTCATATGGAAATTGCTTTTTGACTCCTTAACATTTTGTTCCACCTCTCTGGAACTCATTTTATTGCAGGTATATATTGTGGTAAAGGAGACCAAAATGATACAGAAGGAGAAGCTGTGTTAGCATTTTACACAGAAGCCCTCTAACCTTTTTTGGTGTTATTTCCAATCTTCTCAGCAGAGTTTTACAAATTATTCATTTCCTTTAGAAGTCTGAAAATTGAGCTGCATTGGGCTTTCAAAGACTTACTAGGAAAAAATGAATGGTTAATGCTTTCTCAAAACAAGACACTATTAGGTGCTGATTAGCTTAAGATGAGACAAATTGAAAGACCTGAGTCCTATTCTCTTACCAGGAATTGACTTAAAGTGAGTATTTATACACGGACACCTACACCCTCCCCCCTCCCCGAATAGGTCTAATTTTGAGCACCTCATTTTTTCTAAGTCTAATTTTTCTGCAACTCTGAATTTGAAGTAAAATTCATAGAAGATGAGATGATTCAACTGTCCTTAAAAAAAATCAGGCTTTTGGTATCAAAACTGGGAAAAAAACCCCCCACAAAATTAGATCAACCTTTGCAAACTATAATCTAAACTTTTGGGACCAAACCTTCTTGTGATGTCAAGCGAGCAGGACAGTATTATAGATAAAACTCTTCATATTTATTACAAAGAAGTATTTTGGACAAAAGCTACCTTAAAAATGATAGTGTAGATGCAAGAGAAACCACTGGGAAATTAGGACATGCTAATGGTGTGGTTTCACAGCGAGATATACAAAACACAAAAGCTTTTTACCTTGTGATACCTGAGGCAGGTACTGCACAGGATGTGCCATGAAAGAAGAGCATCAGTCTTCAGCCCAGGAAAAGACTGACACTTGTTTTAGTCAAGCACACAGACCCACAGAGCACCTGATGTGCCTAAAACACAGGTGCTTTCAGTCTCGTGTGCTCTTTGCCTTCCCCCAAAGGACCTGCTTGGACATTCCACCTCCATCAAGTGAAGAGGAGACATGCCTGACAGAGAGAAAATTAAATAAACAGCACTGCAACACTTTGAGGATGCAGAAGGCCAAGTCTGAAAAGGAAAATGTGCAAATACATATTTCTCATGGTATCAAGAGGTGTGGCAGCTCCACAATAACCATCTGCTGCAGGTGGTTAGATCGAAAAAGTTCCTTTGTGGGCAAGGAAGGAACATGCACAGAGCACATCCATGGGGACACACAGCCTGCAATACCTTGGCAATTCAGTGTGCCCACCAGGACAGAGACACCATCCTCAACCACAAAGTGCTGGTTTGCAAAATAACCATCATTTAATTTAAAAAGTTACACAGCCATTTGCCTACTGTAATTATTTTACATGGAAAACAAGTTCATTCTAGTCTTAACCAGGGGAAGACATAAACATCTACTAATAGAGAAGAAACAAAGTTTAATTTGCTCATGGATCAGTGAAGTCTAAAAATGTGAATTCATTTTGGGTGGACTCTGTCCTTTCTTGGAATTTAAGATTCAGGAGCAAGGGCCAGTGGAGCTTACAAAGACAACGCTCACAATCTGTATCCACTCCTGGCTGCACTGACTGTAACAAACCACCAGAAACTGAATACCTCAATAAATAAAAAGGGATCTCTTAAGAGGTAAGTTTATTTTCTTTTAAAACCCTCCAAAGAAAGAAACAAAAACCCTGCTTTCTTTATGGTGCTAAAGGTCATGGGCAATAATGTAAGCAATATTTTCTAGGAAAATGTTCTAAAAATGTGTGGATATAGAGCTAAAATATCACCTGCTAAACAGGGGGTCTTAAAGAGGGCGAAAAAAGCAATATGCAATTTCAATTCTTCTACCTTTCACTCTTCAGGAGAGGCTTCACTTGACTATGAGAGAGATTCTTTTGTTTAGATACAATACTAGATAAAAATTTAGAACTGCAACCTCTTGTTGGAAGTGGTGCTTTTAGATTCTTAAGTTTATTTAAAAGTATTCAGAGTGCAAAGGAAGCAAAAGTGCAATCTAGTAATCAATAGATTCTGCTTCATGGGAATAAAATTGCAGTTCTTTAAAAACAAATTTTAAATATATATTACAAACTGTGGGTTGCTTAGCCCAGAAAATCCATGTGCTCATGTATTAGGATAAAGGAAGATAAATAACATATTTTTAACAGTAGAATTGCTAATAGTGTGTGTAGTCCTGGTAAGGAATATTTTTGTATGACTACCTTCATTTGCACATTTAGAAACAGCTCTTTAAAGTTCTTCTGCTGATGTTTTGCTCTGCACAAATCAGAGCCACATTTCGGGGGTATCTTGTCAGTACCTGCCTTTTCATCTGACCTGTTCAAAATTCAAAAGAACAGTAGCTTTCATCTCCCACAGTCCAGATCTAATGCTGATCCATCATATTATGTAGCTGCAGAGAGAAATCACAAATAATATAAACTCCAGAACCAGCTTTCTGCTGGTGTGATTTATTTAGCATTCACAGTCAGAGCAGGGAGGATTGGATACACTTGGATTCTGCAAATCAAAAGAAAAAAGTGCCATGAATCCTGTGTTATACTTAACACATGCTACATTGAAACTATCTTCCAAGAATACACTGAGACACCCCTGTAAGCTGAATTCCTTTCTGTGCAGAACTACTGGACTGGTTTGTGATGGTGCTCTCCATGCACGTTGGGCAGTTGCCTCAACACCAGGCATATGCACAGCATGAATCTGCCACTGAGAGTCATCTTGAGAAACTCAGGCTGGCAGGACACATTCAACAGTTCACCACTGAATTTACCTCGATACAATAATCTTCCCTACTCACTATTACCTGTCTAAACCTCAGCTTACTGTCTATGCACAAAAGATCTCCAAGTAGCTTTGTGTGTTCTCAAGAAGCTGAAGTTTTGCAGTAGCTCTGGAGTGCTTAAATGCTCAGTGCTCTCTTTGCAAAGGCTCAAACCTTCCAAACCCCTTGTGCCCAGCTCCAAACCCAAGCAGATGATCTACAGTGTATTTTACAAGTAACATCTATCAGATACCTGTTGAGGATCCAGCTCATAACAGTGGCCAGCAGACTGTGATGGGCCACTGTGAAAGCCAGATGAGTGTGAGTGGCTTTTCATAGTATTAGAAGGCAGAAAATAAGTTGAGTAGGTCCTCATCCAGAAATCTTGTTCATGAGGAGTCCTGCCAAGGCAGGCCAGGAGCTGGGCACTGCTGGAGGCAGGCCAGGCCACGGTTGCACTGGGTGAGGCTTGGGAAATTCTCAGTCATGCCTCCTCTGGAAGGATTAAAGTCAGTTTTGACAAAGGCCTAGAGAGGTGTAAAACAGCCCATGCCCTTTTTCAAGGCACCCTGTGAGACGCAGGGCACAGGAGGGAAAGGAGATGTGTTCTTTGTCTCTCAGGTCACTCACCTCCATTAGGATTCATTATTCCAACACCCAAATTAGTTTCTACAAAACTGAGAGCAGACAGAAGCCTCAGAGGTCTGTGCCTCTTTCAAAGGTCAGAGTTTTTCCAGTGAAAATTATCTGATAAAACTTGACACTTTACAAAATGTGCAGGAGTATCATCTTAACTTTCAGTAAGTGGTGGAAGAGCGGCATGTACTGAACAAGCAATTCACTGTCACGTCAGTCAGTGGCAGACTCATGAAAAGAACAACTGAATCCTGGCTCAAATTATCTTCCCTCCAAGGGGCAAAAACACTGTTTCCCCCACTGGCACTCCTTGCACTGAACAGAGGATTTAGACCATTTTTCATGAGCCCTTGTACACACACCTTAGCATGATTTTTTTTTTCTCTTCTTAACCCTGTTGTTGCAATGCAAATACAGCAAATCCCCATTTCACGGCCACCACATATGAAGCTGAAATAGCATCAGCTGTTTGCCATTGGGATGAGTCTAAGACAAAAGCAAACTCTCACATGCACTGCTCTTTGCCTGGGGAGCCATTTGATGTGAATACTTGTTACCTTTAAAAGCTGCTCTGATGAGGTTCAGTAGATAAAAGCATCTTTTCTGGCAGAGCCAGGGCAGTTTTTCACAGCATCATAAATCACTCATGTAAAGAAACCAAACCAAAATGCAATTCCTTCCCTTACAGGTGACATGAACCTTGAAGAGTATTTTGCGAGAACTGGCTATAAAGGCTCCCTTGAAAAACGAGATTTGGAAACCTTAACCGATATATTCCAGCACCACATCCGTGCTGTTCCCTTTGAAAACCTCAGCATCCATTGTGGGGAGAGAATTACATTGGAACTGGAGCAGGTTTACAACAAAATCGTGCAGAGGAAGCGGGGTGGCTGGTGCATGGAAAACAACCAGCTGCTGGGCTGGGTGCTGAAGTGCCTGGGCTACGACACCACCTTCCTGGGAGCATACGTGTTCAACCCACACCAAAATGCATACGCCACCATCATGACCCATCTGCTGGTGAAGGTAGTCATTGATGGCAAAGCCTACATCGTTGATGGAGGTTTTGGTGTATCCTACCAGATGTGGCAGCCCATGGAGCTCGTGTCGGGCAAAGACCAGCCGCAGGCGCCCGGCGTTTTCCGCTTCACGGAAAAAAATGCCGTCTGGTACCTTGAGAAAATGAGACGGAAACAATATATCCCCAACCAAAACTTCTCCAATTCTGACCTTCTGGAGAAAAAAGAGTGTCGGAAGGTTTATATGTTCAGTCTGGAGCCACGGACAGTGGAAGATTTCCGTTTCCAGTGCACGTACCTGCAGACCTCTCCAGATTCCCTCTTTACAAAGAAGTCCATCTGCACCCTCCAGACCACTGATGGCTTCCGAGCACTAATTGGGTGGACGTTCACTGAGACCACATACAACTACAAGGAAAACATGGATCTGGTGGAATTTGTAACTCTTGAAGATGAAGAGGTGGAGAAAACCCTCAAAGAGAAATTCAACATCACCCTAGAAAGAAAACTTGTCCCAATTAATGTTAAAGGACCTTACACAATCTAGATGATCAGGATGCATGTACAGTACCTTCCACTGTCTTTGCAATCCCTTCTGCAAGGTTGTGGGATCATTTGCAGCTGACTGAAAGACAAAGACATAAATATGGGATTGAAGTGAATTTCACTTTGGGAAAAAATCAGGAATTTAAGACTCTTGAGTCAGTTAGATGAAATTACTTGCTGTGAGATGACTGCTGTTCAATTTCTGGCACAAATGTAGGATCTGATTTGAATCTGGATATAAGCTTGGGTAAGAAATATGTCTGGGGAATATTGGACTGCCTGTAGCATACAAATAGGAGTATGGATTATTAATTGTGATATGCTGCCAACACATTTTCTATGGTTATTACAGGGAGACAAGTCATCTGTGAACATTTAGACAATGAAGTACACATTTAAAACTTCATTTTTCACAAGATCCAAGCACTCATAGCTCATGTCATTTCTCTATCTTTAATATAAGCAAAACTATGTCATCTCTGAAAGGAGCATTAGGAGGAATAATTCTATCACCATCATCCTTAGACAGAACATAGTACAAAATGAAAATTATCATCATGTGCATCCATTTGGTCATTACTACAATAAGCTAAACTACCAAAAAGTAATTTTTGGTATGTACATATTTTTCTGGTGATGAAAATTCTACATATGGCAGCATTATTGTGGGTGATGGGCTCTAAGGAGAAAGCTACAAGCTTTGCTTCTGACAAATAATCATCCTATAAATGGTGACTGGTGCTTAAATGTCACTGCTGGCTTACATTTACTTTTCTGGAAATGTTGTATTTTTGGCATTGCATTTTACTTATATAACAAAGGTAGAACAATGGAGCTAAGCCCACTATACCCTTAATTCTCCTTTGTGTGCAGCAAACACGACAGTCCATATGGCTGTCCTGAGTGGGTACTGCTTGGCATGGCAGCTTTAATGTCACAAGGGAGTTTGCTCATCTGCATCAAAGTGAAAACAAAACAGGGAGGCAACCAAATCTAAAAGAAACCTTTTCTTTTCAATTATTTCATAATCATGTTTCTCCATTTAAAAAAAAACAACAAACTGTTGCTCCTCCTACCATGCTTCTCTGCAAATAGCCCAGCCAAGGAAACCACTAAGAAAGGGGAAACAATTACAGAAAAAAATAGCAGAAACAGAAGAAAACAATCTTTCTCCACAGCCTGTGATAAGCCTGAGTATTGGTCAAACATTAATTCCTCCCACTGATAGCGTATTTTTGCTCAAAGACATCATCCAGTCATTAATCTCACAAATGCTGTAAGTGTATACCTGACAATAAATAAAAGGAAAATAAAAACATTATGAGTTGTTTTAAGCACAGCTGTGCCCAGCTGCCTGAGTCCTGCATACACCATCTGCCAAGTGAGGTCTGTTCACTCCTGATACAGGACTCCTGGCCAACCCTTCCCACTTCAAACTTCCTAGAATCATTAAGGATAACAAAGACCTTTTAAGGTCATCAAGTCCAACTGTCAACCCAGCACCAGGACCATGTTCATCATTAAACTCTGTCCTCTAGTGCCACACCCACGTGCTTTTTGAACTCTTCCAGGGATGGTGACTCCACCACTTGCCTGGGCAGCCTGTGCCAATCCTTTACAACTGTGGCAGCAGCTGATGGCCTGGGTGCACTCAGCGTTGCTCAGGGAGGAGCAACTAAGGGCCAAGCAAGAGGGAATAGGGGCCACTGAAAGATCTTACTGAGATGAGAACACAACTGTTCTATTAATAATGGAACAATGGAATTTGTTCAGTAATTTGTGTTGGTATTATTCTCTCATATTAAGGTCCCATTAAGGGGTTTTACCCTTTTCTAAATGATTGATAATTATGAGGTGTTTCCTGAGACCTCAGGGAACATTACAAGCTTTGAAACACTCACCACCTGCATTCTAGCTGATGGAAATTCCCATCTGCACTCACCCAGGTAACCAAACTGCATTTCTGTATGCAGTGAACTACACTTGTTTTCTGCTGCTGCTCCCTCTTGTCTTGAGGACAGCCATTATCACAATGGTTATTTTGCCTCCCAGCCTCCCTAGAGGTGCTCCTGCTTGCTCCCAGATAATTGCTTGGGTTATGATACCACAAGGGTTTCTTGAGCAGAGGTCTATGGACTCGTATCAGCATTTTTAACAGTGCCTGCAATGATGGGATTCAACCAGATACTCCATATGCTGCTCAGTTCATACTAAAAATCTATGGTGACTGAAGCTTCAACCCTCCCTTTGGCTCCATCTGTTGATAACCACTCCGAGTGGGACTCTTCCTCTTGCTGTGACAATTATAATCAGGTCCTCACTGTGAAACATCAAATCACATGATGATATGTCAACACAGACAGCTAAGAAAGCTTCACAGTTTCACTGAAGCTCCCCAAAAGCTGATGAAAGCAGGTTATTGAGAAGTGAAGGCCAGATCCAAAGTGCCTCAAAGGTTTGAGATGAGGATGGTGTAAAACAAAACATAACCAAACAAAGCCATAGGCTTCATGCTGAGGTTCCATTAACAAGGCATTATTGTGCAAGCTGATGTTCTCCCAGCCTGAAAAGAAACAACCAAGTTCTTAAAGCCTCAGCTCTCACAGAAACTCACATTCACATGCAGGAGGAACTGTGGGAAGTGTTACGTCCTTCACCTCCACTGTGCTTTATTAACACTCTCTGAGAAAGGTTTAATGACTGCCTGAACGATTGTGCAGTTTTAGTTTTGCACTGTTGTTGAAATGAAGCAAAACAAATGCTTAGAAACCTCCCTCCCTCCCCCTCCTCCTGCTCCCTGGCCCCAGACCTGTCTAATTCCAAATACAATTTCAAAGTATGGTATTCCAATTAAGAGAAAGACAAGACAATTTCTTTTTAAAGTCTGAATGCTGGATCAAGTCCCAGAATCCCAGCCCAGCTGCCCATTACACACACACGGAATGCCCAATGGCAACAACAGTCATTGTAGCATTGCATAATGGAGTGTCTGATTAGAAAACAAGACACAGAACAGAAGAAACACGGTTCAAACTCCGTGGCACCACTGAACATCCTGCCCCTCCCCAAAGAACCAAAGTTTAATCACCTCATGCATTACTAAAGGCAGGACACAGGATGGCTCATTTCAGTTGGACTCTGATCCTGAACTTTTTAAGATCCAGTACTAAGCAGAATAAAAGTAAAATGAGAAACATCAGCAAGAAAGACAAAGTTCTATTGTTCAGATTCCAACCATAACAGTTATTACAGAAATAAAACTGTCAGTCTGCCAAAGGACCAAACTCCACTGAACAAGGGACAGACTTACCACTGTGAGCTGTCAGTGAGCACCAACTACATCCTCCACGCTCCACTTTGTTCACTCCAACAGGCACCTCAGTGTCACAGGCACAAACACTTCTGGTGTCTGGTGACACTTCACCAGTTACATTTTGCTGGCAGCCATTTTCTTTAATGAAAACACCACTTACCCAACTTTTGTTCTCATGGAAGAAACACTTGTAGAAACATGACCACGTGGAAAGTTCTACAGCTTAGGAACTTGCATATGAAAATGTATTTGAGTCTGTGTCAGAGCCAAGAAGGCTGGAATTAATGTAGGTTCTCTTCATGAATATTTCACTGCTACACTTACAACTTTTTCAAGAGTAGTTCAAGCACAGACTTTGCACAGCAGAATGTTTCTACCTTGGATAGGAAACTAGACTCAGACTTATATAAATACACATACATATATATGTACTTGTACAATTGGAAATGTAGATGGGTATTTCAGAAGATCCCATCATAATACACCTCCTTGTAACTTTGGGCACTGAAAGTACATTTAAAAAGTCATGCAGGGCTGATTTTTGGCTTTGTCTTGCTCACAATAACACACTATAGACAGTGCTTTCAAAGGCACACTTTACAAACTCCCAATGAATAAAAGGTGGTGCTAAAAATGAGTAGTTGGTCTTATTGTAGCATTTCAGTAGCTCCCCGGGCTGCTGACTCAATGTGAACAGCAAAGTCCCCAGAATGAAAGACAATAAACTGAAATCTACCATTTCTTCACAGCTGGTGTTGGGCGTGTTTAGGAAACAGAACTGCCCTTCCCCGATCCTAATTCCAAAATCATGGATTTTCTAGGAAGCTGTCTAGCATTCACTCATGTGCTTATTCATGGAGCATGCCACTCACATTGCCAGCTGTCCTTGGGAAATGACATGAAATTAAGGACCAGCATATGGCAGAATGCCCTTTAACTGAACAAAATTACCTCCTATTGGACTGGACAGGATGCTGCAATTGAGGAGAGCTCTTTGCACACAGCCTTGGCAAAGGAAGACTTCACATGGAGTTCATCTGAGCCAGTATCATTATCAAATATATATCTCAAACATATATAATACATACATTATAACCCCAAAGCTCCTTTACATGGCACCACCAGAAACTTCCTCAATCCACTGTCTCTCAGGACATGCAATTGCAGTGACATCTCCTGGTTGCTGGTGGTTCACTAGAACACACTTAACCCCTCAACTATCCAGCACAGCTATGCAGAAATTCACTCTCCATTCAAGAAATGTGTTCAGAGAGAGGAGTAATTTTCCTACTAATATGCAAGAAAGAATAATGGGAAATATTCCAAGTTTTTCTTGTGATGACCAACAATAAATCATTTCTTAGCTCGGGTCATATCTTTCATGGGAAGAAAAATGTCTTGCCATCATTAACTTCTTTTCAGCTAGCAATAATATATGATCAGGTTTTAAGTAATTGAACCAGTAGCATTTAATTAGCTCCAAAAACCCATCTCAGATCATGAATCACAGCCTTTCCACCTGCATGAGGTCCCCATACTAGGTTAAAAGTGTATTTCTCTTGCCATGTGTGATCCATCTTGAATATCTAATGAGGTGCTCCTGATATATGGATTATAGTTCATATATCACATACAAAATACAGCAGACACAGTGCCTCCTTTAAATAATTGAGTTTCATCTCTTGCTTCACTGAGCTATTAAAAAAAGACAAGACTAAAAAAAATAAAAAATAAGCCTCCTGTGTCTATGACAGAATGGCCATTCCTCTCTTCAATTTAACCAGTTCCTCCTTCTCCAGAGAGTTAGCATTAAATGTGAATAACTTAGACATCCTGAGGAAATTTAGTAATAGCAATTATTTTTTGTTGAAAGGTAGTACACAGAGAATGGCTGTGATTTTAGGTAAGACCACACTGACATTTTTCAATAGGTCCAGAGCACTGACTGGCCAAAGAACATTATGATTCCTCCTAATATTACTTCAGGCAACTTCATCATATGCTAAACCAATCAGTGCACTCAACGAGAATTTGGGGACATCTGTGGCCAGCACAAAAAGGGATGACTTCTTATAGCACATGGTATTAAGCATAATTTTTTCAGAGTAAATAAGATAAAGCACAATCATTAACCACAAAACCCCACAGTTTTTATTCAGCTTTCAAGTATGTTTCTGAAGCTGTTACTATGTTTTTATGACAAGACTTGGATAATCGTAAGACTGGATGTTTTTGCTGAAAAAGAGACAAGATTAGCAAACCTCTTTTAGAAGACAGAAACTAAGACTCACAATCTGCTCAAATGTCAAACTGTAAACGTTGCCCAATATTTGGCTTGCTCTATAAAAAAAAGTTTCACTACAAAATCCTCTATTTTTAAATAAACTTTATAAAAAATAAAATTCAATAAAGTGGATTTTATCTCTGTTCTTTCCCCATCTTATTTTTAGCACAGTAAAAAGCTCACAAAACAAACATGTTTCTGCTGACTTTTTTTCAATTTGAAGACAGAAAAGGTTTTCATTTTCATAATAAAGAAAGCAGTGGAAGCTGAACAGCCTTACTGAATTGGACACAGCTTGTCTTTACTCTGGAAAGTTCTTTCAGATGTTACCATAAATTGTAAATAACGTTGCTCTCGATTGCCTGTGACACTTGATCTAGTTAAGCACAACATTTAAAGAGACTGATGGGATTAGAGCCCCACACATTAAAAGCTGCTGAGAGGAAAGGATGTATGACATCCATTATACACACATCCACTTTGAAAAATGTCTGTCGTGGATGGCTGAAATTTCAATGAGAACAGAACAGATTTACAAATCCACCCTTTACATTAAATAGCAAAATCTCCAAACAATGTCCAGTTCGTGGTACTCTGTTGGTAGGCATTAGGTAACATTTCTATTGGCTCCACTTGTGCAGTTGACATTAATCCTGAGGTTTTAAGAACATTTTCTTAGCTTTTTTACTAGGTATTATGTTACTATTTCTATCTTCATCAACGTCATCATCTTCATCATCATCCTCGAGTACACGCTGGTCCCTCTTTCTCAAGAATTTCTTCCCTATTGTTCCCACTAATGTTTCGTATCTATAAAAAAAGATTTTACACCTTTTATTAAAATCAGAGAAAAATTCAATGGAGCAAATCATAAATCTAATCAACAATTTAAGTGGTGTAAAAACCCCTGGTCATTAGAAGCCTGAGAAGCACAAGTACTACATGATGGCTTATTAGATTATTAGTCATTCTGACAGTTTGAATTTGTTAGCAAATAAGGAGGGAATTAGCAGGGAATACCTGGATATCAAAGGGGAAAAACCCCCTACAACTTATTTTATCCCCAGAATTGATTGAGATTCCACTGAATATACACCAGCATTCCTGGAAAATCAGTTCTGTACAGTATCATATCTGTTGTGGGGTTTCTTTGTTTGTTTGTTTTATTTTGTTTGTTTGCTTTTTGGGTTTTATTTCCCCAAACGTAACAGAGTAACATATCGTATTTCCAGCTAGTACTGATTATGTAATAAAATATAACTTACCTTCTGGCCATTTCTTCATCTGACACATCAGCCTCCATTTTATCATCCACTTCAATTTCTTCTTCTTTGCACTTAGAGTTCATTTGGATCATTAACTTCTGAAAATGAAGTAAGAAGGAGCTTAAATACGTAACCATGACACAGTGGCAACAATGCTGAAATTCACTGCTAGGAAAAGTGCATACAAGGTAAGAATCAAATTTAGCAATTATTTGCTGTTCCTGGTCAGGTTAGAGCATATTGTTATGAAAACTCAAGAAGAGAAGGCAATATGCCTGTTTGTTGCTAAGCTGATCTTAGAGTTTGCCTTTGGGAAAAGAGGTGACACAGAGAGAGTGCTTTCAGTGTATTGTAGTACTCAAACATCCTAAGGGGCACTCCAAACATCTTGAGACCAGAGAATTAGATTAGAATTAATTTCTCATCGTGATGTTAGCACATAGTCCTTGAAATGGTTTCATTAAGAGGAAAAAATATCTACCAGGATTCACGGTAACAGCCATGACACAATCAGATGCTGAGTCACAGGAACAGCCAGTTCAAAATAACTAAAAGAATCCCCTAATAAATCACCTTGCAAAGCCTTCTGTAAACCTCTTAGATTGTTTACCTTCATCCTCTTGCTTCAGTTCAGTGTAACCTTTTTATTACTGTGCCCATGTACTTCTATCAGCATGATTCGTGCCAGAAAGAAATTAAAGACTCTCTTGCCCAGCACTTTTACTTTGGAACTCTAAGCCCTTACTTACACAAGTAAGTGTTGAATAAATGGGGCTGAATGTTTGTAGATTTGACTCTGCATTAAATGTCAGGAGGAAAAGCAAGCTTTTGTTTTGGTGAGCAGCATGTGGGACAATTTCCTCACTTCAGAGAGGGAATATCTGCAGGAGTTGTGCAATTACTGACTATCAACACAGGGAGGTAAAAAGCTTCTATTTACCAGATGCTGCACTGATCAACATTTTGGATTGAACCATGGAGTTCCTGTACATGAGAGGATTTATGGAATGTGCTGCAAAGGCCTAACAGGACGCAGTGTAAACACTCAAATCCCCATCCCCAAGGGCTTCATTCATAATGTGAGACCACCTCAAACCAGGACATTGAGTACCTCAATTTCTGGATTGAATCCTTTGAAGGACATTCTGCCATAAACCAGATCCTCACATCGCAAAAAGCTTCTCTCTTCTATTATACAGCTCCTGCATGAAACCCCAAACCCAGCATTTTGTCAAATGGTGCACTTAAAATAATCAAATTAACCAAATGCAAAAAGGATTTGCTGTCTTCCCCACACACAAATAAACAAAACCACAGTGTATTTTATACCATCATCTACTTTCTGAAGCTTAATTGCTCTGATAAATCTTTCAGTACAAGGAGCTTGGAGTGCAAAGGAATACTTTTTCCCAGCAAGGCTGTGCCAGTTCCACATACAAAATTAACTCTCCTGACAAAAAGCACTCTTTGCTGTTATGATTCCACCTACATTAATACTTTTGCCAGAATAAAAATACCACATAAATATCACTCTCCAGGTGGCATTACTATACCAGCAAAAGCTTCTAATTAATTTTTCATTGTGCTGTTAAGACCTGGCACTAGTTGAGTCTGTCAGGATATAAAACACTGTGTCATTCTCTGATCAGCAGGGACAGATTTCCCTGTTCTCCCTCCTTTTTTTCCTCTTCTAATGAGCATGGAGTGAGAAAAGAAACATGACCCTGAGGTGTTCGTAATAAGGTGTTAGATAAAAGTATTTCCATGAATTGTTCCATCCTTCTTTTCCTCACACATGTATGTACCTCTTCATCTCCCATGTGAAACAAACTCTCATGATCATAGGAAGTTGGGCTGAAGAGACTAAGCTCATTCTCCTGCCTTAAGGCAGTATCAGTTAAACATGTACCATGAACAGCAGAGGTCCATCTAACCTGTCCTCAAAAGACTCCCAATGATGAAGAATCCAGTGTCTCCTCAGGCAATTATTCCAGAGCTTCAATAGCCTTATTGTTAGAAAAATTCTCCCCATGTCCAGCTTGAACCTTCCTTGCTGCAACTGAAGCTCAAATACCTTTTTGTCATATCCATCAAGAGTAATGGAAAAGAGTTTATCAATGAGCTTGTTCAACTACAGTTAATTCCTTGGGTCTCAGCTTTTGCAAAATTATGTACGTTCTCCCTCAATGGAATTTTTTTACACTTTTGAAAGGATGAAACCCAAGCAATTTTAAAAGTAGTTCTGCTATTTAAAGCACCTTTCTGAAGAGCAGGACATTTGCTTCCTTATTAGCTAAGCCTTCCTTTATTTTTGCCATTATCTCTCCTATTTCAAAAACAGGATTTGAAGTGAGCTGGACACAAGAACACAGAACTGTCCTGAATGGACTTAACCGTGTGACTGGAGCACAATTTACTAACACAAAGTTTCAAACTTCTTTTTCCAAATAAAGGGAAAAAGCAACAATGAATGAATATGTCCCTGACTGAAAGAAACTAATTATATGCATCTAGAACAAGGGGTGAGTGAAAGAAAGTAACACAAGAATTGAAAGTAGGTCAAACTACACTAGGCAGCCTTGAGAACAGCCCTGAAAATAAGTAATAAAGTTGTAATGCCAGTCTGTCAGTATTTTTGCTTCTATTAACTGGTTATTAATAATACTTATTTTACAGAAAAATATGAATATATTATTTGCATTTCAAAACAATCCAATTATGGTAAGAAATACAAAAGGTTACAGCTTACTCTTTTTCCTTTAGATCTGGTACATCGAGATACCAATGTTCTTCACTAATTATCTTCTTTTCTTCCTCTTCTAGTTGTTTTTTAGTTTGTGAATCCAAACCCCTTTGCATGAACTACAAAAAGAGATACATAAATACACAGATTCAGTTTTTTCCAACGTGAGGAGGTTCTGAACATGTACTAATTACATGATGGCAATTATCCATTGCATAGTATTTAGCATTTGATAAAAGCAAATGCTTCTTGTGATTCTTCTCTGAGTTTGGTCTAAGTTTGAGCAAAGAGGCAATGGAAAATTAAACAGCTGCTGATCACAGCAAGTCAACAGTCAGTCACATCTGCACTTACATATAAGGAAACAGATCCTTTCTGGTTAGTTTTGATGTATTTGAGATATCACAACACTGTAATTTTGCCAAGGTTTGTCTAATGTTTCAACAAAGGCCAGAGAGAACATAATGGTGTTGAAGTTATTGCTGCACATCAGAAACCAACTCCATCCACACAACTCAGAGCCAGAGGTAGGTCATACCCAGCTGGCCATTTTTTGAAACATCTACACTTTCAACCATCCTCTTCTTTTCTCAGATTTAATTTAATGAACTGCATTGCATTTATAGTTCTGGAGGCACAAACCTGCCCTTGGAAGTGGAAAATAACTGAGACTCTGAAACCAGACTGTGAAAAAAAATCTTCTACATCCAGCTGTGCTAAAGGAAGATGTTACCAGCTCTTCACTTCCCATTGATGATCCACCAAAGCCCCAGCTGAGTAGTATATAAAAGCACCTGGAACTCACTGCAGGAACAGTCTGCCAAAATAGTTGAGAGCAATAATTAAGTGTAGGGTAAGACTCTATTTATGCCTAATACAAGGACATTGCTGTCAATCCCTTCCTTGGTGATAACCTCTGTCAGAGGATGGGGACAGGCAGGTAGGGACAGCAACCTCCCAACAGCTGGGAGCAGTACAAGACATCTGTCACAGCCCATGAAAAACTGCTGAGAGGGCAGAACTACAGACCTGAGGGCTGTGAAAGATCACTGTAATTTCCATTTGTCTCAAGCCTGAACTGAGTGGCAATTAAGTCTCAACAATGTTAATGCAACAAGCTGGAAAAAACAGAACACTTCACTATGTTATGGAAATAATCCCTGTATTCCAAATTGGAACCTCCCTTAGGATCTACATAAAGTGTTGGAATAACTTTACCTGTCTGAGGTCTATATTTATAGCAATGTAATTCTCAGATGGAGGCAGGTCTAGCTGTGCAGTACACGCAGTCCTGTAAAACCTGTTCCATGGCTATCAAAGCATCCCTGTATGTGCAACATTGCAGAGGAATTTTGTATCAAGTCATTTTACCCTTCTCATTTAAAGCTCCATCATTGTTATGTTTAGATACATAGTTTAGGTCACAGCTAAAAAGGGCTTGGTTGGAGATAAAGCCCCAGAAAGTATCACGTAACATTTCCCTCTCACAAAACCCGGCATTGCTGAGCTTATTTAAAATATACAGATAATATAGACATCTAACATATGTATTATATACACCCCACACATCTTTTTAGTCTTTACAAAACACTCAAGCAAAACAAACCAAACTCTGAAGTAAAAGCCAATAGAGCTAGTGTCTCATTTTCCATTTATATTTCTATTTGTATCCACTGTACAAGATCTTTAACGAAAGAAAAATTGACTTTTGATTTCTGAGTCAATTCAAAATATGTCAAAGCTTTCCAATTAAAATTACAGTATCTTGAGGAAAATAAGTGAATCTATCATGTGGAAAACCATATTGCTCAAGCAAATTGGTTAGCCAGTCAGAAATCACAACAGGAGAAATTCTGCTACAAGCACCCAATTAAATAATCATTTCACACCACATTTTAAAGATTATGTTCCTCAAGATTACCACAGGAATAACTAGATAAAAATGATGTGATCACATCTATCTAAAATGTAAACACACAGAGATGAACTAAAAATATACACATTGTGGTAGGTCAGTAACTAAGTCAGTAACTGAGTGGCTGGTTGGATTAGTTT
This sequence comes from Pithys albifrons albifrons, assembly GCF_047495875.1. NCBI lineage: Eukaryota > Metazoa > Chordata > Aves > Passeriformes > Thamnophilidae > Pithys > Pithys albifrons. The sequence goes on from NC_092469.1 coordinate 17,644,746, forward strand.
CCCCAGGCAGTGGCATCTGGATCAAATGGTGCAAGATGTAAAAGTATGAGCCATCCTTATGTGGTGAGCACACCTGGCCCAACACTGATAGAGCAAATGGTCTTCCCAACGCTACCACTGACCACTTGTCACCTCTGGGGGCCACTTCACCCACTTGTTCATTCTGGTGATACACCTTATCAGTAGGTGTGGAGGCAGCTGTTAAAGGCTTCATTAAAACATTTGTAAACAGGAAGATGTGCAGAAGGAAAGTGCTAAATGCAAGGTCTGTGTATGACTTTTTCAAAACCTACTCATCTCTTCAAAGCTGCCCAGACTGTAAACCTGCAAATGTCACAGGCTGGTTCTTCATGGCCTTCCGTGGAGGAAAAATCTAAAAACCTGCTTTTGAAATCTCCAGGGGGTTAATAAACTGGCAAACAACACGAGTAGGAGTTTCATTTTAAAAGACAGTATAATATAAAAATAAAAACCCACAATGATGCTGCGATCCATGTTATAAGAGTCTGACTGTCATGGGCTGCTGCTCAACACCTTCTGAGAGCAAGGTAAGATGTGTTCCATCCCCTCTGCATACAAGTTTTAGTCTTTCGTTAGCAGCATCTGTTAATTGGGTTAAATATTCCATTATCTTACTGCAGCAGAGTGTACTTTATCTTAAAGATTGACCTGAAGTCTGCCAAACTCTTTTCAGCCAGAATGTGAAATATAGTCCCATATAAATATGTGCAGGGGAAAATGGTTAAATGAAACACCACAAGCAAGAAGCCACAAAGGCCCCATTGTATTCAGCTATGAAAATTGAATGGATGTTAACGTTAGAAAAAATAATAATGGGAACTCAATTTTTCCTGGTTGTTTTCCAGCAATAAGGAACCATCAATCTGAGGAGAATGGACTCTGCTGAATCAGGAGCTGTTGTAGTACACTGTGTGGAACAGAATCCATCAGCCAGCAAACAGAGACTAATTTCACACTGGTGACACAAGATGCACAATTCCAAGAGTACAGGCACGTCAGGATGTTACCAAGACCCCTGGCATTTAGGAACTAGGAAGGGAGATAACTCTGTGGGAAACACACAATAAAAAGAATCATAGAAACGTTTGGGCTGGAAAAGACCTCAGAGATCATCAAGTCCAACCCTTGGTCCAACTCCAGTCCCTTTACCAGATCATGGCACTCAGTGCCACGGCCAAGCTCAGGTTAAAAACCTCCAGGGATGGGGAATCCACCCCCTCTCTGGGCAGCCCATTCCAATGCCTGAGCACTCTATCTGAAAATAATTTTTTTCTGCTCTCCAACTTAAATTTCCCCTGGCAGAGCTTAAGCCCAGCTCCCCTTGTCCTATTGCTGACTGCAGAAGAAACTGTAGAAGAAACCTCCCCCTACCCCATTATTAAAAGCCCCACCCCCAAGTAAACCAAGCACCATTAATATTTTAATTTCAACGTGGTGGTGGGGCAAGTCTCATCATTTACATTCGCAGTGAACCCACTGCAGGAGCCAGACGGAACTGAAGCACCGTCCAGAGGTGCCTGAGGTGGCTCTCGGAGGCGGAACCACGAGGCTGCTCTGCAGTTTATGCCCCCCCGACACCCCTCGCCAGGTTTAAGCAGCTGGGTGTGGGTGGCGGCGCGTTCTCACAGGGGAGGCCGGAGAGGAGCAGCGCCGAGCCCGGGAGGGCCGCGGCCTCCAGGATGGATGAACAGACCTGTAGTAACGCGTGGCTGCGGGACCCACCGACCGGGGCCGGGGCTGGGCACGGGAAATGCCCCAAAACTGGGGCTCCGGGACGGCCACGGGACGGCCCCCCGGCCTCGGGGCCGCCGCGGCCCAGGCACCGACCAGCGCCATCCTGCCGCTTCCAGCCTCCCCTCGGCCCCGCGCCGGGCTCGGGCATCCCCTGCCCCCCCTCCCCGCTCACCTTCATGCGCAGCAGGTTCTTGGACAGCTTGGTTTTGACCTCCCCGGCCATGGCGGCCCGCAGGCCCCGCCGGATCCCCGCGCTCGCGTGGCGCCGAGGCCGCGCCCGCCGCGGGCGGAGCGGGGGAGGTGGGTCGGCCACACCCCCAGCCCCGCGGGCCCAGGAAGGCAAAACCTGCCCCAGAAATAGCTGCTCTGTGCTTGTGTGCGGTGAGGGGGATCGGCGGGGAGAGCGGGCATAAATCTGCCTCGGTATGAAATGGTGAATTGTCAGGGAAACCCGAGATGTCTCTCAGCAAGGCTTGTGCGTTCCGCGGCGCTGCCGCTTCGTGGCTTCATCCGTGATTTGCTGACACTTCAAAGAGAAGGAAAAAGAATAAAATCTGTCTTGCATCACTGGCATTTGGAAAAAAAGAATAAAATCTGTCTTGCATCACTGGCATTTGGAGAGTGACTGGTTTATGTTTCATTTTTTACAACCAGCACTGGCTTTTACTTGCAAAAAGAAAACAAACCCTCAAAGCCCCCACAACAAAAAGAAAAAAGACACAAAAACCCCAACCAACCAACCAATCAAACCCAAAATAACCCAAACAAAATGGTCAAATCTCATTAAAACTGGAAAACACGTAAATTCAAAGATAGTACAAAAAAACCTCAAAGCTTTGTTGTCCTGGAACATGATGTGTGAATTCAGTCCTGTCTTTGGGCTGCAGGTTCTGGGCTCGGGAGCTGAGGAGGAATCCTGATGGGAAATTGCCACCTGACTCCCAGTCACAAGCAGGTACCACAATTTCTCTCTAAATCCTCGTAAATCAGATTTCTGACTCCTGTTTTGACATTTGGCACATCAACTGGGTGATAAAGCAATAAGAGTGAGGGTTCAGTGTTCAAAATTCTAATGTAAAGTGCTCCAAAAGACAAATGTAGGGAGAAAAGTTCCCGTATATGCAAGATGTAGGTCAAAGCTTTAAGAACTCTGTGAAAATTTATGTTCTAATAGAGTCCACAGAAAGGTATAATGAAGGGCAAAACCTGATTGCAGAGGGAGAGGAGGAAGAATTATCCACTCAACATCCTTATTACACAGTTAAGCTCAGTGGGTTAAAATGACCAGGAATGCGAACAAAACGTGGAGCAACAAATGCTTCAGGGCAAAGTCATAACACTGCTTGAAAATATTTAATTTTCATATTGAGAAGGCACCTTCATTCCCAGGCTCTGTAAATGAGTTGAAGTTGCTCTGAAATTCAAGGCCCCAGTGAGAAAGTGTCTTTATGAGTGTGGGAACTATCCTGTTTAGCTCCTTCTCTGTTCCCTTTCTCATTAACAGCTATCAACCCTTCCCAACAAAAGAAAGCTGGGAAGAAATTTGCCGTTTTCTGAATACAAATGTTCATCAAAGAATGAATATGTTTGAATCTTAGTGAACAAACCAATAGGGAAAAGCTTTTAATTAATATAATGGCATGATACAGTCTTAATCTGTCCATTTTTGGTATTAGTTTCTATTTGCCATGCATTCTAATAATGTATTTGCTTTTTGTTGATCATTGCAAATCGGAGCCCTGTGTTTAATTGCGTGGCCTTTAATGTCAATCAGGCCCTTTCTGAGCAGTTGCAGTTCATTTACACTCCAGGAATGTCCTTTGAATGATTCCTTCTAAATACATCACTTCAGGCTGTTCAGGCCTTTTGCAGCCACTGAGCTACAGCTTTGCTTGGTGCTCTTTGCAAAAGCTGTTCCTGTCCCTCCTTCCTGGCTACAGAATTATAGAATGGATTGGGTTGGAAAAGACCTCTGAGATCATCAAGTCCAACCCTTGGTCCAACTCCAGTCCCTTTACCAGATCATGGCACTCAGTGCCACGGCCAAGCTCAGGTTAAAAACCTCCAGGGATGGGGAATCCACCCCCTCTCTGGGCAGCCCATTCCAATGCCTGAGCACTCTCTCTGCAAAGAATTTTTTTCTGCTCTCCAACTTCAATTTCCCCTGGCAGAGCTTAAGCCCAGGCCAGTTGCTGAGTGCCTGGGAACCTTCTAGTTCAACAATTCCTCTGCAGGCACTGCTTACAGCCCGTTTGGGATGAGGCCACAGCACATACCAGCTGCCTGATGGCTTTAGAGTGAAGGAACATCACACCAGCAACTCTCTGGGAGATGAGTCTGATAATTTACAGCACCATGCAGTGTGTAACTGGGAGGGAGAGAGTGCAAGGGGTTTTCAGCTCATCTAACAATGAGGGTTGTTCCCTGATGAGTGAGAACTCAAAATGCACAGCCTGAGCCCCACTGGACCCCATGTCTTGGTGCCTCTGTTTGTTCTGAGTGTTGGCACGTCAGCCAACAACCTGCCTCAGTACAGGCAGGGAGAAGTGTTTTGCAGTAAAGGCAGTATAGGCTCTGTGATGTTTATTTAGAAAAGTGGAGATTGTAAAAAGGCTGCCACAGAATTTGATCTATTTTGGCAGTAAAAGAGTCTGAAGGAAATTTTTGGATTACATCTCCCATCACTTGAATTGGATGGGGAGTTATAGATAACAATCAGCTGTCTTGTGGACCAGATTATACTGTCTGGTAAATCTGAAGACACTCCATTGATTATAGGAGAAATTTTTATGATTTACTGCTGCTGGTGGAGGCAACTCAGAGAAGAATCCAGCCCTGTAAATACACCTGCTTGTGAGGTGGAGCGAAGGTGAGGAGGAGAAGTAGGAGAGATGCTCTGCTTAGAGAAGAATCAAGGGTCATTGTAAATGCAATTAGACACCTCTCTGTAGGTCTGCCTGCTATACAGCAGCTCCACTTTCAACCTGGAAATCCATTTCTTTTTCAAAACAAAAATACTCAGGGAAATAATTCCGTGGAAAGGAGCTCCATCTCACCAAAGATTAAACAAGCAGATAAAAAATTTCTCTTCCTAGGAAATGTGGTCCCTTCTCCCTCTAGTAATTAGAGAAGTCAAATCAAAGTTGTCATTAACATTATTTAAGAAGTAATCTCTCTTGGAGAAACACAAGTGACAGCTGTGAACTAATTTCACGCCAATGGGATCTAATTTGAGGGAACTCGTGTCTTACTTGTTCTGCAACCTTTTATTTATTCATATTCTCATAGTATTGTGATGTTAGTGCAAAATGGATATCTCAAGCCTTACACCAGCCTGTCAGCTGATTTGATTTTTTATAAGCTGTCTTTTAATTCTGAAGCAGCTGTTTACAGCTCTCAGAATACCTGAAGCCTTTTCTTCCTCACCCGCCCCCCGCAAATACAGAAATTCCTATGGTATGACAGGTGAGTCATTAATTTGTGTCAAACTCCTCCACTGTGTTTTAAGTAAGGATAATATGTGTTTTTCTCTATGAATGAAGAAAAGAAAACGAGAAGTAGAGCCGCCGGAGGTCTGTTTGCAAACCTGAAAGGAAGGTGTGAAGTTCTGTGTACGACTGGCTGGGATCAGAAAAGCAGTTTCGTACCCTGTGCTCCCTACAGAGATGGTGTGAAATTCTCCGAGTGGTAGAGGCGCCGTTTTGAAGCGGAGGACTCGTTTTTTATCTCTCTTGCTCCCACCAAGCTCTGAGCTGCTAATGCATGCGGCGTATTGACAAGAGCTCGGTCCCGGTGCTGGGGATTTGTTACAATATTCATCACCCTTTGATGAACGAGTGTATAACCTGCTGGCCCCGCACTGCTCAGCCCGCTTTGTACCTAATCCACGGAGGATACGGGTTTAGCTACAGCTCTCAGCTCAGCCTGCACTGACTCATCCTCTTAGCTTTTGAAGTCCCCTTTTTTGGCACTGACACCGGTTTAGGTGGCAGCTGACACACACAGAGTGGTTCAAATCCTTGCCCTGTGTTCCCCAGTTAACCCCAAGTCTTCCTGTGGGTGGGACGGTATGGAAAGAGTGAAGCAGACACCAAACTTCTGTTATTTGGATAACATGGGTCTGTAAACAAAGTTCATGTTTCTTTTAATAGCATTAGGTGGTTCACATCTATGCAGCATGGAAAGGCATGTTTGTAGCAAAACAGAGTTATGAAATCTCCAGAACAATGAAGATGTGTCTTTGGAAAAAGTGCCTGTTGTCAGTCTGGGAGAAGGGAATTCATTCTGAGTGCTTTTGGCTGTCCCCATGACACTGTGGCCTTTGTATGAACAAACACAGTAGTTCCTTTTTGATTGCAGAAAGAACCAGCTTCATAATGGTAGCTCCCTATCTTGTGCCATGACCTAAAGTGGTGGTGGGAACACATTCCAGTCTGGCATTGTGCTGGCATGTGGATAAGCCTAAAAATTCGAGCCTAAACATTTGATCCTGTTTTGCAATTATTTGGTATATCCCCATGCCAGGAGTTAGAGCAGAATGACTGAAGAACAGTATGGAGCATCCTTCTCTTTGCTTTCCTTTAAAATTCAGGAGGCTTTTAACATTTTGGATTTGATGAAATCGCAATTAAAAGAGAAAGGGAAAATATCCCCTTCCGTTTGTTAACTATAAAAGTGCAATCCAGCAGTGCTGCTGGTGCTTCGCTGTTTCCCAGGTCAATACATGACTCCCTTGACTTTAATAAACATTGATGCTCCAGGCTTGTTCTACAGTGATTGAACCTTTTTATAGTTTCAACCACTTGCATTGCATGAAAGCTTTAAGATTTCTTTTTTTCCTTCTCTCTCTTTTTCAGGAGGATTGGTTCTGATTGATTAAATTGTCATTTTCAGAGTTGGTTGCTGAATTATAACGTGGCATTTTTAACCATGCGGTTTGTTTAAAGAGACGGCGTTTTGACACGGCAAACCAGCTGAGGATTTTTAAGCAGTAAAAGGAAATTTTCTTCACTTTGTTCTCAGCCTTTCATCACTGCCTGACAAAACTGCTCCTGAAAACAACACACAGACTATGATATGAAGAGAAGGTACTTAGATCCACGCTCACTTCTTCTTTATTCCACCATGGAGCTGATCTGTGCAGCACCGTATTGCTTTCGATTAGTAGTCAGATACCTCATTGTTGTTCACATGTTTGTCTTTTCAAGGAGAAGGGAAGGGATGGGAAATTAGAGACATAAATGTGAGTTCTACCCAAGGTGAAATTGAGAGTAAATGGCAGCACTGTACTTTGGACCAACTGATTTACCTCTTAATAAGCACAATGGATTTCTGTGCACCCAAATGATGGGCTGTGAACACACCTGAGTGAATAACTGCAGGTTTTTCACCTGAATCCAGACTGAGACTTGTTCAAAGGGACAAAGACCTTGTAGTTCTTTAGAAACTGAGAAAATCACATCCACATGATGATGCATTAACTTTTTTTTTTTACCCAGCTGCCAAATGCCTTCTCTTTGGATAGCTGCTTATTTGTAAGGTCTGATTTTTTAACTTTCCTTCACTTCCCCCCAGTTTAAATCTGTTTTCAAGACACTAAAGCTGAAGTAAATGAGACTCACATAAAAAACATGTGTGTTCAGAATGTGTTTGGAAAGAAAGGCCAACAAAACTGTCTTGTAGAACATAACAGGGTGTCTTTTGCTTTTGATTTACAGTGCCTGCAGAGGAAACGGAATAATCTAATGGCCTGAATATGGGAGATCTTACACTGCAGTGTTACCCTGGTCAGCCTCTGAAACAGTGCTTAGCAGTGGAGTCTCAGGGTATCAATATGAAATACTGAAGTCCAATTATACTTCTGCTTGTACACTTTCCCCTCTCTGGCCATTTCAGCTTCTGCTCTGAAATAATAACTTACAACAGTGCAGAGCTGAATTTCAGCAGTGAATTATATCCCTGGCCTCTAAATTTAATTGTGTGGTACGGCAACTAACCCACTATGCCTCTTGGTCCCTCAAATTCTTCTTGCCTCTTTTCTTCTGTTTCTGTACCATTCATTCAAGACCTTTAAAAAGCACAAAATAGGTGCCCAGGAAGGAGAATTGTGAAGTGAACATTTTAACTTCTTGCCTGCCACCAATTCCTGACGGTCATTAACTAAAAAGATGAATAGACTTCAGTAACACTGGGGTCAGGATGAAGTGCTGCAGGCTCTGGCTGCTTTCCTGCTGGATACCTGGGATCAGGAGACTATTTGCAAGCACAGTTTGGGTAGATCCAGCTGGCCCTGTGCTCTACAGGATGTCCATTTCCACCCAAAATGCCTGGAGACAGCGCCAGGGTAGAAGTCAGATCAGTGCTCTGATTCACCATAAAAAATCTGGTGTTCCTAACACTGCTGTTCCAATCAGCTGAAGATTTCACAGCAAGATGTTAATGGATGAGCAAACCTTTAATAACAAAAGCAAAAAGATATTCTTCTGCAGTTGTCGTAAATACAATATGGTGACATTTTTAGGACAGTTACTCATGTTCATTTCAAAATCATCTTAAGGCCATTTTATAGGTTGGGAAATAAGCTGTGGCATGAAAGAGTGAAAGATTCATTAATGCTGTAATGATTTATATCATAACATTATGAGCCAGCACACTTTACCTCAGTACAGTTCCTCAATGAATGTTTTTCTAATTTCTATAAGTAATTGACCTCTCATTAGCAACTCATTAGAAAAATTGAGGTGATGTGACAAAAGCAAACCCACTGCAAGAGAAACTCTGCATGTGAATAAATTATTAAAAACTCGAATGTATTCAAAATAAAGGACCATAAGAGCCTTGCTTTCTCTGACTGGAAAAGGTTTTCATTTAAATCTGTGAAATGAAACACTTTTCTCTGAACATATCTATATCTGTATATCTATATATCTATATCATATATCTATATCTATATCTATATCTATATCTACCTGCATATCCTACAGTCCTTAAATCCATACTTTGGTGCATGGCTGATTTCCAAACACAGGGAACATTCACTTCTCCTTCTTGCAAGTACCTTCATAGGAAAATAGCCAAGTGTTTCAGACACATGTGTAAGGTCCTGGTACAACTATAGACACTAAAGCTGGAAAAACAGAATACAAATTTTGGAATGTGGTCTAAATACATGACAATTTTTGAAAGGACTGAACAGCAACTGGTGTTCTCAGTAACTCCAGCCTAGATGTATCTACTTTCCAGAAAAGACATAGTGCTGAATTCTTGTCTGTGAGCAGTTGTTTCAGAGGGGAGGTGCCTTCTTATATCCACAGTTAACCAACACATGAATGTTAACAAGCTCAAATATTAGATTTTGCACATATTGAGGTATTAACTTAGTAACCTTATGTATCTCTCTTTTTAGGGATCAATAAATCAATTTTGAACTAGTTCTTCATCACTGCAACATTATGAAAAGTGAAGCTGATATTTAATATAGTTTTATGAGTCCTGGATGGTACTGGACAAACCCAGAAAGAAATCCATTTCTATTTTAGTATGTCCCTGAAAGTCCTGCTGCCCATCTGAAACTTATTTGAAATTAACTGGATTTATGGGGTCCAAGTTAACATTTCATTACAAAACTACATGAGTAGAGAAAGAAAATCACCGTTTGAAAGTTTTGTACAGCAGAGAAAAGCTGAACTGGTGAACCTTCCTGCTCTTATGCAATGCTGGCTAAGAAACTTCAGGGTCTAAAAGAAGGGTAAAAGCAGTGGAGTAATATTGCAATACAATGGGAAGAGCTACTGTCTTAAGTCTGCCTTGGGAAAAAGGCTGGTGTGAATCTCCCTTTTTCTCATTTGGGAAGTGTATCTGTTATCTGGTTACCCTTCTTACAGGTTGTTTTTTTAATATTTTCTTCCTGAATTCTCCTGCAATGGACCATTGCACAGCACTCCTTTATTATGGGTGAATATGTCCTTGGTTTTGCCAGCTAAACTGTGGAAGAAGGGAAGCACAGGAGTGACCACGAGAAATTTCCTGCTGGGGAAGAAAAATGTATGTTTAAAAGCTCAGTCAGAAAAATCAGACTGCTTAGCTTTCCCTGGCATTTAAAAAGAAAATATTGACAGGAGGTGGTAGTCAAACAATGACGTTTCATGGTGTATTGATTGCTTCATGCCATGGGTCTGTAGCAGGTAATTAGTTTTGTAACATTGCTCCTGTGTCTTATTTTGTTGTGTTGTTGCAGAAAACATGGTTACACAGTTAAGCCCTGATGGGTTCAGTCCAAATTTACAGTAAAATCTGATCTCTAATGGCTTTTAGCATCTCTTCCTAGAGCCGTGACTGAACTGAGTTGCAGTGCTAGTTAAGAGACCAAACATGATACAACAGAAACCTGAGACTGTTACCCAAACACGTGTCTTATGTTGAACACCTCCTCTAGAATTTCCAGAAATGCTGTAGAAATGAAGCTTTTAAAGTCCTGGACAACCATTAGATTGGAGCAAACCATCATCATCAGGTTTATTTTGACGTCTCTCTGCTCCTCACTAGAGCCCCCCCTTTGCCCCAGTTAAACACTCCCACACTGCACTACCAGCATGTCTTATGGGCAAAATTCCTTTAGGATTTAGGAGCACATTTGGATTTCAGCCAGGTGAGGAAGATATACATCCTTCCTCTTATACCCACGCACGTACTCAATATATTTCTTTACATATGGGATCTGAATCAGTGATGCTAAAAGCCTGAAGTTGAAGGAAGGACAAATGCTTTTATAACCATGTTCCATCATAAGGTGTTTCTTTTTTTAAATAATTTATTCAATCATTTGGTGACAGTGAAATACCTGATACGTTGCAAGGTGGAAATAACACACAAAAAGAGATAATTCTCCTTATATAGGTTGACTTTAAAGAAGTCATAGTGCTACTCTTAATAATTTAAGTGAACTAGTTAAAAACACTTCTAATTTCGTTGAAATGAAAGGAAAAAGCTCACCTGTAGCAAATGGGTACCCCTGCAGTGCCTGTTAGTGGGCCCTCAGGTTACCCTAAGACTGGCTGAATAAAATGCTAATGGCAAAAAAGAGAGTGTTATGGGTCCAAATTCAATTTTCAAACCTGCAATGTCATATCAGTATCCTCTGGGGCTAGAAAAAGTGAAGATATTCAGGAACCCACCAAAATTTCTAGAAAGGGTGTCCTTAATGACACCAACAGCAGAAAACAGCTTTTGGGTTTTGGATGCAAAGTGGTTTAATATCACCTTAATCTCAGCTTGTCATGTGAAAAATGACCCTGTGAATTTGATACAGGAGGAGAATATTGAGAAGTGGAACATTTTGGCTAATAGGGAAGAGCTGACAAAGACAGAATAACAGTTAATTGGATAAAATTGACTTGATTGTGAATTCCAAATATAATTAAAAGTATTACACTAAGATATAGAGGGTTTGTTTTCTTTCTTTCTTTTCTCTCTGTGTTTGCTGGGCTTTGCCTGTGTCACCAATATTTCAGTTTAGCAGCACCATTATATTCTTTATTGATGAAAGCCAAAGGCTAAATATTGCAAGACATTTGGCAACACCGGTGTAAATGGGAACTCTCAGTTGTGTGCAGCCCAGTTATTGATGTTTTTATTAGCAATCTTTATAAGGGCACACTCTCCTTCCCTTCTCACTGCCGTAATGTGGAATGAGATAAATGCTCGTTGGACTCAGCGAAGTGTGAGGCAGGTTTGACTGTGAGCAGCCCCACAAGCACCACGTGAATCTGTGAGCACAGGGCCAGGGTGTGCCAGCCTTTTGCATCCTTGCCCATCCATGACTCTTCTCCTGTCCTTGATATGGAAATGGATCAGATTAATTTTCATCAAGGCAGCATCTGATGTAGGAACTCCCATCTCTTATTTCTCCAGCTGTTTAAAAGGGCTCTCCACAACTCATGAGTTCCTGCAATATGTATTATCATATCTGTTCATGGCAAGGCTTGGCTGTGAGGACACTGTAGGGAAATCCTTTGAGAAAGTGATTTTCTTAGAATTTTCAGTAGCCACTATAAAAAGTTTTATCTGTGTTATTTTTTCTCCCGCTCTGCTTTATAAACAAACATGACACTTTATTCTACAAAGTGATTTCTTTCTGAATTATAGAACCACAGGAAAAGCATATAAACCCCACAAACCTTATTATTTTTGGTTTCTTGAAACACAGAATTGATTTAAACCAGGTTCAGGCAGCAATATTTCCTCCCCATCCTGGGCTTAAGACTAAAGTAAATTTTTATAGGCATGTTGTAATTATAAACCCTTGAGAAGTGGATTTTGTCACAGGGACACTGGTACAAAGCTTCACTGTAGTTCCTCTGCTGAGTGCTGATGCAAAGAGGCTGAAAATCCATTCTCCCAAGAAGGAGTTTATTAAAAGACTGCAGCAGTTTTAATGACATTTCTTGTGACATCAAAATTATTTCACTCAGAATCACAGAGCATTCCTGCCCCTGCAGTTTGGAAGGTCCAAGGAGAAAATGCTGCTGCAGCCTCACAGCTGCGAGCAGTGACTGAGGGAAGCCGTCCAGAGAGATAAATCTGCTCTGGTACTCGTGTTCTCTCATGATGGGAGATGTAAATCAAGCTGTTTAATTAGAACAGCGTATAATAATCATCACCAGGAAGGCAGGAGAAGTGTTTGGAAATACCATACAGGTTTTGAAAACAATCTGTGTTCAGCTTTTCCATCTAAATTGATGAATAATAGCTGAAAGGTCAGCAAGAGCTGAACTCAGGAGGAGGTTTGGCTTACATCAGAGGTGTTTGGTAACTTGTGTTCTTAGGCAGTTCTGTAGAGATCCTGGATTGATTTTCCTGCAATATTTCAAGCCAAATGGGTATTTTCAAGCCTTTTACATTTCTGATTGGACTGATCTTTATACTATTTATGTCAATTGTACACATGAATTCAAATTAAATGATGGCAGGGTACTTGGCCCAAATACATTGCACCATAAGAGACTAAGCCTTTCTCACTTGTTCAACCTTATATTACACTTCTCAGCTATACAGGTGTGCAAATGCTTTACAAAGATGGGTAAATAACTTTATTGTCATTTTAGAGGTGTTGAAAGGCAACAGTTGTCCCCAAAACTTAACTATCTCAGGGGCAGAGGTCTGAACTGCAGCCTTCCTACACCATCACAGGTAACCTCATCCAACACCCACTGAAGTTGACAGCAAAATTATCACTTCCATCAAGCAGAATATCCAACCTCTGGCAGCAACTTTGCTTGGCTCTCTTGTCTCCCTGGGGTTACTCACAGGATGAAGGGGCTAAAATCTTATGTGGTGTCATATGAGATGTGTAAAACAACAAGTGATGGCAACAGCGTACAGGGAAGGAGGAGAGTTTGGTAAGGCAGAGGCACTGTTGCAGGCTGTGAATGTGGAATGGCACAGGTTATGTTACTGCCCCTGAATTTTAGGAATTTTTGGCATTGGATGTTTAATCAGTCAGACAACAAAGCGAGAAATGGAAAATGCACAAACTTCAACTTCATCTGCAGCGCATGTGAGTAGCCAAAAAGAGCTGCATGTGTTGAATAGTGGGGCTGGGGAAGTTTTTCAAAGTTCTTCAGAATCTCCAAGGAATTTTTGGCCCACATTTTGAGAGAAAAAAACCATATTAGTCTCACTGAGCCAGTTAACTCGTACAGGCTCAGCTAACCCAGGCACCTGGGACTGAACTCAGCTCCTTCTGAAGTCAATGGGAAAACTCTACTGGCTTCAGTTGGAGGCAGGATTCATCCCTTTGTGAGACAATCATATTTATATTCAATACCCTGCAACTTAAAATGAGGATTAGCAGAATTAAACTCTCCTAATTTGTATATCTCAGACTGCCAAACTGCAATTAACTTTTGTGCGTTTGAATTAACAGCGAAAATTATTACCCACCCTTTCCTCATACAATTATCATTTTACACTTCTGGAAAAATTCCTGCTAAATATGAAAAGAATCCTGCACCCCTGTGACCCTATCCTTCTTAATATCCTTTAGCTAGTAGAGTAGAAACAATTTTTCCCCCTGTTGCTTCCATGTTTGCCCAATGCCACTGCTGGAATGTGTAGCCTTGTGTTGGCCACTTCTCACAGGGGGACAGGACTCAGAGCTTTATTCACCCAAAGGAAACACCTGCATGGCAAATAATACATCCAGCTGCTATTTTGTGTTGGGTTTAACCATGCAATGTCCAGCCTGACAATTCTCCCTTTTCTCCTGTTCCAATCCAAGGAGGACACTCTGGTTCTCGCTGGGCAAAGAGCTACAAGTTGGCACAGCAGAATGAAGGCAGCACAAAGCAGAGTTTCTTCCTCGTTTTCTGCCCTTCTCTTGCTTGTACTGACTGAACTCATTAAAACTTGGTGCTAATAATGCCAAGGTCATGGATTAAATCCCCTGTATGGGCCGTTCGCTTAAGAGTTGGACTTGATGATTCTTGTGGGTCCCTTCCAGCTCAGAATATTCTGTGATTCTGTAGCTCTGCCCTCACTAGTGAGGGTCCAGTTGGTGCCAAAAGCTGTCAGAGCATCAGTTCCTGCATGGCAGTTTTCCTTGTGCTGCAGCACACCCTCTTTACTCTATGAATTGATGGTCACTTAACGTTTCAGAACTTCAGTTTTCTGGGAAAAGTACAATCTTAAGGGTTGTTTGTTTGTTTTGGTAATTGGGGGCACAGAGAGATAAGCAAAGCTGGGTATCTTTGGATTGTATCCTCCTTTTGTAATAAATATTTTTGTAACAACATCATGAAATTGTTGAACAAAAGTTCATTTCCAGAAGAACAGTCTTCAACTGGTGTGAAATACCTCATTGGGGTTTTGTCAGGTTTTAATTTCAGTTTGAATAAATAGCATGAGGCACCAGGCTGGGGGAGATAAAGGTGAATTTCATCAGCTTCCAGCTTGTCATAATGGAAATAATAACTACTTTAGCTAAAAACAAGTTTCCAATTAGTTTCTCTAAAATAATACTATGCCCCCTTTTTAATAGACACGCCAGCTCATTTTAGAACCTAATTTTGATAATGTATAAACATTTCTAAAACAGCAATTTCCACCAAAAAAAATGACAAGCACAGATTTTGGCAGCACGTGTGGGGAGCCTGTCTATCCTGAAAAAGAGTCTTTGCTTTTCTTGAGCTGAATCTTAAACATTGGGAATCAGAAAAATCAATTTAAAGTCTTCTTTAGGATGAAGACATCTTTCCTGAAAGACTTTATTTTAAATGGCTGGATAATGATCATTAAACAAGACATTCTGAAATTATAAAAAATTGTTTATTCTGGCAAACAGATAGGCTATTATTTATTATTATTGTTTTAAGAAAAATTAGGGTGCTTTATGGTGGGTTTTCAAGACACAGGAAAAGTGAAACAGTGCTGGCTCTTAAATGCAGCTGAAATTGGCTGATTTATGTATCACATTAAATTCAGAAATCAACAGTAATGTAGTTCAGAA
Organism: Pithys albifrons albifrons; assembly: GCF_047495875.1. Lineage (NCBI taxonomy): Eukaryota > Metazoa > Chordata > Aves > Passeriformes > Thamnophilidae > Pithys > Pithys albifrons. Next base: position 17,660,005 of record NC_092469.1, read on the forward strand.
AAAAGTAATCTCAAGACCAGGGTAATGTGTTTGAAAGGATCCTTTGAAGGGATGGAACAGGACTGTGCTGTGTTCAGCCCCACCTTGTGACCTCCTCTCTGATAACCATCATCTCATATGCTGGTACAGGGTAAATAAATGGACTTTTATTATTTAGAAGGGTGCTTTTATTACACAAGAACAAAACAAAACCCAAGCTCTGATATCCTACACAATGTACAATTCAGTCCTTACTGAACTAATGTTCCTGTAAGGGTACAATTGGTGTAGCATCTCATCTGGGACTCTTTCCAAGCTCCTCTGGAATCTCCATCTGGTCCATTGGCTGCTCAGACCTGTCCCTGCAAAGCCCAAGTCATGCTGAGCAAAGCTCCAAGGTTTGTCTTGGATCCACCTGGCTCCACCCTTTCCCCCAGACATCCCACACCTCTGACCTGCTGCTCTCTGGGCTGCCACTGCCTTTCACCAGAGCCAAGCTCACCACTAAGATTAGTTTTAAAATACCCTGAAAAGATGAGTAGTTTGGTCAAAAATACAGCAGTTGTGGGGCTGACTAAGGGCTGCTTGAGGCCATGGGGTGAGGCACATGCCATGACATTGGCTGTTTAATTGAACATACAGCACAGCATTAATTCACTGGTTGTTCTGACTAATGCAGAGTCAGGGGGGTTGTTTCTGCCTCCACACTATGGGAGAACAGGTCTGGGAGACACTGATAGTTCCAGTGATGTTCTTCTAAGTGTTGACATTTTACAGTGTACTCTATCTGTAATTATGGAGCTGTCTGGAAAGACTGATGAAAAATTATCTCATGGTGAAGGACTGGACAAATAACCAGTATCTATTTTTGATGAATGTGGATCATGTCATACTGCTTTGGATGTGGGGTTCTCCTTTCCCAGGGTGTTGTGTCTGCCAGCAGCCAACATGAAATACTGTGGATGGAAGTGTAAATATCATGCAGGGAGAAATTGTCAAATAATTCACCCTTCACTCAAGGTTTCGGTCTTCCTTTGTGTTTGTAAATTCTTGCTACCCATGTTTTATATTGCAAAATGATTACAGCAAGTAAACCTCAAGCTTCTGCTATGACATGGTGTTAACAAGAGACTCTTTCAACTTTTGTGATGATACAAAAAAAGCCTGTCATAAACTGCCATCAAAGAGCTTCTTGTCAACACCCAGCCTGGCGTTTGCCCGTGAAGTCTTTCAAACAATTCTGAAATAATGCAAACATCATGTGCTGTTTGCAGATGCAGATCTCTGACAAAACTTCACTAACACACACATTTTAATAAATAATTAGACCAGCACAGGTACTTTTGCATGAAAAGAAAATAAGAAAACAATAGCAAGGCCAGGCAGAAGTTGGATGTAGCAGTTGCTCTTTGTATAACATGCAAAACATACCAGTTCACCTGGAGGAAAAAAGGTGCTTTCATTTGCTTCATCCTCTGTTGTAAAATGAAAAGATATTCTATTTGTGATTTACAGAAGGATGGTTTTACACAGATGAAAATACACTAATGAAATGGTACTAATTTTTGCCAATCTGAGCGGGGTAATTTTTGCAATGAGGTGCAGAAGATTTTGTGAAACCTCCTCTGAGATGCCCCTGGCTCAGACTGATGTGGACCTTTTGTAGCTGGTTCGATCTTTACTACCCGGGTAAATGGACATTATAGGGGAATTCTACAGTGCCATTTCCATCAGCTTCTGATGTAAAATGATGATGTAAAGTGGTGTTGTAGAAGCTGATGTAAAGTGGTGTTGCGAGGGACATGCAGGACTGTGTGGAGGCTTTTAACAACTAATCAGGTCCCTAATCACAGACCTGAACTTCTTCCATGGAAACACAATGGGACCAAAGCAGCAAGAGCAGCAGCATTTCCAGATGGGATTAGCTCATAGGTGTGGAATGCTGAAATCTTGCCTTGCCCAGCAAAAGAAGGTATTTTTTTACAGACCTGTGTGTTAGTCAGCAGCAGGTAAAAGAAATCCTTACTCGAGAGCTGGAATGTGAACTTTATATTCCATGAAAACTGTCACAATGAAACTGTGCACTAAACAGATTCTTAAAAATGTGCAGCTCAATAACTAAAAGCAGTAATTCTACCCATACAATAATGAAATGAGTCGGTGATGGTGTGGAAAAGTGAAGGAATGACAGGGAAGCTCCATCACGGCTACGCTGAGGGTCTTTCCCACTGTCATTTTGTCGAGCTTGCAAGTAGAAATCATTGGCTGGAGAAACAGCCAAACTTATGCTTGATAAAATGGAAACTTAATACCAGCATCAACAGAGCCACTCAAAAATAATGAAATGAAGTTTTAAAAGGTTTTATGACACTCCAGGTTCAGCACCAGCAGCTGGATTTACATACTGCAGAAAAGCTCTGCAGAGGTGGAAGCGAATGCTGTTAAAGATGGGAGTGCAGAGCCAAAGGGGTCCCAGGAGAGTGATAGCAAATTCAGAGTTGCTGAATGTTTCAGGATAATCCTTGAGGATTTTGAGTTTCTCACAGTCCCTTCCATAAGGAAGGAAAAGAGTTAATAAATATTGTCAGTGCCTGGGGAATTGTTCACAAGGGATCTTTTGGAAGAGTAATCTTCCTATTTAGAAGTATTTTCTCATTATGGGTAATAGGATGATGAACTGAGAAATGATCTCAGCCACTTATGATTCTAAAAGCCCCTAGCCTGAATAATCTATGCTGATTTAGAGATAATAGCATCAAAGGCATAACTCATTTAGCACAATGTCCATTTACTTACTCTGAAGACTTTTACTATCCTGCACCTATTTTATAGACACTTATAAAAAGTTGATAATGATATTAAAAAAAATGTAATCAAAACAAAAACGACAGGGTGCCTTGAGAACTACTCTATCCCAGCCTCTGCTACAGACACACCACAAAACTGCTCCTCATGAAGTGCAATGGAAATGCTAAGGGAGAAAAAATAGAGAGCACTCCCCTTGTGGTGGGTCACAGCCTCCTTCGGGCACCATCCAGGGTCTGCTGCCCCATGGACCCCCTTGGGCTGCAGGGGCACAGCTGCCTCACCATGGGCTGCACCATGGGCTGCAGGGGAATTGCTGCTCTGGCACTGCAGCACCTCCTGCCTCTCCTTCTGCACTGACCTTGGGGTCTATAGTGCTGTTTTTTCCCCTCAAATTTTTACTCCTTTCTTCAGCTGCTGTTGCACAACAGCTTTTCCCCTGCTTAAATCTGTTATCCCAGAGGCATTACCAGCCATCCTTGATGGGCTTGGCCTTGACCAGTGGTGGGTCCATCTTGGCTGGCATTGGCTCTGTTGGCCTCAGAGGAAGCTTCTGCCATCCCTATGGCACCCCTTGCTACCAAAACCTTGCCACACAACCCCAATACACCCATTCTGCATTCATTAAAGTGAACCAAACTGACAGAGAGGATGTTTTTGTGTGCAAGATGCTGCACAAAACTTAGAAATTGGAGTCTCTCATGCCCCATCCCAAAGAGAGCACTGGCTGCTTTGCTGCTGGGGTTCCTGCAGGTAAGGGAGTGATGCTAAGCCTTGATTTCAGCCACTGCTGAACCTGCTGAGACATTCAGAGGCAGAAGGCACCTTTTGTCTCATCTCTGTGCACATTCCAGAACTGCATCTCTACATCAGGCTGTACATTCTCCTGCAGCACACACTGGCCTACCAGCAGAGGCAGCTGTCCCTAATTGCTCAGGATCACAGCCAACACTTTCCCCATTTTGCTTCCAAGTCCTCATGATCGTAACATCTTATTTTCACTGAAAGTGTTTTCCCACACATGGGACAGCAAATGTCAGGCTGACCTGAGGAGCTCTTTTTTCCTACATTTCCCTGGGTTCTCTCTTCAAATGGTGATGATGAGCTCTTTCAAATACCAGTTATATCACCATAAATATTATTTCACTTTTTTTTTTGTGGTTGTTTCTTTTTTTCCCCCGCATCACAGAGATTGTGCTTCCACATGTGCCTTTGGCTTTAGGCAGTTTTTGTGTCTCCTGAGGTGATCACTTGAAGGGGTTACTGAGAAACTGCATCATCCTGGTCATTTGGGTTCAGGCATACGGACAATGGAGTCAACACTTGCTGGACTGCAGTAACAAAGGACAAGTGTTGGACAAGTGTTGGACAAGTGTTTGGCTTAAGACAATATTAAGAAAGGAGACTGTGAGTTATTTCTCTGCATTTGTAGGACAGAGCTTTTGATACAGCTGAGGTTGTTTTCCCTTCCAGCTTCTTTCAATAAGGATTTTTGACATCTTCTTTCCTCTAACCAGCTCCTCTGTCGGACAAACACAGCCTGGCCCTTGCAGGTCAGAGGTGGAGCAGGCTGGTGGTGCAGGGTGTGTGTGAACAGCTGTCACTCTCCCCCTCACCTCGTACTCTGAGCATTTGCATTCTTCCACTTCATTTTTTCCTGTGCTGTTTCCTCCTGTGCTGAGGCCTTCTGCAGTTAGATTGTTCTTTGATTGGGTAATAAACCCATGAATTATTAACAGTATATAAAATATTGACAAAGTGTTCTCTGAGATAGAACAGCTTTAAAGTATTGATTATGAATCCAGAGAATTATAATTAGTTTCTGCGTAAGAGATAATTAAGTTATTATTGTTTCTCTTTTCTCTAATATAGTGATGGATAGAAGGTATTTATACCAAACTGTGTGTAATCTTGTTAAAATTAAGGCAATAGTTTTATGAGCGCTCAAGATAATGGGAAAATAAAACATGATTGGGAAGCATTTACAATTCCAAATAGCTCAGCTGGCAACATCCCCTTGTTGTGGAAAGAGATAATTTCAGGTTTGCTCTGAGGAAACTCCTGGCCACAGAGATGGGATTGACTTCAGCAGAGGCAGAATCTTGTTTCAGCTTGGTTTAGCAGAAATCAAACCAACACCACTGTGCTTTGTGTACTTGTGCACATTTTGAACCCCAGGCTGGCTTTGGTCAAATTTGGCTGAGGGGGACAGTCTTAGATACATTTATTTTCTCCAGTTTTCTCCAAGCTTGCTGGCACAGCCTCTGCAGTGTTAGTTTAGCTCTTATTAGGCATGAGAAAACTCACGCCAGAGCTCAATTTCCAGCCAGCATGACACTGGTAATGAGTTTTTATGGATTCTGCTACTCCAAAGTGATTTGTGCATCTTTTAAGTTGGATGTTTTTGCCACAAGGCTGTGCCTTATGAAAACCTAATTTCATTCAGTGGGACTTATAGTACAGGCAGAGTGTGCTCAGGCAGAACAGGGGCACATCCTGCCTTAGTGTGTCTTCCAGTGCTCTGCTGTGGAGCTTTTGGCTATTCTCCCTCCACAGTAAACCAGGAGAAGGATTTTCTTCCAAGGTATAATTTATCTGAGCAAGTTTGGGAAGAGAAAAATCACTGGAGGCATTTAAAGTTAGGCCGGGTGAATGCCACCCTCGGAGTGTGGTGTTGCAGTGGAGCCAATATAAATGTCAGCTGTGAGAAGCTGCAGGCTGTGCCAGAGGAGTGTGGCCTCTCAGGGGATCCCTGCCTGCTTCTACTCTCTCTGCCTTTTCCTCTGTTTGCAAGGAAAGAACAAGCTCAAGTGATGTACAATGTGTCAAATCCAAGAAGTGGATGAGAACAAAAATAACAGTTCCTGGGACATATTCTCTTTACTGAAGCTCTCCTGGTACTCCTTAAATACATATTACCTGTTCCTGGGAAGTCCCCTCTCAGGCTGGTGTGTGGTTGACCACTGAGAGAAAATAAAGTAAAAACAGAATTCAAGATGATGATCCTCCACCCCTGTGCACCAGGAATGGACCAGAGATGTCAGAAACCTCCTCATTATATGATTTGTTCCTGACCCTCTCAGAGGTGGAGGTTCATCACCTCCTCTAAATAATGAATTTCATTAATTATCCTTATGGTTACTCTTCCTAATGTATAACATTTTACAGCCAGGAACCTGAAGCAAAGAGAAATCTAGGACAAGTAAAATTCACAGGGTGAATTATTGCTACAATTTATCTTATGAGAAAATACAAAGAATAGTATAACATACCAGGGTACTTGCTGCTCCACTTTGGACAACACTTGCAAATTCACAGGATCACACAATATTCTGAGTTGGAAAGGACCCGCAAGGATCACCAAGCCCAGTTCTTAAGTGAATGACCCTACAGAGATCCATGGATATCTCATGATGGAAATTTAATCCAGAGAAATACTGTATTATTAAAGAAACTGTGAATAGAAGAAGGTAAGGAATTTTTTTGCAGATCTCAAGAACTGTCTTCAACAACTCAGCAAATACATGAAGTTTATGAGTGGACAGGCTACCAGAATCTTCATCAGGTTTGTAGGAACAAACTCTTAAATCCCACCTTCTAAGCTAAATCCACACTAAATCTCTGAAAACTACACCCCAATGGCAAACAAGCCTTGGATCCAGGCATTGCTGATGTAGGAGGAGTCTGGGGGGATGGCTGAGCCACACACACGATGAACATCTCCCGAACTGTGGAATGGAGTTGAAAACACAGCAATCTGTCGGGAAAGTGGCCACCGCAGCGCTCCGTTGGACATTAACAGGCTTGTGTGGCTGCTTTCATTGTTTAACATCTGTTTGATAGTCCCTCTCTTTTTCCCTTTCTAGGGAGATTTGAGCATCCTCGCAGAGGGCGCCGGTCCTGCACAATCCCTGTCTGCCTATGGAACACATCAAAACGCCTCCCCGCCCTGCGAACAGAATAGGGCACCTAATTGAAAGCCACGCCACGAGTGCTTCTCCATTCCCCTCCCTACCCAGCACTACATCTTCATTGCATCTTTTGTCTGCTCTACATCAGATGCACCTTTCTGGCTCGCTCCGAATAAAAACAAGCCCTGCTTCCCTGCAGCGAGGATGAAAACCTCTCCACCGAGCGTGAGGGCTGCACTCGCTCTGTGTACTTTGGGAGGCAGGAATATTTTGAGGTACTAAATTAATCCCTCACATTTTCACAGTGCATGGAACAGTTTTGAACTTCAGCTCCCACAGTGGTTAAGGCAAAGGAGAGGAGATGGGGTCCCCTGTGTTTCATTCCCACTGAGCCCTGGCACAGCTCTGCTGCATTCAGCACCCTCAGGCAGGGATGGCAGATGTCCATCCCATGGGATACATCCTTCCGTTTTCACTTTGGGGAAAGCTTTTTTCCCAATCCCCCAACTGAAACATCTAAACTGTTGGGAAAAGGATTACAGGGGAAAAAAAATGGTGTGATAATTTGGGAGAACACACAGTGCCTCCCGCTCCTCCAAAATGTGTCGCGTAGGCAAAGCGCGCAGCTGTGCAGGGTTGAGAGTTGCCTCTTGGTGCTCTTGCCTTCGAGCCAGCAGCATTTATGGGCTCAAAGGACAGAAGAGGCAGGGGCTGCCTTGGCACTGGGAGAGCAGTGACCAAGAGATGACTGCAGAAAGCAGCTGTGTTCTGGCTCTGCCAGGCAGTAGATGCCCTTGTGGAGGCCAGGAGTGAGCTGGAAAGCCACCGATTCAGCAGAGCAGGGTTTGCCAGGATGCCTTTTATGCAGGCGCTCTTTGCAGGTGTGCCAGCCTGGCTCCCACCCTCCTGGCCATGAGCAGAGCCAGCATTATTCACCCATGGTTTGGTGCCATCTGGGGCTGCGTGGTGACTGATCACGGTGCCCAACTCAAACACACAGTCCCAAGGAGAATCTGGGTTTAGAGCTTTTCTCTGGCTTTGCTTTCTCTGGCAAGTTTTTCTTACGTGATACTCCCTGCCCCTTTTTCACAGCAAAGAAATGTCAAAGCTCTAGCCATGTAATTAGACCGAGAAATTTCAGTTCCCCACTCCCAAATGAGTTGAGGGTAGTGAATCTACTGAAAATCAATGTCCTTTATCAGCTGCACAATTGTAGTTGAAGGAAGAAAGTCACACACAGCTGCTGGTTTTGATGAGTCCCTCTTACCTGGCTGCTCACCTGCCGAGCTCAACTTCTCTCTGAGAGGGAACAGTTTCATCCAAAACAGAGGTGGTTCAGAGAAGGTTACCTTGGAAAAGAGAGGGACAACCTTCTTCTCCAAAGACAAAGTGGGAGTTTTTGATCTGACGCAGACTTCTCCCCGGGTTGTCACAACAAGCAGCTTCTAATCGAGGTCACCCTCACAGAGTGCAATGTCTCTTGACAGCAAAAAGGCAGAGATGTGGTGCTTCAAAACAGCTTTTATTTGAAGGCAACAAGCAACTACATGTCCTGCTGCATTTTTCCCAGTTTGGATACAAGTACTGTGTTGCCTGTGTCTCTAGGCAGGGGACACACTTGAACAGAAACCCTTGCATCCCACAGTGCTGCATGATATGCTTCAGATCATTAAGGAGCCCCCCAGCTCTCATACTAATTGCAATTGTCTCTCTGGGTGTGAATAATGAAGATGGGATCAGCAAACATACACATCACTAGTGTTTTCCAAAGGCTACAATGTGCAAGTGAGAGGTTCATGTGCTTGCTTTAATTTCAGCATTGAAATTCACCTCTTAGACCAGATAAAAATTGTCCCCATTGTGGAGGGGGTGAACTTTGCTAGATTGGTATAAACAAGCGTTTGGCCACACTTCTTTCAGTCACATTGTGGAAATCAGTGTCTTCCCTGTCTCCCCTTCCTTCTCAAAGATACACAGATGCATCTGTCTTGATGCCATAAAGCCAAAGCTCAGTTAATCATTGTGCTTAACATATCATGCATTTTTGATGGGCTGATTTTTACCAGATTGCTCATCTCATAGAGCTTCACCATGTGTAACCTCCTAAAAAAATCCCTCCTGTACTCTTCCTTGAAGCAGGATGCAACAGCAACAGTTACCACCTGCCTTCTACCATGTGTTCTTTTTCCTCTCTTCTTTTCAAATGTTTGACACAACTGGGCAGAGTCAACTTTCCATTTTCTCCATGTGTGACATTGCTCAGTGGCAGCTGCTGAAAGAAAAGCCCCATCATAATCAGTGTGTTTTGCCTGTAGCATAAGGCATTTCAGAAACATTGAAAAGCTGAAAGGAAATAGCAGATAAGTTGGAAATCATGAGCTGAAATGTGCATTTCCATTTTAGAGATTAAATTAGAAAAATATATTATCGTGAATTTAAAACAGTATCATCAGCCAGCTTGACAGCTCATCTGGGTTCATGCTGGGTTGTTATGGAAGGAACATGGGCTGGGATCCAGCCTCAGGATCCTGATATCTCTGGTGTTCAAAGGCTGGATGGAGCTTTGGGGCAGCGCTGCTTGGTGGGGAGCAGAAGAGGTTTCTGCTGGAGCAACCTGCTGACTGAAGCACTTTGTGAACTCGGTGACATGCCCAGCAGTGCCATGTTAGAGCACTGCTGACCCACCCAGAGTGAGCAGGGGAAGGGACATAATGGGGAAAGATTTGCACAGCTGGAATAACTGAGATCAGATAAAACAGTCCTGTTGAGAGCATAACAGGCAGGTAAATGAACAGCCATTTGCTGGCCACCAGGAGCACTGCAGCCCCACTGCTCAGGTGACCCAGCTGCAGTTCCATGGGTTTAGATGACATTCAGACAATTCCCAAGGGACAGGAATATAAGAAGAAAATGAGAGGGTATTTTAGATATCTCAGCTGATGTATTCATAGAATTAAACCAGGGGTCAAACCCAAGACTCCTTGTGGAATATGTGCCCCCTTGCAGCAGGGAACTAACTCTCTGATCTGGGGCTCCTGGCTTTGTTCCTTTGGTGACCCCAAGGCAGGGACTCTCAAAACAACACTGCAGAAAAGGTGATGTGGGAAACATTCAGTGTTTCCTCCTGCCAGTAGTAAAGATGAGGAGTGAATCTGTTCCTTGTTGTTGCTGTAGGCTATTCCACTGTCCAGCAAGAATTCCTCCATGGGTTCTGTCCTATGCTTTGGTCTCCTTTTGACCATTTTCTCCATGTAGACAATGAAATAGGTGAATAGACTGCTGTGTCATATCAACCTCAACCCCTCTTTTTGGTGAAAGCAGGAGAAAGCAGGTGTGGAATATCTCTTTTATGAACCAGATTACAGAGATCATATCATCATGTCTAAAATGTGGGAAACAGTCTGGCCTTGGCTGACAGGGCATCTCCTTTCTGCATAGCTGTTTCACTGGACCTTTTGAGATGCTCAGTGTTCTTGTGGAGAGTTGAAAGTCCGCAGGAAACATTCAGTTCTACACTGATGAAACAATCAAGCTGCAAGGCTGTGTAAAGAAGGAAGAAGGTACCTTCAAAAGCAGTTGAGGCATCAGATTAAGAGTCTAGAAATACTATTTACCATAGTTCAACAGGTTTCTACAGTGCACCAGCAGAGAGAGCTGTGCCTACCATAGTCTTTGGCTACGTGTGTGTAAGGTAAAATATGTGAGCTTAAACCTCTCATTTCTCAGAGTTTTTTCCTCCAAGTAGGGAATTAACGCATACAGAATATCAAAATAACTTCCACAAGTTGAGCCAGAACAAAGAAGTGTTACCCAGGAAAGTGGCTGTTTCACAGCTTTTTTGGAATGAGATATGCTGTTCAAGATGGTTTAATGAAGAGAAAAAGAGGAGATGTCAGCAGGCTGTGCATATGGAATAGGGTTAGTTGTCTTGAGAGAAATTAAAAATAGGTAGATTATTGTGCCAGTTTTTCCTGTCTTCTATCATAAATGATCTCAATATCTAGCTGGGAACCACTGGGAATATACACAGACCAGAGGAGCAAAGCAGCACAAAATGTGCAACAGGGTCAATGTGTGAAAGCCACGCTGAAGATCTGAACCTTTGACCACTGATAGAAACCAGAGCCTGGGTAAAGAACAGGCAGGGCTCATAGCTTTTTTCCTTTGTTCAAGCCCAGCTGAAGGAAATCCTTTCTCCTTTAGCAGTACAACTTTATGCTCAACAGTAGAAACCCATGAGAGATGCCATTCCTGTGCCAGCAGGTGGTGGTACCTGGGTCAGCATTCCTGGGTACGGTGACAGGTCACAGGGAGAGCTTGGCATCTGCAAGTTGTGTAATGCTGGAGGAGGTACCAGTGCAGAGGGGAGGTGTCTGTGGGCAGGTTTCAGGCTCACACACCAGCTCCTGGATCATAAATTGAGATTCAGCTCTCACAGAAGAGTTGAGTGGAATGTGAGATTCATGTGTGGTGTGAAGAAAGAGGTGCTTCTGCCTGAATGGCAGTCTGCAATGCTTGTAAGGTCATTGCCATTGGCAGAGAGGGAAATGCATTCCCACAGGCTTAGCTGTTGAGAGTTCCTTCTATTTGTATTTCCTTTGATCTCCCCAAAGCCAGTGTCAAGACTTTATGATGACAGTTTCAAAAGAAGATGTGATGCCATATTAGCACAAACTGTTGAATTTTGGCTTTTCACAACCAGTAGGAAAAGTCACTGAAGACCTTTCGTCATCAAGAAAATACATGGAAATCCAGAGAATGTTCAATCAGTAGCAAAACCAACAGAAAGAATCCTGTAGGAGAAGGCTCTGAGCTTGCCAGCCTTTTGGTTGACAGCCTGTGTTGTCTGGCTCTGTCTCCAGATGTGGTGACACACTGATGGGCATTGTGAGGTTACACCTGGAAAATATCCCCAATTCTTGCCCATGTGCACACTGTCAAGGACAAATGTTTTTGGGCACAGCTAGAAACAAGAATACAGGGGAGATGGAGCTTAGATGAACTTTCCTCCTATATCAGAATAAAGACAGAATTTTCATTAATATGTGCTGATCTCTGCATGTCTTCATTATGTGATTATATGCATCTATAATTATTTCCTGTATAAATGACTGAAGGGGCACTTTTCTCAGAATTGCATATTGCTTGCCATCAAGATGAGCTTGGCTGGAACCACCCACACAGCCCAGAAATGAAACATTTTCTCCTGTCAGCTGTCTCCTAAGTCAAACCAGAACACTGTATTTGGATGTGCTGATCCAATTTGGGGGGCTGGCCCTCAAAAGAGAGGGCACCGAGGCAAGGGGCTGGTGTAGGGGCTTGATTTCACCAATTGCATTGCCCGAGAATGAGTCTGGTGCCTGCCATCCCCTCTGATGGAGCCAGGCAGCACAAGGAGAGTGACAAGGTCTGGCAGCAGCTCAGTACTGTGTACACCAAGTGTACAGCATGGTCCTTCTTGCAAGGAGCTCACACAGACTAATTACAGCTGCCATCTGATTGATTTTTTCTTTGACTGTTTTGTATTTTTCTAGTAGTGCTTTTAAGATTATAAAGGCCTCCTAGCTTTGACTTTCCTGTCTCAGATGCATCCTGGGCTCTATTCAAAATTATGATACAATCCCCAAAGCTTGAATGTCAGCCAGGCTCTCTCTTTCCCAAACTGGCAGGCTGCAGGGAAAGCAATGAACACATTTTTCACAGTTATGCATCTTGCATCTGACTCAGGTTGTTGTTATTATGCAGTAAGTGTTTCAGTCTGAGCATTAAAGAAAAGAAAAAATGTTCAGGTCCTAAGGGGGGAACGAAATCCACTAATCCAACATAGGCTTTATTTGCTTGTTGACTACCAACTGGTGTTGAGAACGGCGGGACTCCCAGAGCTTCAAACAAGATTAGAGAGTAGGAAATAAGACATTTATTTCAACTCAGATTCTTGTTTAAGTCTCCATTCTAGCTACACAGCTAGGTATTTGGACATCTGGCAAAAACTCTTGGCTGCACACAAGTTCTGAAAATGCTGTTAATCTTTAAAATCAATATTGCATTTAGGAAATTGCTCACCTACCTGCATGTTTGTGAGTGCTAATTCATCCATATGCCATTTCTTAAGTCATTAACTATGTAGGAAAAGGCATTACTTTCTCTTTATCACTCTTGGACAACCTGTACCCCTCCCATATTCATTAATGTATAAAATACATTATTACTATTTATTCATATCAGTTGGCAGATTTTAAAAAGTTTCGTGATTTCCATATCTGGGACCCAAGTGCTGATTAAAAAGCACATGGACACACCAAATTCATTATGTGAGAGAGTCTGGGCATTGAGGGGTTGCACTGGGGTCCCTCTGACCTAAAAACAGCCAGTTGTCCCACTGTAATTAATGCTCTGAATCTCATACTATTGAAATACTAAGCTGAATCTTTCTTTTCTTAAGAAACCGAAGGCTTGAAATAGAGACTGTGGAAGTCAAACAATGGGGTGGTTGTTGTAACTTTCTAAAGCTGCTGTATTTGATTTGCCTTTAACTCAGTTAAGTATCTTGGCAAACCTTTGATTTGAAGTCTGTAGAGGCTGAGCATCACACCCTGCTAGGCCTATCAACAGATGGAGGAATTACTAGAGGCAAAATCTAGATCTTTATGCTACTTTTTTTCCCCATCATCATTATACTAATCATGAATTGAAATTATTAGTAACCTCAGAGACTGACAGATTTGTTTGCAGCAAAGGGTGGCCCTGGAAAAGTGCGGGACTATCAGACACAGGTGGGTTTTCCCAGCACGGGCTGACTTTTGTTGTGGGAAACTTAGAAGCTGATGGTAAACAAGGGAATCAGGTTTGTGTCCCAGAGAACTTGGAACAGATGAGGGTGTTTGGATTGCAAATACACAGTTGGGCAGGGGATGTGACCTGAGCTCTGCCCTGCTCCTGAGGTCAGAGGAGAGCAGTGAGCCCTGTGGGATGGGTTAGGCATGGAAGGTGCAGGCACATCATTCCTGGTCAGTGCCTGTTCTGGAGGAGATGAAACCTGTTGCTATCCTTGTGATGCTCTGACACTGAGCCCTCCAAGCCTGGACCCCTATGTTAGCCCTTCTCATTCTCATTATGACTCTTAGATCTTAAAGGAGATCCTGAAAACATCAGGTGTATTTAAGGTTTGTCAAAGGCACAGGAAAAAAACCCTGAAATTCAGTCAGTTTGCCTCCAGTGTGCATATATTGCCCAAACAAACTGGAAGGAAATTGAATAAAGAAGTCCATGCTTTTTCTCTTTACTGAGCTTGCTAACCTTTTGTTCATTAATCATTAATCATGCAGTGAACTACCTTACTGTGGGAGTGAGCTTCTATTATCCTCTCCCCTGCCCCAGATAATGGTGTTTTGTGCAGGTGCCCACACATTTGTGGAGTACCCAGTGACAGACTAACTGAGGTTTGCTCCTGCACCCTGAGGGAAGCTGTCAGGATTGCAAACACAGCCCACAGCAAACTCCTCTGGTTTCCCTCTCACATAGTGCATTTCACCTGTCCTCCCCAAAAGGACAGTTCTATTTGCAAGCAAAGCTCTTAAACAGGACTCACATCCCAGAAAACTATTTGCTCCCATTGCCCTCTGTGTGATACAGTTTATTTAAAAAAAAAACCCATACATTTTTCAAAATAGTCTGTGAACTAAAAAAAAAAAAACCATACACATTCAGGTGAACCTTAATATACAACCCAGATATGAAATGAAATTCAATCATGCAGAAATTGCCAACAACTTATTATAGATGAATGGGATGGGAAGTACATTTTGTCTAATCCCAAGGCATTTTAAAATAACTATTCAGCATCTTCTCACCTGAAATGTATCATCTTATTGATTTTGAGCTGACTTTTGCAGATTGACTCCGTCTGCCTATTTGGCTTTCATGCTTTCAAGTCCTCAACTGCCCAGAAAATGGTGCCACTGCCACTCTCAAAGATGTTTTTAGTGTAACTGGTTTAAGGTGAACTGGAACAATAGCCTGGAATGAGAGCAGCTGAATAATGACACCAGCCAGCTGGGACTGATGAGCACACAGCCACAGCTGAGCTCCTCTGCTGTGGGATGGAAAATCTGGCTATCTTTAAGGATTAACCACAACCAGGAGAAAATCTTTTCAGTTGGAACAGGATTTTGTCAATTTTTGCTGTGCAACATGGTCAAATGTGAAAGAAATGTCAGGTCACTTATTGCAACGATTTATCTGCCAGCGAAATTGTTCCTCCTCAGTCCTTCTGGCAACACTCAAGACCTCCCAAAATATCTTCCATGCTGCCCCCAGATTGTCTTTTATCAAGTATAGAAC
Organism: Pithys albifrons albifrons; assembly: GCF_047495875.1. Taxonomy (NCBI): domain Eukaryota; kingdom Metazoa; phylum Chordata; class Aves; order Passeriformes; family Thamnophilidae; genus Pithys; species Pithys albifrons. The sequence continues at coordinate 17,675,040 of NC_092469.1, forward strand.
TCCTTGCAAAGGAGAACAAGCCCAATCAGGCTATAAACACCAGGGCAGAGAAATAAAAGATAAATAAAAGAAAACTCTGCAGATATGGGAGTGAAATGAAAGCCTATCTCACTTTCAGGGTTGGAATTGCATTTCAGGGCTGGTTCACTGAGTCATGAACTTGGCCTGAAAGGGTTCCTGGTCTGAGCACTTTACAAGTCCATTTTTGAGTGAGTGGAGGAGGGAGGGCTGGGGATGAAACTTTCCTCTGCGAGTTTATGGTTAATATAATCTTCAGTCCTGACAAATTTATGCAGAGTGGGAACATTTCAAACACAGCAAGCTCAGATGCTGTCCAAATACCTCTCTGTTGGACAAACATCATGGACAGAGTTCAAATATATCTTGGGGAAACAGAGAAGTGTGAGTGAGCATCAGACACCTGAGCTTGCACGGCAGGTCCCTGGTGCACCCAACACTGGTGTGGGAAGATCCTGCTTGGAATGTCCATGGAAACATGTTTGAAGAGTGGGATGTGGAAGGTCACGCTCCTTCCAGCACCCCCCTTTGCTGGGGCACTTACTGGGTACCTGAGTGCCCAAGGAAAAGTGCTCTCAGCAGCAAGGCCGAATTCCACTTGGAGTCTGAAAGGTGCAAATTGACCCCAAACACTTGCTGGTCTGGAAATATCCAGAGCAGGATTTGACTTTCATAAAGCTGGGTTAGAGCAAGTTTTCTACAAAATGGGATGTGTCTGGGAGTAGAGCTGATATTCCAGCTTGTTGGCCAGTTGTTCATTGGATATGCAAGGTGTTCAGATGTGTGACTCTAATATGCTGCAAATGTTTGGGCATAAAGACACAAAAATGACAATTCAGGTTTGTAAAAATGTACTGACAGCCCTGCTGATTGTTTTGTAAAGTGTTTTTTTAATCCTGCTTAGGCAGAGAAACATCTTTAGAATTTTCAGATGGATATAAGGAAAAAGTTTTTCATATAGTGGGAGGTTTAGCACCAGAACAGGCTCCCCAGGGAAGGGATCACAGCACCAAGTCTGATGGAGTTCAAGAAGTGTTTGGATAATTCTCTCAGGCACATGGTGGGATTCTTGGAGTGTCCTTTGCTGAGCCAGGAGTTGGACTTAATGATCCTGGTGGGTCTCTTCCAACTCAGCATATTCTGTGAATCTGCCCCACTGCCGGGGTGTGGATGGAGTCTCTTGCTCTCAGCACAGACCTGTGCCAGCCCTCAGCCACCTCCTGCTCTGTGGTTTGGTGGGTGGAGAGAAGAAGATGGGTCCAGCAGGTCAAGGCTTGGGGTGACCATGTGGATAAACTGATTTTGGCTGATCTGCCCATTTTTTCCCATCTGTAAGCTCTCAGCAAACACTCTCACAACAGAAGATGAGGCAGAAGTGATTTTAGAACCTGGCAAAACAAAACAGGTGACTCTGAGAGCTCAAGCAGCAAAATCCCAAGCAGAGTCTCCAGTTGTAGTTTGATGATCCCTCCTTTCATCCTTGTTGGAGAGAATCCAGGCCTGCCCAGCAGCTCTTGTAGCTCAGCAAAATGACAGAACAGCACGCCAGTAATTCTGACATAACAAGAATGACACATTAATCTCCCAGCTGGGCATCACAAGCAATGGCCCAAACCCTGTGCAGACAGAAATCAAAGGAGAGTTGCTGCGTTTGTAGGTCACACCATTCAAGGGAACCCAGGGGACCCGTCCCCCAAAGGGAGCAGTGGGTTTGAGCACAGTGTGGTTCAGGTGATGCAGAGATTAAAAATGGAGCATTTCTTTAGTCTGAATTGTAGCTTTGGTTTTTTAAAATTAATCTCAGCAGGTTAGAGGGCCCAACACATTTTTAGAAAGACACAAAAGCACTGTAATCCTTGTAAAAAAAATAAAAGCAACATACCCTGTTGTAACAGCAACACTGCCAGCATTACATGTAATGTGGAACAACAGGGGCTGTGCTAAGCAGACATCACTTCACCTTAAGCTTTCAGCTAATTCCCCTGTACCATCAGGAGACAGCTTGCCTGTCAATCACTTCTGGGTGCATGACAGCTTATGGCTTAACTGCTCCTATCTTGTATCATTTAACCAGATACTATCTGTTTTGACATTCATGACTGAGATACTCAGCTTGTAATTGGGAATGAGTACAACAGAGCAGAACAGAGTGATTTCCTTCCCCAAGGATGGTTGTTAGGGTGATGTGGCACTCCTGTGCTTAACTCACTGCACTGCAGGAACCCTTCCACAGCTCACACATGATTGAAAACTCCTTGGAAAAAGGGACTTACCCTGGAGGTGCACAAGGAAAGTGACACAGATCAGGTGCCAGTGGATTCACCCATACTCGTGTGTTGGGCTCTGCATCAAGAGGATCCAGAAACTGGCACAGCCCTGGCACAATTCTGTGGAGGACAAGGGTGCTGTAAGGCAGCCCTGAGCATCAGCACACCGTGGGCCTGAGCTGCATTCTCTGCTTGAACAGTGTGTTATTTGGGGTTGGTTTATATCTTTAGGAGAATTTCTGGTTTATGAAAGTATGTTATCTCTGCCTTGGTTGTTATTGGACCTCCTCTGTTCACTTAATGGAGTGTTAATGTGCAGACACCTGGATGAAAAAACTGGGGGTGGACTCTGCTTCTGTCTGAAGGGGGAAAGTGTCTGGTTCTTGAGTCAGCACTGCCCTACTTCACATCCACCACACATCTGAGCTTTTCCCAAATTCCAATAAGTCAACACAAAAACTGATGCTGAATATTTGATTATCACTTAGATAAGAACCAAGATGTAGAAAGAAAGGATTTTAAACTGCATATCAGGACAACACATTATTCTTCTGGAATAGATATGATAGAAGAAAACTGATAAAGCTATTGACAGCACAAACCAGAAAGAGTTATGAGACCAGAGGAGGAGATTGAATTCCTTGAGCTGCTTCATGTAACCATTACTGTCAGGTGAGTATCCTAATTAATGCAGGTATCTCATTCTAATTGCATGGATCAGGCTGCTTTGTCTTTTCAATAATCTATAGAGCTGTAGCTGGCATTAATCTTATTAATGGGACTATTACACTGCTTACAAATTAATTTCCAACTTGAGATTATCTACTGGATGTGCTTGTGTGCAGAGGGATTTCTGTCCTCTGAACTGTAAGAATAGGAATCCCCCCAAAGTTCCCTGAATGTCAAGATTTACACTTTCAAAGTTGACTCCCGATGTTGTGACTTCAAATGGAGATTTTGAATTTCCAGATGCAGGAAATGTAGTCTTTCATTTCTGCTCTTTGCAGCAGTGCTGCTGCTTGTTTCACATGGGGTGCTGTATTCGAAACAATCCTGTAGATTGCAGTGTGGTGATTTCAGATTAAAGTTTAATAATGCTGCTGGGTGGAAAGGTTTTGTTGACTGGTGTCTCTGAGAAAGGGAAAACAGCCTGTGGCAACCATTCATTGAAGCCAAAAAAGAGTTTTGGTTTTTAGTCCAAGAAAAGGGAGTCCAAATGGGAAGGACTTCCAACATCCAGTTAGTCATCTCCCTCAAATGAAGTCCCCAGTTGTCAAAACCGTTGCCTTTAATGAAGTTTCTGCCTTCTGAAAAGAAGACTCTTGCAGTGTAAGTGACTGTCAAGGTGCCAAGAAGCTGTAGAAACATCTCTGGAACGGAATGTCACAGGCAGGAAGAAAAGGACACATGAAAATTAAATTAAGCATATGAAGGAAAACTCATGTAAATGACTGATGAGGTCTTCTGAGCATGTTTCAATGCGTGTATTCAGGTATCTTCTTTAAAAAAAACCAAACAGAAAATAGTAAATTGAGTTTACTGTGCACTTATTATTGAAAAAGAAAAACCCCTGCAGCTGTCAAGTACATTCCTGCATTTTGGCAAGTCTGTGTTTGGACAGACCGTGTATTTTCCAGGATTTCTTACAATTTTTCCATACAATCACTATATAGACAAATGGTTGTCCTGGAGCTGATTGCACCTCAGATGCTGTTTTCCTGTGTAGATTCCTGTGTGTCTCGCACACTTGGTGGCACCATGTTCCTGCAGGAGTGAAACAGCCCAGACAGATTCAAGGTTCTCACCTCTGTCTCCCCTCTGCCTGGAAAGAAAGACTTCAGTGGGTTCTCCTCCATGTAACTTGGGGTGTTAAGTTTAAGGGGACTCTCTTCTCATGGATTCTGTGCTCAGAAGGCTGCAAGATGAGTAACAAAGCAGCCACTAGGGTGGAAGCTCACTCAGAGGCAAGCTCACAGCTTAGCCTTGCTGACAGCAGTGGTCGTGGCTGGGATGCCCAAGGGCACAGAGATACAGCACTGCCACAAGCCATATAATCACCCCTAAACTAAACAATAATCCATCCTTCTCTCTCTGCACGTAATCTGCCCAGTGAATGGAGGCCCCTCACACAGGGAGAGGCAAATAAAGTGCTTTAACGCAAGAGTTGAGAGAAAATCCCCTTTTGAAAAGTGTCATTTCCAGAGTGCTAGACCAGAATATAGGTAGTTGTATTTTTTCTGCCTCCTATTGATGGACCATGAACTTTAAATACCTAATCATTTAAATTTCTATTAGAGACACAAGCAAAATTTGAAATGACAGTGATATAATAATACTATATTTTAGCCACTGTTACCACTGATGTTTGAAGCTTAAAGCTGTCAGGAACTCCAGTTAAATGAAATTGAAGTGACAAAAAGAAACCATTCCTTGTTTAAAGTTTTAATTTCTGCACACCTCCTTGGCTGCAGCTGTCACGTGTCTAAACAAGCAGAGATGGGGAAGGCACCATCCCAGCCATGCTGAGACCTTGTGCTTGGGGCAACTGATGCCCCCTGTGTGAGCAGAGGATGCTGCAGTACAACCCTGTGAGCAAACCTGTGTGTCTTCATGCCATGAAGTGGAGGTGGACACAGCCTGAGTAGGTGAAGGCACTAAATTTCAGCCTGAAAGTCACCGTGCATTTAAGACATGTATTGATCTCTGTGCTGTGCTAGGACTTTATGAGTGATTTCTTATGTAAGTGTCAGGTGAGAGACATGAATAGAGACCTAATTAAAGTGTATACAAAGCACATGCAGTAAATCTCTTCGGCAATGTCAGCCTGCCTTGGAGCAGCCCAGGAGAGCAAACAAGATGACATAAATGAAAGATAAAGAAATACTAATAGTCTTGCAGTGTTCCCAGAACAACAGCTAAGCTTGTGAGACACTAATGTGAAGCTGCTGAGGATATTGAAGGAGAAAATGTGCCATTCCTGGGACATGTTCCACAGCCTTAAAACACAAAACAATGGGAATTTTGCTCTTAACTTAAATAACAGCCCTGTATTTCTCCCCTGTGTCGTAGTCATTATTCCATCACTGTTTTAAATTAATGCTCTCTCTCCATCTATGATCCATCCCAATAGGCTTTTATACCCACAAGAACATTGCAGAGACAAAGAGAGTGCAGAAATACTAGAGAAGTGAAAGAATTATTATTATTTTAGTATTAGAGAACCATCAGCATTAGGATGATGAGATATTGGGGTTTTTATGAGAGTGCTGCTATCCTTTGAAGAGGAGCAGGCCCTGCTCACTGTGAGCTGGGTAAGGGACAGGATCCTCACGTTCAGCTTTTGGCTGGGCTGAAGAGCCCACAGCTACAATGAATTAACAGCTTTATGGCAACATTTTCAAAAGCAAAATGATTTTGGATGTGTCTATCAGGATGGATGAAAACAGATGAAAGTTTTTTCTGCCTCCAGTCCTGGCTAGTTGGAAATTCTGGTGTGGAAGTTATACACAGCTGCTTTCTGCTTTTGGGAAATACCACAGCCAAGGTTATAAATACTGGTGGAAATAAATACCACAATATATTGGCTTGGGCATAGCACAGCACTAACTTATCTCTACAGCGTTTTGGACTGGAGCTGGCTTGTGTTTCTGCACAAAGGAGCTAAGGTCCAGGTCAAGGTATTAAAAACCTGACTCCCCCAAATGACTGCCCAGAGCTGAATTACAGCTGGTTTGGGTTTGGGGTTTTGGGTTGCTGTTCTTCTTAGCTTCTCCTGAAAATGGGACTCGAGAGTTGTTCCAAATGGTAACACTTCTTTCTTATAAAAGCCTGGTCCAGAATCTTCACTGTATTCCATCTAAACTGCCGCAGTGGTCCTTGGACAAGGAGAAAGCTATTCCCAGCTTTTTATCTTGGCTGTGTGGCCTGGGACCTATTTAAATTTTACTAATCTGTTCTCTTCATTAACTCTTCATTGGGGTGAGAGCCTTCTCTTTTACCTCTGGGTTTCCTCACATTGTGCCCCTCCTGGATAATGTGAGGGAACAGGGCACACTGAGGAAATCTGCTCATTTGTAAAGACAGTCATTAATGAGAATCAAGATGGCTTTACCACAGGGGTGCCAGCATCACTTGGCTGACAATGTCCCATACAATCCTGGAGAGATTTTAATGGATTGAACAGGTTGATGTTGTCATTTTCAATTTGCTGAACCATCTGACAGTGTTCCCAACAATTAACACGTACAAAATATGGAAATATGTTATCTTTTACATTAAAAAAAGAAGATGGGAAGCTGCCTGGTCTCTGGAGTTGTATAACAACTTGTTATGCTGAAGTGCTTGCTTTGACTTTAAATAGATTTCAGTACAGCAGAGTCACCCTAACCTTGGGATAAATTTAGCTGTCGCCTGAGTCAGTAGCGGGGTTTGGGATCATTAAAAGCCGATCAGGAATTAACACGCGTTTCCTGCGGCTGGTGCTGTGGGATGTGGCAGCTCCACTCACACAGCCCAGCACTGGGCAGTGCTGGCAGACACAAGGGGACAGGAGGATCACCTCAGAGACCCCCATGCACATTCCCCACTGTTTCACCTCCACTATTGCACAGCAAAACATGGAAGGCAGCAAAGAGACCTCGCAGAGGGACGGCCCCCAAGCTCCAGTCACCTTGTCCGCTGGCTCCTGCAATGGGGCTGAGAGGGGAGGAAACCCAGGGCAAATGAACACTCATGAAACAGGAGGTGCTTCAAAGGAGGTCGTCCACCCTTGGTTGTCGGGATGAAAAGGTTGCTTTTGTTTCTGGAGTGGCCATGAGACCGTGAAATGCAGCTGTCATCTAAGGAGAGACTGAAAGGAACACCTGACATCAAAAACCTGAATGCAGCAGACATATATTTTTTAGAGCAATGGCAGTTGCAGTCATTTTAGACCCACCATATCTTGTATTAAAAAGAAATACATCTTCTGGCTCCCGACAGCTTGTACTGCATGTGACATGGGGTGACCTTCCCTGAGAGTGGGGCAGGTTGAGGAGGTACCTGAGCTCTCCAACAGGATGAGGGTTTCACATTAAATTTCTGGTGCAAAATAGGTTCTACTTAGGAGAAGCAGGGTTCACCCCCAGGTTTTTGCTTCCCCACCCTCAGTGAGCATATTATGTAGCTGTATGTTGGGATGTGCCTGTGATTTTGGGCACATCCTTTGCTTCTACCCTGCTTTTTTTTTTTTTTTTTTTTGCCACACCAGCTGAGGAGAAGAAGGGATCTGGGGGGCAACAGAAAACTCATTCAAAGTGCATATGGCTTTTGTGGGAACCACAGAAAAAGTCTTCCTTTAAATAAGGCAGCCAGAGCAGGCTCAGTGATGTCTTCCCACCTCAGACAAGAGCAGGAGTAAGACCTTCTCCCACAAACCCCTGTCAGCAGGGAAGTGACCCTTATTTTTCACTGTATGGCAACAGATGATGAATAATGGCTCAGGTTTTGCTACCTGTGGTAAGGCAGGTCCTGTAACCCAGGAGGTCAAAGCTATGCTTGGTAGGCTGCATCCATCTCAGAGCTGAGAGCAACACTTGGAAACCAACAACCAGAAACCTCATCTCCTGGATATGCAACCAGGAAAAGTGGACAGAAAGGGGAGAGGGGAGTCCCAGAATTGGTACCTGACCTTCATGTGTGGATTCAGCAATGCTTGGGTGGCTGCAGCTTTCCATCCTTCAGATTTCTGTATTTTTAACCTCCAGGACTTTTCATGGCTTGTAGGAAAAGCAACAAGGAGCATTTGAGCCTTTGAGCATCAGCATCCTATCCATGAAGAAATAAAAGTCTCTTCCTCAACCATCCAAACCCTAAGCCAGAAGTGTAGGAAGATTTTTGTTTCTTTGCAGGTTTTCATGCTGCTTTTCCTAGAGACAGTTTTGAGAAAGACTGTCAGAATATCTTCAACAAAATACTAAAGAAACACACTGGGAACTGTGAAAGCTCAGAACTGAATATAAATATGAACTGACAAGCTGCTTCATTTGGTATCATTAAACTTCACAGTTAGACTTTTTTTGAAAACCAAATTATCATGAAAAAATATGCCTGTAGTGTTAAACTTGAGATGAAAACTGCTTATTTTTCTGTTTAGTGTAATAACTAGTAGAAGGAAAAGTTTCTGTGGTCTGATGTTTCACAGGGTTTTGATTTTTACATTTATAACAGCTTAATTATGAATAATATTCATGTGCTGCAAACACATGGGGGTTACAAAAGTGAAGAAAACCAGGGTGATTTTGAAATTATTTGATACTCTGAGGTTTAAACCAAAAGTGGAAGGCACAGACTAACGTCGCTGAGCAGCTGAGTTAGAACAACCCGAGCAGGAGGGAAGAGCTTGCTCCCAGCTCAGCTCCTGCTGATGCATAAATATCCCGACTTTTAGATGAGAAAAGGGGCTTCGCGAGGTTTCCCGGGCAGGGCAATGTCAGAGGGACCCGGGTGACCGCTGGATGTCACTGTTAAGTCACAGAAGCGCCCCGGGCACCCCGAGCTGCCCCGTGCCCGGCGCTCCCTCCCCTCGCCCCGGGCTGGGGGGCTCAGCGCAGGGACCGCTCTGGGCTGGGGACAAACAAACGGCTCTTTTGGTGTTTCCCCGTTATTCTTAAGAGCTGTGCAAAGTTCAAAGTGCTGCGACAAAGCTGTTCAAAGGCGAGGTGAATTTTAGGGCAGCAAGAAAACAAAGTGAGCTTTGGCTTTATCCTTCCTTTCGTACAGATCTCCGTACCCAGACCAGCACAGCCGAGGAGGTGGGTTTGTTTGGATATTCAAGGTGTGGGGATTTGTAGGCGACTTGATTTTCTTGCTGTTAATGATACAGGAGTGAAAAAGAAAAGTGCTGTAATTCATTGGCACAAACAAACAGGCGTGATATTAAATCAGAGCAATGAATCCTGCTGTGACCTGGGTGCAGTCCTTAGAATTTTCTTCCAGTACATGGATATATGGATAAATTCCTTCCTTATCTAAACACATGCTCAATATTAGAATCATAAATTCATAGAGCCAGAGAATGATTTGGGTTGGAAGGGACCTTAAAGCTCATCTAGTTCCAACCCTCTTCCATGGGCAGGGACACCTCCCACTAGCCCATCTTGCTCCAAGCCCTGTGCACCCTGGCCTTGAACACTTTCAAGGGATGGGACTTCTTTGGGCAACCTGTGCCAGGGTCTCACCACCCTTGCAGGGAAGAATTTCTTCCTAATATCCAATCTAAACCTCCTCTCTTTCAGTCTGAAGCCATCCCTCCTTGTCCTATCACTCCAGGCCCTTGTAAACAGTCTCTCTCCAGCTCTCTTGTACCTCCCTTCAGGTATTGGAAGACCACAATTATGTCATCACAAAGCTTCCTATTCTCCAGGCTGAACAATCCCAATTCTCTCAGCCTTTCCTCACAGGAGAGATGTTCAGTAGATGTTTGGGCAGTGTCCTCCAAAAGGATGATAGAAATGCCTTTTTCTAGGTGTCTCCCATTTCCTTCATTCACAGCTCTGACAAGTCTGTTTTCTGTACCAGCTGTGGACAGAGTGCCCTTCTCTGTATTTTTAAAGCCAAAATCATGGGAAATGGGCCCATATTATCACAGCCTCACTCAGGACCAGGCCTGGTAGACCTGGTAGGTCATTTTCATTAGAATGTGGCCTATTTTTTCTTAATATGCCATCACAGAAATTTTCTTTGATAGAAGGACTGTTCTTGAATTCAAAATGGGCTGCGGCAAACTGTGAATTTCAAACAGTTCTGCATTTTGTTGCAAAAATTTGTCACCTTTTTTCATATGAGCAAGTCAGTGTAGATGTTTGCTTCAGGCCATTCTAACTCCCCATTGGTCCTGTGGGGCCAGTTCCTGTGCCATTCCCACCGATGCCAGCCTGGGGGAGCTCCCCTGATGGCAGATGCTTTACCACCATATAACCAAGTTCAGCCTCCAACTCATCATATCTTGCTTTGAAATTCCCCTGCCCGGAGCCACCTCAATGGCTGAGGGCTGGTGTGTCATTACCCAGCCCTAGCTGTCCATAGAGGTCAGTCACTGACACCTTTTAATGTTTTCTCTTGCTCAGTACCCCATGGAGATATTCAAAGGTAATTAATTCAGAGTGGTAAGTGCTGGGATTTGAGCCTCTGCAAGGACAAGGGTTTCCCTTGCATTTGGACAGGGGTTTTGTGACAGCTCTGTCGTGTGCTAGTCAGTCCAGGGGGTAAGGATTTGCTGTGGGCCATGGGTGCCATCTCAGAACAAACAGGCAATAATACAATCCCTCTGGGACCAGACTCAAGAAATCCCAGGAATAGAGATGGTACCAAGCACTGATCCTGCCAGAGCAGCTTTGCAGGGGCTGCTGAGTCCCTTGAAGAACAGCCCATTCCTCCCAAAGCATGAAGTGTTGATAAGATAAACCTTTTCCTAAGACCTACTTACCCCTTTCTTTGAACTGTGAGTCCAAATTCACTTCACTTCTTCCCTTCTTTTCAGGGATCCCAAATCAAAATTCTCACTTTGACTATTTGCCTTGATTGGTGTCAGCTGCAATAAAACACTACTGTGCCTCAACCAAAGTGTTTGAGTCTAACCAGTGTTTCATTCTCCCCAGTGCCTGTCAGCTAAAGTAAGGACAAAATAATTCTCCAGAAAGGAGACAACAATCTCAAGCCCTGACACATGTTTTGAGTGCATGTGTAAAAACCCAAGGTATGAGGAAGGCTTAGATCACAGCTCATCTGGCTGTCATCTCACCAATTTCTTTTATCACCAAGCTTCCTTCCTACTACCCTGGCTCTGCTCCCCTGGTTTCAGCCTTGTCCTTCTCCTTCTGATCTCTGACATTGCCATGAATAGTTCAGTCCATCATGCTGAGATAAAAAAATAGTATTCTCATGCTATTTGGGCATTGAGGGCAGCAGTTACTACCGCAGTGAGAAATGGTTCATTTTAAGTGTAGGGTACAAGTACCTGATCCAAACAGTTTCCAGATTTGTGTGAGAAACTGGGGAATTTCACCCTGTTAAACCACACTGAATGTGAGGTGAACTGGAGAGGGAACTGATTTAATGGCACTGGCTGGGCTGCCTTGGTAACTGGGACAGGGGGGAAAGCAGAGCAGCTTGCCTGGGAGACACTGGGACAGCCATGTGGAAGAAGCAGTTTGCTGGTAAAAGAGCAGGAGTGCATGGTAGTTGAGGGTGTCAAAGCCCCCCAGCTGATGCAGAGGAGCTGGGAAACAGAAATAGCAGTGTTTATAAATCACTGAAGGTGCCTTGTGATGAGAAAGGATCTCTCTCACTTGCAGGAGATATTCAAGGGAAGGGCCAGGTCCCCTCACACTGAGTTAATAATAGAAGAATAGAAAAGGAGCATTGTGGGAACCAGACACAGAAGAGAAATTGAGAACAGCCCAGTGGTGGTGAAACACAAGCAAATCAGACTGAGAAAGGATAGAACCACAGGAGTAGGAGTGGTCAGAGCAATCACCCAGTCCAGCTTGCCACCACTGCAGATGATCACAGAATCACACAATATGCCAAACTGAAAGGGACCCACGATGGTCATCGAGTCCAACTCCTGGCCCTGCACAGGACCCTCCCCAAGAGTCACACCCTGTGCCTGAGAGTGTCATCCAAATGCTCCTTGAGCTCTGGCAGCCTTGGTGCTGTGCCCACTGCCGTGGGGAGCCTGTTCAGTGCCCACCCACCCTCTGGGGGAAGAATCTCTTTCTAATATCCAACCTAAACCTCCCCTGACACAACTTCAGGCCATTCCCTGTATCCTGTCACTGGCCACCAGAGAGCAGAGATCAGTGCCTGCCCCTCCTCTGACCCTCCTCAGGAAGTTGTAACTGCAGTGATGTCTCTCAGTCTCCTTTTCTCCAGATGAACACACCAAGTGACCTCAGTCACTCCTCATGAGTTTGATTCAGAAGAATCTGTGCAACATCTACCCTGTGCCTCCAGCTGTGAGTTCCCTCTCACCATCTAACGCATACAGACTTGCAGTGACAGATGAAGAAACACAACTGTACAGTGCTGCAGGGAGGGCAGGAAGGATCCCTTGCCTGGATGTTAGGATCATGCAATATTTTCTTAAGGACTAGCAAGAAAGTAAACCAGAACAAAATCCTGCCACCCTGGTCTGGGGAGCAGCTGTACTCTTGGCTTCAAACACTCAGCTTGCACCTGAGTGCCCAAAGACACACCAGACAGGGACCAGCTCACCCATCAGCTCTACTGAGGGTAAACACTAAGAAAGATATTCTTCAAGGGAAGATTGTGTAGACTGATATAATTCAAAGCAAAGGAGTGACAGAGCTGATTCTGAGGTGCCAAGATGAAGTGTTAGAAGCATTCAGGATGGGAATAACATTGTGGAAGACAACCTAATAGTAGCAATTTTGATGAAGATTTGCAAATTAGCAGTGAAGAGGAAATCAGATGCAAGAGTCTGTGCAGACAGAGACTATTCAGAGGTCTTGCTCCTGCTGTAAAGGTCTGGGGAGGGACCTGCTGCCAGACTGGTTTGTGTGTAATACCCCTGGGGAATGGAGGGAAAAGCTGTGGATCCTTTAAGCACTCGAATGCTTTCAGCCATGTAATGTTTGGATTAGGATCCTCTCGAAGGTGCAGAGAGCACACTTGCTTGAGTTCAACACCAGCAGAGATGTGCTGGTGCTTATTATAAGGTAAGAAGGAAAGAGGGAGTGTCGTTGTCACTCAGTCAGTTACCCATGGGTAGAAGAAAAGAGGACACTCAGGATGGGGAAATGAAAATTATTATTATTATCTGTACAAAACCATTCTTCCCCAATTGATACTAAGGGGGTAAGCTGCCAGCAGGACTAGAGCAGACCTTGATTTTGCATTAGGAGGTGTCAGGGGGGCGGGTGGGGCAGCCCATGGAAAACACGACACCGCGGGGGTGGGTGTTGAGCATCCCCCAGGGCATGGCGCGGCTCCGCTCCGGCTCTCGGTGCCCTCATTAGTGCCACACTGACGGGAGGAGCTTCCGGCAGAGCTGCTGCATTGCCCTGATTAGGGGCAGGAGAGATTGATTTGTGATGAATGAATGAAGAGGTGAGATTAAAGCACGGCTAAATGGCACGGAAGAGGGAAGAGTCTCTAAGTATTTGAAGGGCGTTAGCAGAGAGAAGGGAGAAATTAAGGTGGAACAAGGGTTTTTAGCTGTGAGCAACAGCATGAAATCAAAAGATTTTATGTAGCTAAATAAGGAGCAGCCCAGAACGGCTGGTCCTCACTCCCTCCCGGGAGGATACCTTGTGCTGCACAAACACTGCTTTGAGCCCTCTGGATGTGACCATAGCCATGTGAAACAAGAGGCATTTCTGCAGAATTGACAGTGCCCTTCGCACTCACTTCTATTTATTTCTCACCAACCTCCCCGTGTAGACAACAAGCATTACGAGTGTAACTTTCTTTTTTTAGGAGTAAGAGTTAAGCCTGTAAAATAATCCCCTCACTAGACATGCAGAAGGAGCTGCAATATTTGGCAGATGTGAAAACAAATTGGATGACAGAGAAAAGGATTTAAGCAAGAGATCCTAAGGGAAGTCAGCTCCTGGAGTGGCAGCCTCAGATTTCCCACCCTGGAGCAGACCATCCACCCAAGCAGCCTTGTGCCTGGACATGTGTGGGCACTGCCTACACAATGCCCTGCCAGGCTGGGCAGCTGCCCAGGGGGAGTTTATGGCATTTCCCCTGGCATTTTTCCACCTGGGTGAGGTTTTCTCTTGAGAGGGCAATACACTTGTACAAGAGTCACAGAGAACAATCTTGTTAGGAATATATAGACTTAACTTCAACTCATCCATCTTAATAGGACTTATATTATTTTCCTTGATGGTTCTGATTTTCTATCCCATTAATAATAAAAAAGCTTCTATGCTTATATTTAATGCAATCCAACAATAAGTCTCAAAGGAGGATCAAGATCACTTTGGCTTTCCATCAATTTGATACTGACGCCTCTCCAGTTAAATAACTCAAGTGTGGGAAGAGCAAAAGGGGCCAGAGATTAATCCCAACACACACAGCTTTGAACCTGAATTTCTCTGGAAGCAAGAGGAATCTTCCAATGGATGTCAGTAGACTTTGCATCACCTCCCAAAGGGCATATCAGGGAAGGTAAAGCCTCTGTTTCACCCACTATAAATCAAGTGCCACACAGACCTTGGGGGAGTGAGGCTGATCTCAACTACCTGAGCATTGGGCCAGAAGACACCATGTGAAGGGTCTGTGATTATTTTTCTGTTTCAAACATTTCAAATTGGTGTCTGGAAAAGGGCTTGTTAGTCAGTGTTTGCTGAATGGAATACTTCATGACAGTGCTAATTAAAATAAATGAAACTTGACTTTTCAAGATGATGCATTTTTATAGCAAAGTACAGTAGTTTGGAAACATCTTTAATTTAATTGCAAAATACTTTCTCTAGTTATTTACTTAAAATTGTCTCCTATTGCTGAGCTTCACTAGGATTTCTGGATTTTGACATTTTACATTACATTATCGAGTTAATCTCCCCAAATCATTAACCCCCAGCAGGAAAGATTTTTAATTATGTAGATTCACCAAGTGTTTTTCAAGAACTGTTTCATTTCCATGACTTCAACCCTAATGTACTGTGGGGAGAGGGAGGGCACTGTCCTACACTTGATTTCATGAAACATCATCTTCAAAGAGGCCTCCAAACATGCAGCAGGTTTCAGCAAATACATCTTATCCACAACAGAAAACAGCTAATGTGGTGGAGAATCCCTTCCTTCCTGGGAAGGAGTACTGATGTGCACTTCAGCAAGCAAGAGGGTAATTTAAACCAATCTGAGCCTGTTTTTTCCCCTCTAGCATGAACCAGCTTTATTCCAGTGTATCTCAGTTCTGATTTACATCTCACGATGTGGTATCTGAATCAGGCTGAAGCCAACAGAAAAGTGTTCATGAGGTTATAGCATGATTAGTTCTGCTCTTATGTAGGTTAGAATACACGTCAAAAGCAAATGCAACACTGAATCCCATTTCCTAACATTACAGGGAGTCAAAGATTTGGGAAGATGACGGAGAGAGGACATTGCATAAGTTTTTAATAATTAACACTATTAATAAATATCAGTTTGAGTCCTTAGCCAGAGCCTTCCCTGTCTTGTACAGCTCCCGTGGTGGGCACAGCTCAGAGTCTCAGCAGGGACTCAGCAGCTCTCTCTGGGTTGGAGTGATGCGTGGAAAGGCTTCTCTCTGGGGGACACAAACATCGGTATCCAAAGTGCTGGAAAAACCAGTGAGTCACAACTGGCAGAACACCATAAAATTGTTCTGATTTACTCATCCTAATCCATATTAAAACCTGAGCAGCAGTTGAGAGGAAACAATTGATGAAAGTGTGGGGTTCTCTCTACTGATGTCATTGGTGGGGTCAGGAGTGAGGATTCATACCATATACTGCATATAGAGGATGATAAATGATGATAATAATCCTACAGGAGGGAAAACATTTGAAGTGCCAGGGCTCGTCCTCCAAAACAGATGACACCACATTCTTCTGACTCGTGCAGCCAAGCCTCAAACACAAAAGAGAAATGAAGCATTTTGGAAAGCTGAGTGCATTTTAATTTAATCTGAGAGATGTCCCAGGGCTGGAAACTCAAAACAACAAAGACATCAGAGCATGACTGGGGGCAGAGAAGCATTCTCTGGGCTACTGACTTTACACCTTTGAGAGTGCCCAGAATATTGAAGTGGTTCCCTTAATGAGAGATCACTATGTGGAAGTCCCAAAAATGTAATAACAGGTGTCTTTGTATTTTTTACAGTGTAATATGTCAAGGAAACTCCTCTGGCTTTCTGGTACCTGCCTCACATATCTCTCCTTCTGCCCTTTCTTCTTGGGAAGGGAGATGAAAAACAACCAGATAGTTCAGAGCTGACTTAACAAGCCTGAAACTTTTTGCAGGCACATATTGTCAGTATAGTGCAATAAAGATCACAAGTTGTGTCTCTGAATGAAGTAAGTCAGTGCAAACCTAACAATTAGATACTTTCCCTCTGAAATAGCTTTCATGCTCTACATTCTGTAGCGTTCCAGATCCATAAAACCCCAAGTTTATAAAAATTTTATAGCAGAACTACAGCTCAATTGCTACAGTTCATATTTCTACACTGAAGTATTGGGTGCAGCCACCAGTTGGAACCACATAGTGGCTTTTACAGCTGTTTGAAAGCCTCTTCCATAGCTACTTTTATAACAGGAAGTTCAGCTCAAGTTTTATTTTCTTTGTTCTTGTACCTGAAGCCTATGAGGTCTCTAATCTGTCAGCCTGTGTGATGTTTCACCCAGTGTTTCACACTGCTGTATCAAAGTTAGTAACAGCATCTCTATCTACTGCTACAGGCATCATTATTTACTTGCCCTGTGCTGCACTCAGGAGTCCCAGGTGCAATCAGAGTTATCCCTGAGCCTGTACCTAATTTAAACGTCAGTCTAATGTCAGCCAAGCCACAGTGCTGCCCGGAGAAAAATGTGCTCTCTGATCACGGGAATGGAGTTAAACCCAGCAGCCCTTCAACACATTCCTTTCTTGGTTCACATCCTTCTTGCATTTCAAAGTCACCAGGATCTTACAAGAGACAAATTCGACTCTGCTGAGCAGAAACATGCTGGCTCTCAGCTCTTCACTTTCCTTCCCTGCCTGTTGCTCTTCCCAGAGCTGGGGGGGCTGCTCAGGCAGATGACTATGGAATGTGGGAATGGAAGAAAAGAGAGAGAAGATCTAAACACAACTCCTTCATTGCAGGACCTGCTCAGTGCAATGGCTGAGGATGTGTTGTTGCTGTTGGGTTGACAGAGATATGATGAACCACCCATCATCTTCCTCCTGGGAGATCTTTGGAGACAGCATAATCTAGCCATGACAATATGCCATTGTATGTCTGTGTGTGGGAAGACAACATCTAATTTAGAGAGCACCAAAAATGTAATGTATCTATAAAGTGTGAGGCAACTTTCCCTGATAGTTTGGCCTGATCCTCCTGAGGGCCTTTATGAAGATTGGTGGATGTTTTCAGGAGCTGCTGGATCTGCAAGATTTATGACAGGTCAGCAGGAATGGAGTGGGTTTGAGAGGTCAGGAAAAAGCAGTTGCTTGGTACTTTGTGTATTATTTGACATAAATGATGTAAAGGCTGTATATCTAATGGAAAAAAAAAAGAGAAACAAACAAAAAACCTTGAACCCATTATCCTTTTGAACTGGCATAAATCAGGAATAGCTTGGAAATCAGCAGCCCAAATCTTCAGCTATTACAAGTCTTCCTGGGGTTTAAATGAAGTTGAAAATGCTCTGCCAGTTTACAGGAGCTGAGGGTACATCCTGATGGAATTACACAAGCATGAATATACTGTAAGCCAAAAGAGAATTAGGCCCATTATTTTTAAAAAAGCAAAGCTTGATTAAGGATGTTCAGTATAGGTTTAGAAAAAAGAGCACTGTCACGCCTCACTGACTTCGCTGTTCTGTTGAAACATGTCTACCAGGGAGGTATTACAATGCCCTGGGATTTTCTATAAAACCAATAAAAGGAGCGTGGTTTTGGGGAGGGAGGGGGGGAACAGCACTTTTGTCAGTGCTAATTGCAGGCATTAATAGGAACTGTAGCACAGAAAACTGTCTGGTACTCTGAGGAAGTTGGAAGCACAAGTGCACTTCATTTTATGGGTGCAGACGTAGAGAGATAATTCCACTTGCAGAATGGAGAGGCAGGATCTGAGCTTGAGAGGAGACGTGCTGTTCACTCCCAATATGATCAGTCAGAGCTTTGAGAACTGCAAAGAGTCAAGGGGAAAGCTCAGAAGGCATTTCTTGATATTGAAACATAATTAATGCGAATGCCTCCGAGGCTTGGTTCTCACATTTGTGAAATGCAGAGCAAGAGCTTTATTATTTTTAAATGAATTGGATAAAACTTGAAGACTTAAGTTCTCAGCAGAGTTGCATCAGCAGATATTTAACAGTAAAACACCACGCTGGCATTGCAAATGGAGATGTGTTGGGAAAAACGTTGGGTCTTGCCCCATGAAAAAACCACATTAAGAGCTGTAGAAGAGGCAGCCTGCTGGGACTTGGGTCTGGACCTGAGAGCAGCACCACTACCCATGCAGGCACTCTGACAGCAGAGTCACTGGGGTGGGCTGGATCAGAAAAACTCAGTGCAGGATCACTGTTGGCACTTCTGTCTCTGTCAGAGAGGAGGTACCAAACATGTCCTGTACTAGCACTTTACTTCAAAAGTCTTTGAGTCATTTTCTTAGTCATATCTGTCATTGCAGAGCTTCACAGATCAACTTCACACCATCCAAAGTACCATTGTGCTATCAGAGATGTTCAAGCAGTTGAGGTTGATTCCTTTTTTTGTTTCTTAGATTTTTTCGTCTTTCTTTTGAGTGAAAGTTCCCACATAAAGTACTGTAAAAGTAAGACCAGCATAGAATTTGACCACTGACATTAGCAGGACCTCTATTTGAATTACCCCTTTCTAGCAGTATGGTGCAAGCAGATCAAACATCCTTTTAGATGTGGTATTTTACATTACTTACCATATCTCCCCTTATTCTTGTTTCTGTCAGATCATCTTTAATATTAGAAGATTCTCCTACAAAGGAGAAGTTTATTAGAGGCCAATGCCTCATTGCACCCTTGCATCCAGCTTTCCTCTTCTTCTGATGCAGCTCCTCAGGCTACCACATACTCTGTCTCCCTTCATTATTTTGAGATAGAGAAAACACAGTCAGAATATCACAGGTCCCTGTCTCCGGGAAACCAGGCACTGCAGCTGCCAGGGATTTCAGCTAACACCACAGAGCTCCTGAAAAGTCAAGTGTCTTCAGGAGGGGCAGACATCTGCTGCCATCCCCATGTTTCTCTCTGTTCAGATTAACTGTCTCTGTCCCACTGCACAATTTTCTTGCCAGGGAGAAAGCAGGACTTAAAGGGGTTTGTACATTTCCACTCACTCAAAGGGGAAAAAAGAAGGTGGGAGCTTAATATAGCCTGAGAAACAAAGACAACAGCATGGGTAGGAAAGAAAGCACAGGTGTAATTTCTGGGCACAGTGAGAAGCCTTTTAAAAGCCCCTAAATGGGTAGTGTGTACATGTTTACCACCACTGCAGCTGACATATAGCCACAGGAGCACTGCACTGCAGGGATCAAATGAGAACTTGTGGAGGGCTATTGAACACTGGGAATTTTCACAGTAAGGCAGAAGAGAATTATTCAGCACTAGGGGGTTCTCTAATTTTGGTACACTTGGAAAATAAAGCGGTGCCTTTGTCCAGGACTAATATTTGCTCACCAATGGCCAAATCCATCTGTTGCTTTTCTTAGCTGTGGCCTGGGATGTTTAGGCTAGCCTTTGGCATTTGGGCTGTTCAAGGAGATATGCAGAAATGCTCATCCAAGACTTGTGAAAGGAGTTTTTTTATTCCATTTTGGTTGCTTTGCATACCTAACTTCTCTGAATTGTCCCAGAGCTTACACTTTGGCATATATTTAAAACTGTAAATAGATTTTCAAGGCTAGCATTGAACCTCAGGGAGTCTCCAGCAGGATAAACAACTGAGCTGGTGGAACACTTGCAACGTTTGCTGTGAGAGCAGAGGAAAACCCTCCTGAGATTCCAGCAGCGTTGGCCACGACTGCAAGGCCATCCTGCCTCAGATTTCACTGTGCTTGCTTGCAAAAAGTGTCATAGCATGACTTTGCAGTCAAGCATGGATTTCATGGAGCAAAAGCCCCAGTCACTCATCCAAGTGGTCCATCACGTGCATTTTTCAGCGGGCTGGGACTTGTGCCCAACATCTTGTAGGGCTTCATCCTGTAACCACCGAGGCTGCTGCCATTGATTGGAAAGGCCGCAGCAAGAGGCCTCACAAGATGATCCCATTTTTATGGCTGAAATTACACTATCTACAGCCATTAAGTACCTTTTTCTCCTCATTAAATTTTGATCGTTTCCTCTGATAAAATACGGCTTTGGAAGATTGCTGTTCCAGGTTCCAGCTTTTGCCTTGCTCCTGAGGCGAAGGTTTTAAAGGTGCAATCCTGCAAATTACTCCCTGAGTAAGGATTTTTATGCAAATCGTCCTGTTAACTTTACACAAGAAAGAGTTTGCTGGATCATGCCATTATCTCTAGGCTTACAATGGAAACACAACTGACCTTTAGCTGTAATGAGGACCAGTAAAAAAAAAAAAAAGTGACAAAATTGCCTGGATCTTTGCAAGCTGATATACAAGCTGTGCAGTGTGTTCCCAGGGACAGATCTCCGAACAGGCTGAAGGAGTTAAGTCATTTCACGGTGTTAGATAAGAGCTAATTGACAGCAGATATAATGCATGTTGATAACCAAACGTAATGCAGCAGCTAAGAATGAAAGAGCCCAAATATCTGCTAAACCAAGCTGGATGGGAGTCATTATAGGAATGTTCCCAAGGCTTTTGCAGCTGCAGCAAAAAAAACCCCACCAAAGTGTGATATAATACAAAAGAAAGAGGAATCAAAGCAGATGGTGCAGTTGGTGTGGAAGGTGCCAGTGTGAGGGCACCTAAAGTGTGGCATGTTGAGTGCTGTGGTGGGTGTGCAATGTCAACATGCAGCAGGGATGAGAAATGCAGCTGAGCCCAGGTGTTGTGACACTTGGGTTTATGAGATTATGGGCAGGATGAACTCCTTGGGTGAACTTGTGTATATGAAAACAGGGCAGAAAGAGCTCTGGTATGGTATCAAATGAAGTTCAGCTCCCCAGAGTTGAAGGGCAGCAAGCCAAATGTCCTTGGGCAGGTGGCAGGTTAGCAACACTGCAGGAAAAGGTGCAATCTGCAGGTGGGCATTCAGACCAGTGGATCTTAGCCCAGACCTTGGCATCATCTACCTCATGGTGTTTTCCCTCCCCTTTTAACCCAAGCAGGCTGTGGAAAAGGCCCACCATCTCTCAATGCACAGCACTGAAGGAGCCTGACACCAGCTGCCACAGCTCCCTCTCCCCTCAGATAACCAGGCATTAACATTATTAATGCAAACACTTGCCATCACTCTGCAGCTCTAAGGAAAACAGATCAGCAGCATCATGGCCACTCCACATGTCCTTTTACTTTGTTTCACTCCATTTCTCCTCTTTGCTTGTGCCTGCCCATAACTCTGCTCCATCACTCACCCAAGGCCTCTTCATTTCTCTTGCACTGCTCTTGTTCTGCCTTCCCTCATCTCCTCCTTGTCCTTTGCCCCATTATACAAGCGGCTTTTTTTCTTCATTTCCTTGCTTTTACCTTTTCTCTCTGTCTTCTTTCTTTCCACTCTCTGATGGTATTTTTGATGCTTTCCCCTTGCCTCTCTTTTTATTGCCCAGCTGCATTGTCTATTGTATTACCTGCCATTAACTCCAAATATATTTTGATATATTTCCCCCCTTTTTCCTGTCCAGCTTTTTGTTCCCTTAAAGGCACCCAAAAGCTCTAAAGGTTAGAGAGGGAAACTGAAAACCATTCCAGTAGTTTTCCATCAGCCTGTGTATAAAGCACTTCTTTTTCCACTTGATGAGAAAGCAGTAATCAGGTTGCCCCTGCATCAAGCTCTTTTACACAAAGAGGTTGCTGGAAAAAGAGCCCAAATAGATTTCTAACTGGCCTCCTCCTTATCTCTGCCTCAAAGCCTGGTGAACCTGCAGCCTTTTTGCTTGCTGTGGCTGCTGCTGCCACGCAGAGCGGGCACAAGGTCGAGGGGCACGAGCAGCATCCTGGCTTGTTGGTGCAGGTGGCAGCTGATCTTGACAGGGCTTGAGGACTGGGCCCTGCAATTCATTTCCCACCTGGAAAATTTAAAGCCTTGGTGCCATAGCAGGGAAAGGAGATCTCTCACTTTACAACACCTGGAATAGTGGTAAAATGGAAGGCAAAGGAAGGAATGCTGCAGTGCTACAATTATCTTCAGACTGAATGTCACCCAGTCCCTCAGGTATCCACCCTCCTACCTGTAACCAGGGGGGTCAAAAAATGCCAATATTGTGCAGAGAAGGGTTCCACTCTAAGGTGGAAGGACTGTAATGCAGCTTTCACTCTGTTAAACACAATGTGCTCCCTCCTCAATATTGCCATCATCAGAAGAAATCAGGACACCCTCTGGAGTCACTTGCTGCTCCAAACAGGCTGCTCTCAGCTCCCTTATCCTTCTGCACCAGCAGCCAAGAACCCAGCTGGGCCAGGCTGCTCCAGCAGAGCCCTTCTCTGCACCACAGAGCTCCTCATCTGGGGGCACTGAGGCTGTCAGAACCCACCAGATTTGCCACAGACCACCTTACCCCACAGATGAGGGGCCAGGACCAGAGGCTGCCCTTGTATAGGTCTTTCTAGTCCCCATAACCAAGGGGCAGAGCCCCAGGGTTCACCAGCCAGGTGTCCCTGGATCCACCCCACACAGAGAGGAGGTGTGGGGGCTGCAGTGGCTCCACAGAGCTGGGCACTGCATCAGTGGCCTGAGCATTTCTGCAAGTTCAGGAGAAGATGAAACAAAACACAATCCTGAAATTATGCCTAATAAAGCAAGGGGAAAATGAGAACACACAGCCAGGAGGTGAAAGGCCCATTATGACAAATTCGGTCTCCTGTTTTTCTTTAAAATAAAATTTGAGTCAAATGGATCTTATTTGCACAGTTGCAATTGTCGTTCCATCCCTTTTCTGCAGCCACACAATACTTTTATCTCTGATGAGGAAATTCTGTAACTGCCTTTGTCTCATTCTCTACCTTTGCTACGGTTCTCTGCTTTCTTCCCTAGCACCAAGAAAAATAAAATATATGAATATGAGTCCCTCATCTAAGGCACACTACAGAGATCTAACGTTGACAATGTGCTCTGTCACTTTGGCTCTGGAAAAGACTTACAAAAGCTTTATTAACAGGCTCATTAGCACAGCCTGATTTACTTCTGCAGACTTTACTCTTTTACTAGTTTCCAGGAGCATCAGCATCAGTTGCAGGGCTAATGAATTCACTCAGATTTGCATGCTAATGAAACTCCCATGACTCTCTGTGCTCTCGACTTCAAATCGATCTTTGCTGTTGCTTGAGGAATATTAATAGAAATAAAAGTAAAGGGGAGCACGAGGCATTTCGGTTGGACTTGCTGTAATCCAAGGCTGCTGTGCAATTCATATTTCATACATTACACTGTTTCAGATCTTATTTCTTTCATGCCTTATTGACTCTGGCTGTACAGGAGACAGCACCTTTAGGAAATTCCTAGTATAGCAGCTGTCCAGGGACTCAAGGGACTACTTACCTAAAATCGTAGTTGAGCTCTCAATAAATAGGTCAGTCCCCTAGAAGTGCTGCTGTGCACCAGTGCAGTTCCAGGTATTCCTCCTCAGACATATGAAATTAATTTCCCTTTGATAGAAATAGAAAACCATCTGACTTCAGTTGCCTTCGCTGCCTGGCTGTGCAGTGGATCACACAAAAAGGGGGGGATGGAGCTCCTCTTAACTCAGCTGAGTGAGGGACCCAATCCAAGGGGGCTCTGTGGCTCCAGATCAGCAGGGAGCAGAGACATACCCAGGGACAGAGCAATACACTTCCCTGCTGGAAGCAATGAGAGTGCCAAGCTTATCCTTCATCTTCTGCAAACCTTTTGGAGCCATCCTCCCTGAGCTATCAATGCATTGTGCTGCAGCTGCCAATATAGAAAGTAATATATTTGTATCATCCTGGAGCATAACGATTGCCATTTCATAGGCTGAGAATTCAGTTTGTGCCTGAACGCCTTTTGAATGGGAACTGCTTTGTTTTGGGCTGTTGCAAGAAAAGCAAAAGGGATTTGGAAGTGCAAGGAGGGATTCAGAGCCCCAAATCCTCTGCTCTGGTAGGTCTGTAGGAAACCTTCCCCATAGGATCTCCCTGACAGACCCAACCAAAACAAACAGCTCAGTGATGCGTCTCTGTTAATTGGAGATGTTGCTCTCTCACTCTCGCTTCAATTTTAGCAGTGATGAATGCTGGTAGTTGACTGAAGCCCTAGAAAGAAATCCCACTGTGCAATCATGTTTTTACAAGAATATTTTTGGCTTCCAAAAGTGCACTTAACACATCCAAATTAATGGAGAAGAGGATTCTTCACTGAGCAGCCTCCCGTGCCTGTTCTTCTTAATTTGATACAATAGCAGCGCGTACATTGAGATTAAAATGCTCTTTTGGATGCTCAATGACAAGAAATTATTTAGCAAAAACCAGGGCACCATTTTCATGATATCTCTTGTGAGTGAGGAAAATCAAACAGCTCCATTTTGCTTGCTGCAAAAATAACACAATTCCTACATGCCCCTTTTTTTTTTTAGTTTTTCCTCTTTTTATTTTTTCCTCAAACAGAAGTAAAGAAATTAAATAACATGGAAAGCAAGCTGTGGACTAATTATCCTTTTCTAAATGACCTCATATAGTAAAATAGCCTATTGAATGCATAATGAGCATCATTATCACCAATGGCTTGCAAGTGGAGGAAAGCAGAGTGGTCATCCCATCATTATCAGTGCTTATTTTGGGAGCATCGCAGAGTGCCAAGGTGAAGCGGATGCTTGGTGCCCTGGCCACCAAAAATACAAGCCAAGCTGACAGCCTCAAACTTCTCTTTACATTCAGAAGCACCTCACCCTGCCTCCAGCTGCAATCCCTCGCTGTCCTCTGCGAGCTTTGAGGGCCTCTGATCCTGGTTGCAGCCTGGACACGTGGGTTTGGGATTGGCAGCTCTTCCTCCAGCTTCCCAGCTGGAAACAAAGGGCTGGGCTCTGTCTTCTGCTCTGGGAGGTCTGAAGGGGTAATGTGGGTCGAGGCACTCACCAGGGTGGAGGGAAGGATTGACATCCATGACCCGGTGAACAATTTTTCATATTTATAACAGCATTCCCTGCAAAGTGGAATGATTTCCTGGGAGAGGCTCAGCCTGGAGCCCCTTTCTCCTACCAAGCTCCAAACTGAGCAGCTTCCACAGGCTGTCAGTGAGTTCCTCACCTTTCAGAAAGACTCCCCTTTTCCCCAACACACACTGCTGTCCCTGATCTTGCTGCAGACCTGGAGGGGCCATAGGCAAAGTTCCTGTTTCCCCCTCCTTTCTCATCTTTCCATCCAAATGGAAACAAAAGCCAAGTACAAAGCACATGGATAACACTTGCATAAAGATTAAAATACTCAGAGAGATTAAAATACTCCTCCTAAGTTAGGAATGTTCCTAAATGGTGTGCACTGAATAGTTTCCCTGCTTTCAAGAGCTTCCAAGTCCGGATGGCACTGGAACTGCTGAGGTGCATGGCCACTCCCCATGTTCTTCCTTCCAGTCTCACCCTTGATGTAGCAAATCTGTTTTATGCTCTAAGCCTAAGAGGTCATTTGTAACAGTTTGGCCTGGATCAACCTGAATGAAAACATCCAATCAATCCTTAATTGTGACAAATTATATTAGTCTGTAGTTGTGCAACTTGCATTGCTGCAACTTCATTCAGGCTGTGCTTAGGTCATGGAAACCGGGAGAGGCTAAAGAGGTCCCTTCCACGCACAGGGAGGTGTGTGTAGGAGGTCTGAGCTTCCCCACTCCATCCCTGCTTCATCCTGCTCCACTTCCCATGAGCATACTTTCATCCCAAAGCACTTCTGTACTGTCATCTGGACACTGCCCAAGGTATTTGAAAAATTGAGCAGGTTTGTCCCACTCCACAGAACTAACTGTTCGTTGCTGGTGAAAGTCCTGAGGAGAAAGAACATCTGGCCTGTGAGCCAGCAAAATGTTAAAAGGAGATGCAAGAAAGAGGAACATGGGTGGGATTGTCTATCACTGCCCTGCTATTCCCCATTCCTATGAGGAAGGTTCACCGGAGCTTCAGATGGTTTTCTCTAGCCCAAGATATGACAGTGAGGCAAAATTAAAAAAAAAAAATCCTGAAATTAATTTTCCTACATGACATATTTTAAAGGGCACTGTCAATTGGCTTTATAATTACATTTCTAAATCACTGGAAGATTACACTGAAAGGTGAACTTTACGAAACCTGAATATTTTTATTTTTTTTTAATTAAAACCTTTTTTGGGATTTAAATGCAATCTTCTGGTGCTGTAAGTCCATGTAACAGCAACAGCAAGGAAATGAATAGGATATGCTACCCTTGTTCCTGCTCATTTGTACCTCTCATTTCCCACTGAGGCTACTAAATCTCATGGGATTCAGCAGCTCCTTCTCTAAGGATGAACAGCATGGTTGAGCACAAGTGCTCAGGTCTCCCCAAAATTTTGACACTGCCCTCATTTCTCAGAATCGTGAGAAAAGGCTTGAAGTGTTAATATTTGAGGCAAGAGGTTTATTTTGCTATCCAGCTTCTGAGCCTTCCAGATATCCCCATTTCATGCCTCCAGGCTTTTCTCTTCAATGAGGAAAGCTCAAGGTATCTTAACAGAGAGCTGAGCTTCTCACCTTATCAAATTGCTCCAGGTCTGAGAGAGAAACCAGGTGTCAAGAGAATCAGCACAAAGATCTCCAGCTCTGCCTGCCTTTGGGGAAAAATTTGTTCTGGAAGCTCTGAAATGAGCCAAAAGGATGAGATCCTGCATGGGTGGGCACTGTCCCAGCCTAAATTCTCCCTTGTTTCCCACAATCTGTGAAACTAAAGCAAATCTTGGCTAAATTTGTGCCGTAGCTGCTCAGGGGACCCTCAGGAAAGGTGTGTGGGTTAAACAGGGATGTGATTTAAAAGAGGTCTGGCTAAACCATGTTAAATTTTAACATCAGTGCTCTACGTTGACATCAGGCTGTTTTCACCTGAGCTCCCTTTGCTGAGAGGTGAAATCCAGTTTAGCTGGTCAGCTTTCCCATCTGAGCTAACTCACTGCCTAGACTTAACAAGGCACAAAAATAAAAGCACAAAGCAGCTCGACGTTGTAGTTGTTGTAGGAAATGATGGAGCTCCCGGTGCTCATCCACTGGAGGAATCTATATTAGGTTTTCCAAAGTCTTACAAGCACAATAAGCTAATGCCTTCTCTCAGTGCTGGTAAGATTTATTTCTCTCTTTTTCTAATATATATGGACCTAAATTCTCTGCTTGTATAATCCATTGGCTTACATGGATTTACAGCAGATATTGGCATTTGATCTATGACTGGGCTTGGTCTTTTGGCTGTAGCTTGAGCGAAGGAATAAAGTTCAGAGGACAAATTAATAGAGAAAAAACTAGCTTTTCATGTATCAAAGACAACAAAATTGCAGTCTGCTATCAAATAATCATCTAAATAAATAACCTTGAGAAAACCAATTACTTACATGGGATGAAGCTATTGGCAGAGGTGTGAGTATGCTCCCGCTGCACCAGACCAAAAAGCCAATATTTATGTATAAAATGGATATCTGGTTACTGAAACAGTATTGCAATCCACCCATTGTAATTAAAAAAATAACAATCACAATTCAAGATAATCCTTCAGGTAATCAAAAGCTGGATCAGTAGCAGGTGTTAGTACTGAGCTGGCTGGCCCCCAGCACAGGCAGTAAGACAAAGCTCTGACTGCCAAAGATGGGAGGTGACAGGGTAGTTTAACCTAAAGGGGCATGAGGCAATAACCTGGAGAATTTGAGTGTAAGAAAAAGCAACCCTCCACCTACAGCAGAGCACTTCACATAAACTACTCAAATGTATCTGTGTATAAAGCACATTTAAATGGGTTACACTGGAAATTCAGGCATTACAGGTCTGAAAAGACAAAGAGCTTCAGATGATGTTGCTTCTAATATGAGCACATTGGTGATTTTAACAGCATTTGGTCTACTGAAACAAGATAAGGCCTGGAATAATAAGCAGCAGTTCAAAGATTTATCTAAATATGTTTGGCAGTTCCTCCGCCCTTTGCTTCGCAGAACGTACGTACCACAATTGAGACTATACCCTGTAAATTACCACCCTCCGTGGGGTTCTCACGTTAAATTATTCCAAATAAGCAAGGCCAAATGCTCTCAACTTAGCCAGAGATAATCAACTAATGTAAAGCAATTTCCAACAGTTATATTTTTCTGCTTCAGGCTCTTAAAAAGACAAACAAAGCCAGGGAGAAAATTGGCATGGAAAGGAATAAGAACTGTCATTTTTGTTTGTTGGTGCTGGACCAGGTACTGTGTATGTTCCTAATGATGAAGGTTAACAGTGTTGGACACCCAGCCCAAGCCACCTCTGTGGTTCAGCAGCCTCAAGATGGGGCTCAAAGCCCCCCTGTACCTGGCATTGCTATGGAGACTGCGGGGATGGGATCTCTCTCATTAGCTGGGCGATCCATCTCCCAGGATAAAGCTGCAGGAATTAGTTTCACTTCCAGCGCTTTTTAATTACGCTCAAGTACAAGTGCACCAGTCAGACAAAGTTGCTTTACCTCCCAGAATTTCAGATCATGGCACTCTCTCCTTAAGGCATTGTGCTTGCTGTCTGCATCAGCTTTCAATTTACAGTTGCCATTTCTTGTAGCATAGCACAACAAAATTCACTGTATATTCAGCAAGTTGGTGCAATAGAGACAAAATTTCATAATTTACATAATCAAGTTCTGAGCTGAAAGTTCTGGTTTTAGATGTATCCCTGAAATAGAATGGGTTTGGCTTTTTCCTTGTGTTTTGGAAGATACGACCCATAATTTTGTAAAAAATTATATAATTCTGCCTTGCTATTTCCAGTATACCCCATTATCAGTCAAACTAATAGGCCTGGAGAATGAAACCCCCAAAAGAAATCCTTCACATTAGTGAAATAAATACAGTTAATGATGATAATTAAGTCACTGGGGATAATTGAGAGATTATCCAATTACTATCTATAATTCGTTGGCTTGCAAATAAGATAGCAGTGTGTAGAGCTAATCTGTTCTAATAGTAATAATTAAAAAAGTAGGGGGGAAAAAACACAAAAAGCCCCCAATTCAGGAATTATTAGATTTCTTCAGAACTGGAGGTATTTTGTCAATTTAATTGCCTAATTGAAGGGATTTTCTAGCCTGCACCAGTTTTTAGGCAGATGTTGCAACACTGGCTCTTGAGGAGAGGGAGATATTCTGGGCCAGGGCTGAATTCCCTGCTGCAGGTCCTGGAGAAGCCCTGCTGTCCCCTGGACCCAGACTAAGATGGGCATATGTCTTCCTAGCAAAGGTCTTACAGTAACTACAGGTGAACTACTTAAAAATAAGAACAGATGGGCTCAACCTAGAATCGTGCTCTGAGTTCTCATTATAAATTTAGGACACAAACATTATGCCAGCAGGATCTGCTGTGCAAAAAGACCCCTAAATCCCCCATGAGCTGCAGTGCCACTCTGTTGTGGTTGATTTTGCATCCATCCATGGCCATGCAGTCATGTTGTCACCGTGCTAAGGAGAGATGGTTGACCTCCCATAACCAGGTCAGGTGCTAAGGGAAGGTTTTGGTCCCAAATATTTCTGTCTGAGACAGCCTATGTCACAGTGGCTGGAGTTTCTAATTTAGTAAGTGGATTAGAGACAAGAGCCAAACCCCAGGAAAACACAGCGACACTTTGGGTAAGTTTATCCATTCAGGGTTAGGCACCATGTTTTTGGGAGGTAGCTGCATTTTTGTTCTCACTTTTAAGTATTTGTAGGGTTCTGCTTGGCACAGGTAATTTAAAGAAATCTAAATATGGCCCCCTGCAAGGAAATTAAGGATGTGTTTAATTTTAACATGTGCATAGTTCCTTTGAAGCTCATCCATGGAAATCAGTGGCAAGGCTGCTGGTGGTTTGATTGGCTTCAGATCAGAGCCAGCAATTCTGATTGTAGAGATCGAATGCTTGAAATTAATGATACAACTATTGCTCCACTTGATTAGGGAATCAATTAATGGAAGTGGGGTTCTTGTTAGAAGATTTCTATTAACTTCCATGTAGATTTTTTCCCTAAACACAAACTGCATATGCATTGCCCTTGAATGCATTTGGGTAACTTGGGAAAAAAAGATGATTGAAATAACCATAATTTTCTATTGAAAGGACCATGTGAGTCTGTACTGGAAGTTAAATCCTTGCATTGAAAGACCTCATGCCAAGTCCTTGTATCAAATAGGGAAGTACCAGAAAGCCTTTCCAATCTTATTTATGCCAAAAGCTCCTCAGTCTGGGACTGACAGAGCTGGAAGGTGATCGTCTTCACAAGCAAATCTAAAGGACCAGAAATGATGTAGCAAAACACAGCCTTTTCTCCACACATCTTTTCTCATCTTTCAGTAACTGCTGGAGGGGAAAGTATCCATTGGTGGTTCAATTCCTCCTTATCACAGGCAGCACTAACCAACTACAAGAGCATCCCTGCTCCCACCTCCAGTCAGTCCTACCAGCCCAGTAAAACCCTATTTCATGGTCAAAGCTCCCTACGGACTCCAAAAACAAAAATCAGGTTCTGGCCGAGGCGCAGAAGCTGCTGTAGGAAGGAATGACTCCTCTGGAAGGTCTCAGCCTGCTCAGGTAGCAAAGGCTTTGATGGTCTGCACTTTATAGAAGGATGTTGTTATTCCATGGCCACAAATTAAGCCCTGATCAACCAGCTCAGGTCTGGAGAAATTCCCCTCCCCACTGCCCTGTTCCCAAGTGCTCCCTGAGTCCCCATCCCTTGAGCCCTGGGGTTGGGAGCTGCCTTTGGCCAACGCAGGGCTGGCCTGTACGTGCACAGACAGCTGTATCCTCAGAGCAGCATATTAAGCCACAAAATGTTTCTGTAAATATTGTTTCACACTTGGGTGAACAGAGCATGCTTTTATCTGAGGGAGAGCGCAGGGTGTAAATTACATTTTAATTGAGAAATTGAAAATACCAGGTTTTGTGGGTTTTTTTCTTTATTTTTCTTTTCCTGATATTTAGTGGGGATAGCTCTGAGTGAAGCTCCCTGCAATGAGCCCACTCTCAATTCTACAGACTTTCTTTCGTTCCTTCTGACTTTGCTTGCCTGGATTCTCCTCCTCGTTCTTAATAAAGATGTCTCCAGGCCTGTGAGCATCCCCAAGTCTTGCTTACTCATAGCTTGGCAATCTGCCCCTGCAAGGTTTGGTGCTGAGAGTGGGTGGTCTGGCACCGCCTTTGGCCTGTTTCCCTTCCCTCCTCACTGTCAGGAAGGTACAAGTGATGCTGACAGTCTGCTGAGACCCAGTCTTGTTGCTCTGGGTTGGAAAGCAGAGAAAAAGCTCAGCTGAGAGCATGAAGTGTTTTCTGCTGTGCAGTCTGTGAGTGTGATTTCCCCCTCCCAGAGTTGCTGACAGCATTGCACCCACTGAGGGGCTCCCAGGGGCATCTCTCAGGTTTGACACCCAACTACTGCCACCCATTTGGGCCGTGGTGTGGTGCAGTTGTTCTCCCTCCCTCACACTAAAATACCATTCCCAAAAAGTTGCAGTTGCAGCTGGGAGCATAAGGAAAACGGAATCATGGAGCCATTTAAGTTGGAAAAGACCATCAAGTCCACAGCACTGCCAAGCCCACAACTAAACCATGTCTCTGACTGCCACATCTACGTCTTTTAAATCCCTACAGAGGTGTTAACTCTACCACTCCCCACCCTTTCTTTAAGAATTTTTTCCTGGTATCCAATTTAAACCTCCTCTGGTGCAACCTGAGGCCCTTAACTGTCATTCTATCATATGTTAATTCAAATATGCCAACCTCCACCTCTCTACAACCTCCTTTCATGGAGTTGTAGACAGCAATAAGGTCTTCCCTGAGTCTCCTTTTCTCCAGGCTAAGCATCCCAACTCCCTCAGCTGCTCCTCACAGGACTTGTGTTCCAGATCCCTCACTGGCTTCACTGCCCTTCTCTGGCCATTTTAAGATTTTTTTGCATTTTGGAGGTCTTTGCATTATCCTCATTTCTTTCATGTCACTCCTATGCCTCAAAGGATCCCCATTTATCTAAGACTCAACAGGACTGTGAGATCCTATAGGATCTCTCTTTTTCCTGCTGATGGAAACAGCCAAGTGATTGTAGCTCAAGCAGAAAGTGTTCTGGTTTCTGGAGTCTCAGGCATCACCGCTTGCTGGGAAGCTTCCCTTTAGGAAGGGGAGTGAGACACAACCTCTTTCTTCAGGGCAGTTGATGAGCCATCAAGCTCAGGAGTTGGACGTGGCTGGGCAGGAGGCGAGGGCAGGAAAGGGAACAGAGGACAGAGCCAGCTGTACTAAATCACTGCTTCTGGTGAGCAGCTTTTGCTGGCAGGGCTCCGAGAGAGCCCAGGCTGGAGGCAGAGAGCTGTATCCCCCCGCAGGGAGATGGAATGGGAGCATGAAGCACTTCCAGCTGGGAGCTCAAAACCGCAATTGCAAATTGCACCCTCGGTGCTCCGGGGGGTGAGTCAAGCCCATTAGCCAGCTAATCCTCACAACAGGCTTCCGTGAGGCTACTATTTTGTTCTGGGGAAATGTATGATCTACTGATTACACAGCATCCCAATATGCCAAATATATGCTTGAAACCAGTAAACAATAAATATTTAATTAGCTGGTCATTTTGACAATAACAACAGGCAACAATTAAACTGGCTTTTGATTTCCCATTCATTTAGTTGTCAGTCTTGTATAGTCACAGTTAAATGCCAACGCCTGCCTTGACCACCACCTTTAATAAGACTGTGAAGAGAATATTTAGGTTTGATCTGAGCTTTTGATCTGTGACTGGTTTCTCCTGCATCTCTGATTTCTCCGGCCTTTGCACTCATCATAGGCATGACTCAAATACCATTAATATAATGTGGGTTGAATTTGAAACTTAGAAGCTTATTCTCTTTAGCCTAACAGTGCCAACCAAGACTACAGAGAGAAGTCACTCCTGGAAATACAATTACGGTTCAACCTGAAACTGCTGATCCCCTCCACTCCCATCAGGACTTTGCTCACCTCACTGGTCCACGTACGCTCAAGTTTTCCACACTGAGACCTCCATCCATTGTCATCTCTCTGTGTATTCTTCTTTACTCCTCCACTCCTGTTTGCCTGCAGACCTTCTGCTCAATCCCAAAGGTGTTTGCCAATGGGGTTTCAAATTTCTAAATAGAAAAGTGAAGAAGAAAACTATTTTCCAGCACCAAATTAAATTTTCATGCCACCTATGTTTGCATCCATAGTGCTTATATCCCATTTCACCTCCCCACTCTGTCTTTGTGTGACTCACCACATTTTTCAGGTGAGCTGCTGCTTTGACAGGTTTACTGGAGAAACCTTGGTCTGGAAACCCAACTATCCTTACATATCAAACATATCCCATTCCATGTTAAACACCTGGCTCCAGAGAAGATGCTTAGCAGTGTGGGAGGAGGTTTAGGTGGGACCTTCTCCCACTGCAGATGATGCAGCTACCTGTAGAAGCTAAGCCAGGCTTCTTTTAGAGCTGCCAGGATGTGCAGTTATGATCAGGAAAAGAATGGGGATTTCAGCTGGTGGAATTCAGAGCACCAGACTGTAAATGAGGAGACTTGGTTGTAATCACAGTTCTGCTGCTGAATGGCTGACTGCAGACAAGTCATTTTGCATGGTTCCCTTTCCATCCTTTCTGTGTTGTCTAAATGAAGGTGAGATCTCTACAGCACATGAATGTCACCATTAAAGGGCACTTAACACTGAGCACATAACACTGTTTGAGACATGTAAACACTACTTTAAAGAATGGCATATGTACCAGACTTAAAAATATTGCCCCTTTTTTCATATTTCCCCTTCACTACCACAATGCAACATCCTGCCCAAAGTCTTCATCTAATGGCAAACCTTTTACTCAGTTGTTTTATCAGGTCTTGTCAGATTTTGGTGAATATCAAAGTTGGTTCCAATTTAATTTTGGCTTTGATGAGAAATGAAACCAGAGCTCTAATTCCCCCCATACAATACAGGTAACATCCTGCAAAATAAATGGATTTAATTGTAAAAGCCAGCTTTGAATCAAGCCTGCTGTGTTTAGACCTACTAATCAGAGAGCATTTACAGAGTCACGAGGACCTGATAAAACATGTACACAGTTTTAAATATCCCATTGTAATGCATTGTAAACCTTAATTTAAAACAAGACAGCTTAAAAGCTTTATGGATTTGACTGATGATACACACTCTATACTGATGGCTGAACCCAGCATACTGTTATTTCTGCTTTCTCTTGCTAACAACAAAGTTCAGAATGATAATATATTTTTTTTAAAAAAAGCTTTATTATTATGCTGCTGCAAAAGTGACTTTAAATAATGATAATAGGCCTGAACTGTAACTTCATGTAGAACCAGTTCTGGGGAAGATGAATTTCCATACAGCAGGCACAGAGGCTGCTGGCAGCACAGGGATAATGCACCAGCTCCCCCAAAATATTAGCATGCAAACATCCAACAAAGCAAGAGATGAAAGCATTTTGGATGTTGAAAGGAACAAACCCTCCTTCTCCAGCAATGCTGCAGGGCTGGAGGGCAGCTCAGAGGTCGGCGACTCTCCAGCCAGGCTGGCAGAGGTCACATCCCAAGAGACTCAGTGGTCTGTAGCACACCTCTGAAAAACCTGCCAGAAACACTGAGCCTTCTCCCTGTGAAGAATTCCATTTCTGTAGGAGGAATGGCAAAGCCAGAAGTCTGCTTTAATATTGCAGAATTAGTGCTTCATTTTCCTCTGCTAAACCTGGGATATACCAGAGCCAACACCCGGCAGAGCAAAGCAGAGCAGAGCAGAGCAGAGCAGAGCAGAGCAGCAGCTTATCCACATGAGCTGCTGTATTCCTGTCCATGGGAAGGAATATGGGTCTAAAAAAGCACCTTCAGAGCATTTGTTCCTTCTCCTCTCAGGCTTATACTCGTGGTGTCAGATAAACGTGATTTGGTTGAACTTGGAGCTGACACTTGAGCAGCCTGAGCAGCTCAATGGCAGTGCCTGTGCAGGGCTGGAAAGCCCCAGTTTTCCATGTGCTGTGCTGATTTCGACAAAATTGAGGGCACCTGAAGTGCTTTGAGGTCATCTGAAGAAAGGTTTTTGAAACCAGGAAATCATTAATTTGTAGCAATAAACTCTCTCCAACTCTCACAAATACATGAAATGTGCACAAAGAAGAGCAGGGAACTCCCAACTTCCAAAGGCAGGAGCTCTCCCAGCTCATGGGTCTGATCCCAGCAGTGGGGAAGAACATGGGATGTGCTTTAGCAAGGTAATCACAGTCACCTTCCCACAGCTGAGCAAAACACAGGGGCAGCTAATCACATGCAATTAGAAATAATTATATCAGGGGCAAAAATTCAGCCTGAGAAATAACCAGGTTAAAGAAAAAGCTGCAATGGAGCAGTGACGGCAAAAAGCATCTTTACATTTAAAAAGCTGCACGGTTTATTCAAGCAGAGAGGAACAATGAATTGCAAATTTGGAAATGACATAGATTTGCAGTTTGTGTAAATTAATATCATGATTCCACAAGGCAATATAGTTGAAGAGTTGACAATGATTCTTAAAAGACTATTCAAAGACTTAAATTACGCAAAAAAGTATCCACAGTCAAAAAGACTTGTTCTAAGCTTTATGTGAAATACTATCCAACAATAAAATATCGTGTGCAGACTCCTGAACAGCCAACAATTTCAAATTCTATCTTCAGTCTCACATTTACAGTGGATCAAATTTATGCCTATTATGTTATCATCAGAAAATACAATGTGCAGCAAAAACTACATATGTCAACAGCAGCTCAATTGTTAGGCAGCCTCTGAAGGGGGACTTTCCAAACCTATCCCTTAAGAAATTAATCAGTTATCTTTAAAGACCATGTAATTAACATTTCCATGCCTTTATCTTTAAAATGTAAGCAAGCATTGTTGTTCAGATTTACCTTACAAATCCCATAATTATAATGCTTGTGTGTGTGAAAGGGGTAGTTGGTAGTTTCAGTGGCTGGCACTGTTTTAGAAGTCAGATTTTATGATCTCATGAACTTCCCCATTGTAGCCCTTGCTCAAAATGCAGTCAAAACAAGCCAGCACTGTAAAATTGTGCAGTTTCACAGTTGTTATTAGGGGTGTGTTTTGTGGAACTAATAACAAGATTGTGGTTGAAATGAATCTACATTTCCTAGTGCATATACACACAAATACAATCAAATGCTGATTTTTTAGAGAGATAAACAAACACACACATGCATGTTTAAACAGCTGGAACACTACCAATACCAAAAATGCATTTGTGTGCAGTGATGCAGAAAGCTTCCATTGCATGGAAAAAAGGTTGACAAAAACCTCACTCTTCCCTGGAAAATAAAAGCTTTAGGGTTTGGACAGAGGGGAGCAAAAATCTTACCTCTTTCCTACAGGAGAGGTGCTGTATTAGAGAAAAGCAAGTAGAAATTCAGTGAAAGAAAACACTAACAGCTTTTGGGGTGTTTGCATCCAAAAGTGGAGGCTCCAAGGACATTTCCTGGGTTGAGTCTCAGCAGAGAAACACCAAGTTTCTTGCTTAGGATGCAGCTTTGATGTTAGATAAGCATTGTGTGTTTTCAGGTTAAAAACTACACCCATTGCTGCTTGTAGGGTCTTCAAGACCTAAAGTGTTGACAAAAGCAGTTAAGACCTATTCTAGACACCAAAGTCATTTTATGCCCAGAGAACACATTTCAGGAGTGTGATTATTATCATTACTGTGCTAAAAATGTGCTAGGCAGTTCATGGAGCAGAAGACATGCCTCCTGTCCCTGGCAATCAAAGGTGCCAATCTTGCAATTCTGTGTCCACAGAGATGGCAGTGGGAATGCAGCGGTGCCACCAGAGCGTGTGGGGGGCTGTGAGACCCCAGGGAAATGGGAAATGCACAGGCCAAGGGTGGGCAGAAAACTCTGGGCATGGGAGAGGCTCAGCAGGACCCTTGTATGGAAATAAAGCCCTGTAAAAGTCAGAAAAAATGATCATGATAGTCTCTTCTGGCATAAATATCTATGAATTTGGGAGAGAGGAAAGATGTGGGAGATGGGAATTTATGACTCAGGGTTTTGATTTTACACATGTAAGCAAACTCTGGGAAAGCTGTACTGCTGATTTTTAATTCTTCCTTGAATGGACACTAAATATTTCAGTCCCAGTAGACTGTCATTATTTTACATCTTAAGAGAAATGTTCCTTTCCTAACCATGAAATTTGGAGATTTCTTTTTCTTCTTCCTTCCCTTTGGTTCTTTCATTTATGAATCCTGACAGTTTTGGGTTTTACTCCATTCCCCCAAGTGTCCCTTCAGTTTGTGTGCATCTGTTGTCCCAGGATGTACCACATTTGGAAAATTGATCATTACCAAGTGGGTTTTGACCCTCCCTTTCCTTGTGGTGAGCAGAGTAATTTCTCAGGTAGCATCTGACAGATCTGTAGTCACCTCTGGATCACTCCATTTTGCTGGATTTTACTTGCCAAAAGTTAATTAGAGTATTGCTGTCTGGGATGGGGGGAGGCCCACTGAGAGATGGTGGAAGCATCCCTTTTCTCACAGCACTTCATCCAGAAAGCCACCCACTGTGACTTTTATTATTAATAAACACACCATACAATAATTATAACCCTCCATACAATAATTATGCTTTTTACAACCAGCATGGGTTTGAAACCCGTGTTGTTAAGCCTCCTGCATCACTCTGGAAACAAGTTGTGCTGTGCCTCAAATGCTCAGCCTGGAGGTGTTGTACACAAAAAATTACCACCACTGTCAGTAACAGTGGCAGCAATAAATAAAGATGTGAGTCCAGTGCAAAAAGTTGCTCATGCTGGGGCAGCCTGGTGTGCTCCTACAGCTCAGCTTCATAACACATCAGCTGATTCACTTGCTAAGCAAAGAGGACTGTGAGAAGCAACAGGACTGACTCCCCATCTCACACATTTTGTGGATTTTCCTGTATTTACTCCTTTCCTACCCACTGTTTGAACTGACCTACGAGCCAATTGATCAGGACAACAGGGAAATAAACTACAGCCTAAAGATTTTAACAAAACTGCACATGAAAAACTCAGAACTGCCCAAATAAATAAACCCAAACTCTGGCATATGTTGTGGGGTCATCTTCCCTGGGGAGTTGCTTTTGGGTAATGGGACACAGCTCCACCTCCCAGGCTGGCCCCACATGTCACTGAGCAAAGCAAAACCCATCCTGACCCCAAGGTCCTGATTAACAACTTACAAATGCTAAATAAATGCATCTTATTACGTATGCTTAGTAATTCATTGAGGAACAGCAGGTTGGATTACAGTATCTCCTGATGACAGGTTAGGTTTTATGAATATCACTGCTCTGACTTCACTAAAGCTCCAGGACCTCATTTGCAGCTCCCACGGGACACCAAAGCTTGATCAGGATTTGCAGCCTCGGGGCTTTGCCTTGCACTGGGGAAAGATGGGGTAGAGCTGCTTAGCTGCAATGTCTTTAGTGCAAATGATCTTCACCCTGGCTCCAGCTCTGTGCTCCTTGGCCATGCAAGAGGTCTCCATGCTTCCAGCTGTCCTTTGAAATGACACGGAAGAAGCCTGACTTATCATCTTGCACAAGTAAAATATGTGCCCTTCATGATCCCTGTCTTTCAGAGGAACAGTCTTCAGCTCCCTAAGCCAGCATTCTGCTTAGCTGTAGAGTTCAACAGAAACAGAAACAAGCCCTCAGTCCAGAGGGGAATATTTTGCAGAAGCAGCTAAAATTAGGATCTGGCCCTGGGAGTGTGTTTGCAGACATGTGGATATGATGCACAGCAGCAATGCTTCTGTGGATCACCAGCATAATTGCAATAAATAATTCAAAAAACAGCAAATGATGCTCAAAGTGAACCCTCCAGCTTTGCAAGCAGCTGACAGAGTGCCTGCCAGGGTGGGTAAGGGGGGCTGGGCATCCCAGCAGGTCCCCATGGGACTGACAGCCATCACATGGGGCTGCAGCCAGCCAGCCAGTCCCTCTGAGAGCTTGGTTTTAGCCCTTAGTCTTGGGATTGTAATCCTTGGGCCACAGATGGGCTCCCTGACTCTCTTTAAATGCAGAATTTTCCCCAAACTAAGGAACATCTAGGAAGAGTAAGGTGGCTCTGTGGCTTTGCAGAATTGCATCACGTGGCATTAAGAGGGGAATTTATACAGCAAATGGA
The DNA here is from genome assembly GCF_047495875.1 of Pithys albifrons albifrons. NCBI lineage: Eukaryota > Metazoa > Chordata > Aves > Passeriformes > Thamnophilidae > Pithys > Pithys albifrons. The sequence continues at coordinate 17,714,532 of NC_092469.1, forward strand.
GCCCCATGTGCAGTTCTCTTGTGCACAGCCTGGGTGGGTGTTTTGAAATAACCACCCTCCAGATTCCAGGGCCAAGACAGGCAGGAATTTTCCCTTATGCCCATTATTCTTTTCTCAGGCAATCAAGACCTTGGCCAGGAAAATATGCAATAACTCACAGATACAAGGTATAAATGCAGAGGGAGTGGAGAGGATAATTTCTCTCTGTACAGGTGACACTCTGCTATACATCACAAACCACGATACTTCAGCACCAGCAGCCTCTGGTCTAGCAGAGGAACTTGTCTGCTCTTCTGGTTAAAAAGCAAACCTGAGCACAGGGCTGTGAGGAAGAGACTCCCTTTGGGAATACAAGACCTTCAGTCATGTAAGTGGAGCAGCAATATCTCTTGCTCGCGTAGAATTCAAATGAACAAGGAGTTTTTTCTTTAAGGGAAAACAAGCAGGTCAGATGGCACTACCTCATCCTCAACAGGCAGAGGTGGCACTACCAGAATGAACATCCAACAAAGCTCATCTGATCTTCCCTCAGCCAACACAGCCACCCTTTCATATGGGAGGGCTTAGAAATAATGGGGTCTGGGAAACCCCCCTTTTCCCCTCCATGCCTGTGGCAGAGTCGACCCTGCCTTTGTAACAAGGTATAAGCTGAATGTAAGACCCCAAATCCTGCCTTTTTTAGATGATTAACAGATTAACATTTGTCCCTCTGATGCATTACAATCTTAGTTTCATAAAAGTCTATAATTGTGGTTCATTCCTCGGAGCACTCAGAATTCTGACTCATTTGAATTACAGTTTTGTGAAGACTCTTCATACATAGAATGGGCAGAACCAAATCTGCCTCTTCCCTTCCCTGTCTCACAACCTGGACCATTAAAAATCCATACACAACATGTGGCAGGTGAAACCCATTTGCAGTCAAGTGTAATTATACCCAGAATAATGAACATATGCTAAAGATCCCTTCTTGATCCAGTGCCCACCTTTTGTGAGGCTCTGAGTCATAATGGCCTCACTTTCTTCACAGTGTTTTTTTTAATTATTACTATTACTGTTAAACAACAAAGCTGTGAAAAGAAGGTTGGGTTTTCCTTTGCATCCCCTGTCATCCCCAGTGCCCTCATCAGCCAATCTGCTCTCCACAATGACCTATTTGCAGATGCAGCAGGAATGTTACCTGTTCTCACATCTTGACTTGAGTTGGAAACCTCCTATTTGCCTTGTAAAGAGATGTAATTCCACCCACAGACCATTGAGAGACACTAGAAATGGGAGCTCACAGAGTTTTTAGAATTCCTTCTTCATGCCTTGAAGAGAAAGGAAGCAGACAGGGTTCAAAAGAGCAGAAATGGTGATTAAATGTAGTTTTTCCCCTATCTAGAAAAAAATACAATACAAATATGTAAAACACCCAATAAATTTACTGTTAGTGTCCTAACTTTTCTCCTCCAACTCTTTACTCATTCCAGCAACTATGATCTTCCTCGGAAAAGCTCCTCATGTTATGACACTTCCTCCCCAAAAACAGAGAGGGCATGTAATGGTAATTTCAGCAAAGGAATCACAGAGAAGCAGCAGACAGAAATATTACTGATCAATGGCAAAAAGATTAAAGGTAGTAACATCCTCATGGCACTGTGCAGAGCAATGAGGGAAGGAGATCAAAGGGATTATCAAGTGCAAAGAGAGAGCTTGTGGCTATTAAGCTGACAGAAAAGGAAATCCTGTGGGAAATAGGAACAAAACTCTGAGCAAAAGATAAGAATCAGATTTTCTTGTTTCACAAAAGTGAAGATGTTGGAGGGACAGGTGTCAGGAACGGCAGTTTCTTGCTGTGGAGCTGATCCTTGAAGGGCAAAGAGGAAGATGAAAACCATGGAGGAAACATCCCAGGGAACGGACACAATTTCTGCAGCCCCTGAACTCAGGTCTGGCAAAGGAGGGGCACAGCAACCACGATGCAGACACATTTTAATGCTGAACTCCTATTTTATGCCTTTACACCCTCCTGGCCAAGAACAGGCATAACAGCACCTACCTAAATTTAAGGTCTTTTTGCTGAAGAGGATTTAGCAGGTTTAAAGTTCAACATATTTTAAGTGTTTTCATGGATAATTTGAAGCAGGAAGAAAGGGTGAGTTGGATTATGAATCTTCTTATACTCTTTTACAGCATTTATAATTAACTCTAAGTCTATTTTTTTTTTTTTGCTACTGAGAGGCAGTCATGCTGTAATCTTCTAATTAATAAATGGCTCCATAAATCACGAGATCTTTTGTCCATGGAGAAACTTACACATACTGTCAGAAATATTACACTCTAAATGGCTTGTAGGCAACCAACCATATTTTTTTCTTCTTCTTCACCTTTTTTTTTTTTAAAATTTATATTTAATTTGAAAATGTTAAATGTCTAAATTAGTCAAAGAAATTATCCAGCGAGGGCTGGCTATTGTGCCAGTTATAATCTCTGTGAAAACTCCTTTTTGCCAAAGAGCTTTGGTGATCCAAAATGCAACTGAACCAAAGATGACAAGGGCCATCACACACACACCACGGGTCTCTGGCCATAATTTTATTCACAGAATGTATTTCTGGGGAAGAGCCTGGTCCAATGCATAGAGCAGTGGGAAAAGTGCTGGAGATGTGGGCTTGGCCCCTTGTCCTGTGCTCCAGGCATTCTGCTCCACCTGGGCCTGCCCCTGCCTTCTTTTTCTCCTTAGCTTTTCACCTCTTGTTCAGATAAACTGAAATCTCTCTCAAACATGGACCTTCTCTTACTCTGTGCTTGCAGTGCTCACATTACTGGAACATGAAATCAAAGAGCAATAAAACTTGCCATGGAGCAGCAGTGAGTGACAGGGACCTGGACTGTGTCATTCATTAGCCAGACTTCCCTCTTGTCACCTCCTCCAGACCACTCCCTTCCTCCAGAGCAACGTTAAAATAGCCATTTGTAGTTCTGTGTTTCTGGTTGTGGACACACATAAACAAACACCTTTCACTGTTCTCTCAGGTGAGAACTGAGGATCCTTATCTCCATTTTCTGAGTGGAGATGTGAAAGCAAAGCCAGACAGGGCAAGACTTCTGAGCTAAAACATGCATCCCATGTTTATCCAGGCACTGGCTGTGATGTGACAGTCCAGGGGTGTCCCAGTGCATGCACAGTGGTCCAGCCTTCAGCAGCTGATGAGGAGGGTACCCTTCTTGCAGCCTTTTCCTCTGAATTTCTGCTCTCATGGCACAGGACGTGGGGAACCACAACATAATGCAAAACCCAGGGGTTTGGACCAGCCAAGAAGATCATAACTGTGGTGAGGCCCTGAGAATGACAGGAAAAAATCCACTCCCTGGAGGATTTGCACTACAGGAGCTCATTGGAGGGCTCTTGGCTTCATCTGGTGGTGGCCACTGCCAGAGTGGATTTGCAGAACCTCAAGCTCTCCCCATGTGGTGTTTCCTTCTATTATTGTTACATTATTATCATCCACAAGAAGAGAAGTCTTTGCTGTGAGCTGTGTAGGCTGAGTACTCTATACCCCAGCAGTGTCTGAGAGCTGCAGCTGACTGTGATTCCTGAGGGAAGGAGGTTATGGTGCCTGTGGAGATGCCACAGTGCACAAGGCAAAGCAAAATAACCCAGTTTGGCTGTGTAAAATAAAAAGCCTCTCTGAAAATTTGCTGTACTGAGGAAATGATAGCACTGCATTAAAAACAGCCCCCAAATGTCAGGGGAGCATCAGTCATTCTCTTTATTTACAATAGGAGAAGACACAACCTCCTATATATGTGTTGACAGGAAAATAAAGGGGGATGTGCAACTGCTTGTGTTTGAAATCTTAATTATTCCAGTAATCTTTCAAATACAGCTCATCAGCTCGATATAAACACTATCCTAACTGCAAGCATAGGTGTGAAAATGGAAAAATTCCCATTATCAAACTAATCTTCGACTCTGAAGACTACAGTTTCCTGCACCAGCAAATTTCTAACTGTTCCTTGTGACTGGTGCTGGCAATAGTTAGGAAAGTAAATGAGTTCCTAATGCAGGATGTAAGATATTCATTAAAGGCTGGGTAGAAGAACATTAATTTACCTTTTAAAACATATCAGGAGACAAATAAGGCAATGAATTCATTAGTATGCAAGCATTGCTTCAGCTGGATCAGGTCAGACAAGCTCAGCTGTGCCTCCTAATGCCTGCACTGCAAAACACTGCTGATAGCATTAACATTTTTATAATAATAGTAATAATATTTACTGATAGGCAAAGGCAGGATGTGATTTACTCTAAGCAGAAATCTTGAGTTTTCTCTCTAGCTTGCACACAGGTTCACACTGACTCTATGAATAATGCACTTAGCTCCTTTTGCCAGCCATGGCCAGCAGCAAAACAGGTAAAACAACAACAACCTGTTTAGAAAACAGCCTAAAAACATCCTAAAACAACCCAGGGAGCCTTGGCAAGTCAATATTGCAAACATCCTGCACTAACCAGGGAAGCAGCTGAATAGAGGTGAAGGAAAAAGGCAACAAACTGTTTTGTTTGGTATATATGAGAAGTAAATAAATTCTATTCTGCCCCAAATAAAAATGAGTACACTTGCCATCATTTATATACAATCCTCCCTCCTAAGCTTCAGTCCCTACAGATGAAATTGCTGTTCAGAAACCCTTCCCTTGGCCACAGAGTCACCCATGGGCAGTGCCAAATCACTGCTTCAAAATCTGAATTAGGCTCTGCTTTGGAGTGTCCAAAGACGGGTGACATCTTCCTTCCTGTGCTGGCCCAATGCAAAGGATAAAACAGCACCTGAGCACTCTTTGGGCTGGGTATTGTCACACACAAGCTGTGTCCCATGCCAGAAAAGCTGCTGTGGGAAGGCCTGGGTAGTAATTGCCTGAAGATACTTTAAAGTGAAGTTGCCTGCTGAGATTAAGCAAGAAAATGCAACAATATCTGCATATATTTATTCTGAAAAGCATAATGAGGAGTTTAAGAAGTGTGATCCCAGTCCACTGTGAGTTTAAGCACACAGAATATGAGTTTTCAAAGAAGTTACTTCAAAGGCAAAATGAGAAGGTAGAGGCATCAGTGGGAACCAGAGTTTAACAGCTAATTCATTAAGTGCATTTTTCCATGGTATTTCTGATACTGCAGCTCACAATGAGCAGGGCAGCTGCTGCCAGACAGAGGATGGAGTTATCTCCATGGCTGGCTGCTCTCAAGCCTCTCCCTGATCCAGCAGCCAGTCTTACACATCATTAGGAGACAAGTTCCCCACGGGCACCACCACTGGTCTCATCAACATGGACAGCAGTCCTCTTGCTTTGCATCACTGAAGTCTTGAATATTCCCACGCAGCCTCCCTCTGAAACACCACAGCTTTTTAAGGCAGCCCTGGGATATTCATGGCCAAAATAATACATCCAGAGAGGGTCAAATCAAGGATTCCTGATGTTCAGAGCAGCCTGGAAACCAGGTGAAAACACAGTCCAGCCCATTCAGTGCTGGTTCATCAGGGATTTATCCTAAATGTTTGTGGGGTGCTCAGAGGGAGCCCTGTAGATATGAGTTTTAATTGAAAAGGGATTGCAGGGGATATAAACCAGCCTAAATGTCAGGGCACTGTTGCTTCCCCCTAAAGGTCAGAATGAACATACTGAAACCACAAGTCTGAAAATGATACCTCTGACAGTGCTGTTCCAGCCATCTGTGGTTATGGAGGAATGCTCATCTATTCCATTCTGGAAACTGGCAGGGAAGGATGGGAAAACAGCCTCACAGAGGGCTGGGAACTGGATAGGGCTTTTTGGATACGCCTGCAATAAAAGAGTCTTCTGATTCCTTCCAAAGGCACAGCCCAAGTTATTACAACAGCATTAATTTACCATTAAGTCTTGCTGGAATCAGAGGGGAAGATTTTGATTTTTAAAAGCAGAGCCAAAGGAAAGCATGAGTGGAAAAAAAATGTATTCAGTCCTTTTAAAGTCTGACCTAAAAAACCTTGCAGTGTAAAGTATGCACTAAAAAATTTATGTCAGGTTTCTATGGTTATATGTGTGTATGTATGTGACACAAAGCAAGCTCGACCTTGCTCCTACTGGCCTTACATGCCATGAAACTCAAAGAGCTCTTCCCAGTGGAAGGGCAAGGCCTGACTGAGGTCAGCAGGCACAGCTCTGTTGGCTGTGCAGATGAGCTGAACAGCTACCAGGTCACTGCCCTCTGCTTCAGCAAGACTTTCCTGGTGTGGAGAAGGGAGCTCGGGGCACCTTTCCTGCTCTGCAACACCTCTTGGGATGGGATGCTTCAGTGCATTCCCTTCTCCTACAGCAGCCCACATTCCTAGAGGTCTGTGCTGACCTCATGAACCTGGTGGTATGGGCTTAACTCCAAAACAGATATAGAGGTTACAGAGTCCCAGGTCCTGACAAAGGCAGTTGCATGAACGTCCATGATCAGCTCCTTGTTCCTGAGTGTGAAGGATGGAAGGCCAAGGATGTATTTATGGTGTGAAACTCTAAGAGAGGCAAGAAAGTTTCTTTGCTTTGTACCAGGAGAAAATATCAGCCCCAGAGAAAGGCTTCAGTTCTCTAGAACAACAAATGCTTGTTCTGCGTAGAGACAAAAGGCCAGATTCAGAACCCACCTGTGCAAAAAAAAAATAAAATTCAGAGTAAAGTCTCAATGTTAATGAGTTGATTCCCATTTCAGGCAGTGTAAGGGATCTGAGCCCCTCTATGAGTGTGTCTCCTGGTTTCTAAGGAGCCAGCTGTTATTTATACACTCTGTTTACACATTCTCTTGGCTCTTTACGCAGAGGAAATATTTTATAGTTCAAGCTCCCTCTCTTTGTTTTCCCCTTAGATGTACACACAGGGATCCACTACAGAAAGAGAAGGTAGGACAGAGATGTTGAAAAGAATCCCATACAGGTATGTTTTAAGGACAAGATTGTCAGTATGAAATTGTCATAGAACTTAAATTACTACTGTCTGTGCATTCCTCCCTCCTAAGAGGATTGTGCTAATTAAACAAGAAGAGATTATCAAACTTTGTCTACAGCTGATAAAATCCAACTACAAATTAAAATGCATGCTAAAGCTAATCCATCACAAACTGAGAAATTAAGCTAGTGCATTTGTAATGTTTTCACCATCCTTTGTCCTTCAAACACTGCCCAAATACTAGAATTTAGTTGAGTTTAATGTTTTGCACTTTTGTAGAGATTTAGAATTGAACATTCCATATAGTTTCTAAATGCTCATCTTCTTTGCATGTTTAAGATTATGTCAGTAATTTGCATTCCCTTTTACAAATGGAATTGTAAAAGAAAAGGGAAAATGTAAGCAAGCTGGATTAAAATAAACATTTGCCTCCTTCCAGTGCCAATAAGTTTTAAAAAGTTTCCTCTCGTTGTTGCATACCTCTGATGAGTCACAGCAGCAGAAATGCCAGAATGCCACCAAAGAAAGGCTTTTCCCTTTTTATTACTGGAAGAAGCAAGAACAAAAAGTTCTAGGAATTCAGAGGGAGACACAAACCCCTGGGATCCCACCCAGCCTTGCCTGCACGTACGGGCCTGAGTCATTGTAGCTGTGATTAACCACATCAAAATGAGGGAGCTGCTCCAAAGGGGCACACCCAGACCCAGGCACTGCTGCCATCACAGTTTAAAGCTTGAGGGCATTAAGCACCCAGTCTTCAGATATCCATCTGAGCCTTGATAACTAAAGGGCACTTTTCTCCTGGAGCAAGTCCACTGCAGTGCAAAACAGTGAGTGTGACAACAGCCAAAGGGTGAAGAAAGGGATCTGAGTGGAAAAGATAACGGAGAGGCCATGGGATCTGAAAGCAAAATTACAGCTCTCAGCCACAGGGCCCCAGGTCTGTCCCTTGGTCTGCTGCCTGATCACAGCATAACCCTGGGACAAATCATGTTGTGTTTTTCCTTCTATTATTTTCTTGTTCCCATCACTTGACATTTCAGACCCCATTAGAGAAGGGTCTTTGTTTCACTCGAGTTTGGTGATACTGATTACTAATTGTAGTAGTGACCTTTAGGACCTATGGTGATTCAAGTAATAATAGTATAGTGGAGAAAAAGTAAAAGATACCTGATGTCTTTCCACATAACGCCCTTGTACATTTTAAAGTAACTTTAAATATCTTACTCATTGCTAAAGTATTTATTATGTCAATTTTTCTGTTCTAGCTTTGAAGGATATCACGACTCTGATGAAGTCAAAATTCTGAAAAAGTGCAGGTTCCTCCTTCTAAACAGAGGACACACAAAGCAAACTCCTTGAAAAATCCAAGCTTGAGAGAAAAGAAGGAGGATGACTCATCTAACAAACCCTGAGAGCTCGGGCTGGGTTTAAGCTCCCCTTACACAGAAACCTTTCTACACCACCACTGTTCAAGGGAACTGCCCCAGTAGCTGTACAAAGGGAGCCAACCTCTCCAACCTCTCCAGCTGGTTCTGTGCTCACCCCGTGGTGACCCAGCACAGCCAAGACGTGCATTGGCACTGCCTGTGAGTTGTCTTCTCTCAAACTCATGTCTTCAGGTCGGCTGATGGGTTAAGACCTGCTCCAGCCTCTTGTGCCATGTTCCTTCAGGCAGAAATTAAGATCCTGCTCTTTGGGGAAAAGAATAATTGCAGGTCACTGGCTTTTCTTCAGTTTAAAGTGGAGCTAATTCCTCATAGTTCTAAGAATTGGAAAAACAAATTCCACGTGTCCCTGCAATTGCTTTGACTTTGCACCATGATTTGTGCTGGAGTAAGGTCCATTTAGACTAGAAAACACAAGGGTAGTATTTATTTAACTGATTATGCTGCATTCTTGTCTTATGAATCACTCTCCACAGATGGTACTTATGCCATGTCCTACTTTCTCGTTTGACAAACGACGGCTCTAAGACACTCTTATATTGGCTCTTGCACGAATGTAACTGCACTGAATGCAATGGAATTATTTTTTATTTATATTGGTGTCAACAAAGCTGGACACGAGGCCTGTAAAAGTAAAAAAGTGCCCCAAATACTTGTAGAATTCAATATGCTACATTCATTATTTATAAAATGATTGTTTCTGTTGCAGAACATTATTGATATTGTTATTTTGTGAGCTTTCCACATGTACAACTGATACGTACAACTGTACATAGTCAATACTGCTTGAGATTATTAAGACTGGTAGAAGGTTTTTCAATCAATATATTCTCTCCAAAGAATATGCAACAGTGGGGGAATTGATTCTGTTTTCATGGAGGTGTAAATAAAAACAATTCTTCGAAGCAAAAGGAATTGTAAAAGCGGGAAACGAGAAGGCCATCTGTGATGTAAAGATTAACACACATTTTAAATGCAACTTTGGGGCACTTTGGAGACCGTTTTGGGATTACAGTAATTTTATATCCAGTAAAAGGCAGCTTTCAAATATAGAGCCACAAATTACTTCTAGTGAGAAAAAAAAGGAAAAAAGCTCTCTCTCTTTTCTTCCCCTCCCTCCCACCAAAGGGTTTGTCAGCTTACTCTTGCAAACCCTCACTAAAGAGTCTGGTTGCATGAACAGTACTGCCAGAAGTAGAAATCAGTGAGAACAAGCTGTCTAAAGACTCATATATGAAAACCAGCCTACAAAGTTCAAGGAAGAATTTCCTATTGCAGGAGCCCTTCCATTCTCTGAGGGAGAAAAGAAGGAGCAACTGCCCTGCAACCCAGGGAGAGATGAGAAGGGCTTTGGACCTACTGTGGGCTGCCCTTGCAGGCTCTGTATGATGAAAGGAGAGTGCAATGGCTGTGAAAATCTGAAATCCACTACCTTCCTTTTTTTTATTTTCTTCACTCAATCTGCTCTGATTGCAGTTCATGCCTTCAGGACTGGTTCTTTGACTAAAGCAAGGTCTGCTAAATAAGCCCCAGAGAGATAATGAGTTCCTCTGTCCCAGCACATCTGGGGGGAGAGGGAAATCTGGGCACTGCCTGTGAGGCACTTCTTAAAATTAATTCATGCACATCACTACCACTCACCTCTCTTGACTAATCCACCCAGGGAGCATTTTTCCACCCCATGGAACAAGAGTGGATTTAAACCCTGTACGTGTTACAGGAATTTAAGGATGTCCTAGATCCCTCCCTGCAGCCACACTGCTTTGGGCAGCTTTTGCAAGCTAATAGCTTTGGCTTTGGACAGCTTGGGAAAAGGAGGCTGTTAAGCAAAACAGAAAGTATTGCACAAAAAGGGCTGAGCAATTGAGCTGATTGTACTTGTCCTTTGATGGAGAATTATCCGTGCTGGGGGAGGTGCCATCTCTGGAGGTGCCATTAAATACTTGTGCTGGACACTGAAAGGAACTGACAACCTCATGGCATCTCATACTGGCTATTTTTGGTGTCCTGGCCAAACCACAATTTGGGTAATTACATCCTGTCCACCTCTGCTGCTGTTACACATTCAATCAGATATAATATTCTTCATATCCTGCCCAAAACAACTGCGTGCTGTAAAAATAGCCATTTCAGTTTTGCACAGAAGTGACTGGTTTTCAGCTGTGGTTAGGGTTCCTTGCAGATGTAAAAAATAAAGAAATAGGACTTCTGGATAGAAACATTCAGTGCAGGCTGTATTCTCTTTTCACATCAACTGTAATGCCTGATCTTCATGCATTAACCCCAGACCTGATTAGCTATTTTCTACCAGGTGCCCAGAAATGCAGAATCACTCAGGACTTTTCCTGCTTGGCACTGTGTGAATCCACAGTGACAGTCCCAGCTGGGAAGAGTTTGCAGCCTGAATACCTAAGACAGTTCAGGTGAAACATAAGCTCATCTAAAGCAAAGAGACTTGGCCAAGGTCACCCATGTCTCTGTCCCTGTGGCAGCCTGGGGACCTCTCCTGCTGGTCAGATTCCTGACACTTGTGAACACAGTCTCCCCTCGGGGTCTCCGTTCCATTCCCTTTCCTTATCGATCAGTTTATACCTTTATAAGTTGAATTTGGTTTTGCTTTTTCACGATTTTTAATTTCCTCTTGCCTTCCTCAAACAAAAGCATGGAGTCAATGGAGTTGATTCTTTACCTATTTGTTGCATTTTTAAAGTGCTCATTGCTCAAGTTGATACCCAGAGCAGCTGCTTTACCAGCACTGCCATTTAAAGGTGCATTGCTCCGAGTCTCCTCCCAGCTCCTGCCTGCAAGGAGCACCCTTGCTGGGGGTTAGGGCTGAAGCTTGTTTAGCAACAAACCAAAAAGCCTTGGAGTCCCTCTGGAGGCAGGATACCATCTGGAATTTGCACTGCTCCTTGCTGTGAGCATTCCTGGTGGGATGGAGTGGGGAGCGAGACCCGAGTCCCTGTCCAAAGCACCTTCAGCACAAGGAAACAAACACCACGAACCAGAGGCAAAACATCCCAGGGCTGCCAAAGATGATGTGATATATGTCTCTGCCTTGTCTCTTTTCCTTTTTTCTCCCATTTCCCCTCTTGATCTGAATGGGTGGGTTAGAGCTGATGAGCTTCCCAGACTGAGCTGAGAAGGGAGTGTGAGGGTGGGGTGGATGGTGAGCACACTGAGATGGTGCTTTACAGTGGGTGGGTGAGAAGGAAAGGAAAATCCGTATGAGTAAGATCCTGAAGATTGACAAAGCTTCTTCAGAGCTCAGGGATTGCTTTGTCTGACTCAAAATTAAACAAGGAACTCAACATCTGACTCATTAAGGGTGGTTAAAAGTTCAGATTGAGCTTTTGGCTCTGTTTTTTCCTCAGACACCAGGATTCAGGCTGGGATCAGATATGGCAACAAAGCATAAGCCTCACTTTTAGGCCTGACAGTAGGTTTAAAAATTATTATTATTATTATTATAATCATCACCATCAAATAATTATTATAATTATTATCATTGTTATAATTGTTGTTATTATTGTATTTCAGTGGAAATAGTCACACAGGTGAATTCAAATATATGCGGATATCTTGCTGAATCCGAACCTGTGAAAACAAAGGAGAGAAGCCTGATGGACAGTCAGGATGAACAATTTAACCCTGAACTGGTTCCTGTCAGCAAATGGGAGAGCACAGCTTGTAACTGCTCCAGATGGGAACACTACTGGGTTGGAGGGAAGGTGTCACAGACTTGAGGACCTGTCCCAGAAACTGTGCAATGACCATTTTTTGATACAGGTGCATTTCAAAAATCTACAGATGATCCCTAGGCAAGCAGAGAGGCAAAATTGCCACTCTAAAACCTGCTGGCTGCAGCACAGCCACAGACCAGCCCTAACTCTGCTATAACTGTGCTGCAACGACTGGTGTTCAAAATAAATTGTCATCTCCTTTCTCCAGCCGCTATTACTATTTCTGGGCATGAAAAGTAAATGGGTGTTTTATTTCATCTGCTACTCAGGGAAGCAAAATGCTCTTATATGTGCCATACTCCCATCCTGAGGAGTAATGGTAAAACACAACTTGCATTCTTAAGCTCGGTCTACATTTGAATTTTTGCTAGCCCAGCTCTGACACATAGGAGTGTGAAAAAAAAACAACTAAAAAAAAAATCACACCCTCCAACTAACGTAATAGCAATGTACAAAAATCCCTGTATATCTTTTGCCAAAATCACTTTGAAATCTGGTTTAATTTATCAGTAAAGAACTTTTTTTTTTTGTATAATCTATTTCTGGCTGGGGAAGATCGCTAGGTCGGTGCTGGCTCTCTCAATATGGATCAGAAGATGAGCTTAAATTCTGAACCAATCAGCAGATCTCAGAGTTTTTGGGCCCAGCATCTGCCAAATGTCAGACTGGTTTTCACCTGCCCTGAGCCTGCAAAGGCCAGTGTCACACAGCAGTGAGGTGGGATGGGGCCCCAGCCCTGCAGCAGAGCCCACAGCACAGCCTTCCTGCCACAGAGACCCGGAGGGGGGCAGAGGGACTGGTTTCTGCTCACCCAGCTGCCACAGTGGGATGAAATGGGTCCTGAGTGGGCACACACATCCTTTGAGATTTCTAGTTTTTCTTCTTAGCTACATACCAGTTTGCTGCTGGTCCCATGAGGAAAGGCTGAGGGACCTGAAGTTGTTTAGCCTGGAGAAGAGGAGGTTCAAGGGAGACCTTATCACTCTCTACAACTACCTGAAAGGATGTTGTAGCCAGGTGGGGGTTGGTCTCTTCTCTCAGGCAACCAACAGTAGGACAAGAGGGCACAGCTTAAGCTCTGCCAGGGGAGGTTTAGGTTGGATATCAGGAAGAAGTTCTTTACAGAGAGAGTGGTCAGGCATTGAAATGGACTGCCCAGAGAGGGGGTGGATTCTCCGACCCTGGAAGTTTTTAAACTGAGACTGAACGTGGCACTGAGTGCCATGATCTGGTAATCAAAGTGGGGTTGGATTAAGGGTTGGACTTGATGATCTCTGAGGTCTCTTCCAACCCAACTGATTCTATGATTCTATGATTTCAGGAACCCATGAGCCACTCTTAGCTTTGCTACCTCCTTGCTTTCCCAAAAACTCCAACTTGCCCATCCCAGCTGCAGATCCCTAAATGGTGGTTTACAGCATTTATATAGAGACTTCTGAGTACAACCTGATCTGAGCACACATGGAGGTGCTGTGGCCTGGGTTCTCCCTGCACTCCTGCTGTGGCTTGCTGGGCTGTTCCTGCCTTGGGAAAAATTCAAGCAGCTCCATCTGGGCTGTGCTGAGAGAAGCATCTTGTCATCCTCTGTGTCACAGTCCCTGGAGCATCCCTGTGCCAGTGCCTGGCACCGCTGCTGGGGGAATGCTGGCAAACATTGAGTCAGAAAACAATGCAACTGGAAAAATTAGCATGATCACCAGACAGGAGAACATCCCCATATGCTTTCTTCAGAAAGTCCACAGTTTCTTTAGCACCATACACGATTTGTAAGCAGAACAGATCTGCTCATTGCTGCCTGACTCCAGCTGCAGAGGCTTTGGCTGGGCAGAGGTTCAGCAAGGACATGTTCATCTGCACTCACCAGGAGAAGGGCTTTCCAAAGCACACAATCGGTTCACTGGTGCACTGCTGGGCTGCTAAAGTTTGTGCTTTCTGGGTAAAACTTCTAAAAATAACCTCCTCTTTAATATTACACTCAGAGCATGGATATTGCTTTTGGCATTTTGTTGTCTGCGCTACAGCTGGGAGAATATGACCAAGAAAAAGTTTCCCACAGCCTGTTCTTCAAGTTGCTTTACACACAACACAACAGTGACACCAGAACACTTTAAAACAAGACACAGGGAAACATTTAATTTTTGCAGCCTTTTTTTCTTAACTGATTCTCTTGGGCTTAGATGTTACTCTTCATGTTACCACACGTGAGACAGACTCTTCTTACAGAGGTTGATAAAAGCCACAACATCTACTGTGAAGGAGAAGGGGAAGGTTGCAATGAAATGTACTTCTAGCTGTCTGCTATAGGTAGAAACAGAGTATTGAAGTTAGAAGTAGGGTTTACCTTAAGTTAGGTTGGACTGTCATGTGGTCATCAATGTCAGAAAGTCTCAGACACAGAAACAGCATTTCAAGTGAGACAACACAGGAAAAAACTGGAAGAATTTGCCCTTATTTTAAAAAATTGCAGCTCTCCAAGGCCACACAATTTCAATCTTGGATACACATATCCAGCAGAAGTCATCAGTGATGGATGACTCCCTGTAAGTGGAGATGGATGAGCTGTAGGTATCCTTCCTTATGAGAAGGGAAGCAAACCCTTTTAGCCATTGCTGCTACGATCAAATGAACCAGGATGGACCATGGATCTGGTCTGCTATTGGGGTCACCCTTTATTGGGGTATTGTAGATCAGCTTTGCAGTGGTCAGAGGAGGCAGAGACAGCTCAGGCTGCAGTGGGATCAGAAGGCTCACCGAAGAGAAAGGACTTTATTTTTAGTAACAGCTTCACTTTTATCTACTCCTGTATCCAACATGCCAGCACATTATTGATCAGTAGGTCACCTCACATACATGGAGAGATTCTACTGGCTACAGGGCATCCACAGTATACAGGTGGCTCTCTGGTCCTTAAGGATGCACTCATCAGTCACCTCAGACCTTAAGAGATCCAGACAGCCTAGAAGTGCAGCCCAGAACCACAGCCTAGCGTTGGGGTCCCCCTTGTTCATGGTGAGGTAGATTTGCTTTGCAGTGGTCAGAGGAGGCAGAGACAGCTCAGGCTGCAGTGGGATCAGAAGGCTCACCCAAGACAAAGGACTTGATTTTTAGTAACAGCTTCACTTTTATCTACTCCTGTATCCAACATGCCAGCACACTATTGGTCAGCAGGTCACCTCACAGACATGGAAAGATTCTACTGGCTACAGGGCATCCACAGTATACAGGTGGCTCTCTGGTCCTTAAGGATGCACTCATCAGTCACCTCAGACCTTAAGAGATCCACACATACACTGTCACCCCCACAGTCTACCCTTGTAGTTTTACTATCCCAAGTGTTCATCCACTTCCACCCACTGCAGCCACTCCTTCCTATGGCTGGAACTTGCAGTGCAGCAGTTGGGTTGCCCAAGAAAGGAGGACACATGCAGAAGCAAGATGGGAGGGAGCAAGAAGTGATGCCCACCTCCCTCTCACACAGAGGTTAACATAATTTAACTGAAGTTCAATGACCTGAAATGCAGATCTCCTGGTCTTTCTTTTTCTGGAGCAATTATCTTAATATATAAGTTCTCTTACACAGGTTCATGAAACAGAGAAAATAATTTGCTTAGTGAATAGATAAAATCACAGTCAAAGCAAGGAAACAGCAAGAGAGCCACACAAGGGCAACACAAACATTAGCAGGGAGAAAATGATCAAACAAAATTCCCAAGGGATTTTCAATGCCATGCTCTGCTTTGAATGCACACATTTCACCAATAAAATGTCAACATGCTCCTTTTTCACAGCATGAAGAAGCCAAAGGTCTAGTTAAATTTCTACTCAAACAGGAATTTTAAAGACCTACCCCTATTAAATACCCACATAAATACACTCACATGCACACACTGAACAGTCTCCAGCCTTTCTAGAGCTTTCCGTTATTTTTAGGATAACAAAACACTAATAGAATATTTGACTCATAACTAGACTTTGATGAGTTTTGGTCCACTCACCATTAAAAATGTGACTTCAAATCAGACAAATCTGTCTCTGCAAATAGTTTCTAGCTTTTTATATGTAAAAAGAGTTGAGCTTATTTGAACTACTGTATTTCACAATGCATTTTATTTAAAGATGCTTTTAAGATCTTGAGAAATTTTCTTCCTTGTGGCTAAGGGAATAATTCTTCTTGGTTTGTTGCTTTTTTTTTATGAGCTGAAATGATTTTTTTAACCTTTCTGCTCACAAAGCAAAACAAATATTGTAATTTTGCTTGGCCTATTTAAAGATACACAACTGCCAGAAAATCGATAAGAAATGGGTTTTTATTTTATTAATGACGTGTCATCTCTAAGATCACTTCTAGCAAGATACTAGATATTCCTTCCTGCCAAGTTTCCTTTCTATCCTTTCCCTCCAGCATGTAAATAAAGAAACTCTTTTCTCACTGCTCTGATGAATTATTCCTCTGTCCTACCCAGTGTGTCATCACATACAGGAGGGTACCAGCAAGGGCTTCAGTTGCAGGTGTCAGATTTGTTACTATTAGTGGTGTTTGCTGGTAGACTGTGATGCACAACACACAATTATCTTCAAGAGGAAGAACACAAAGGCAAAACTCCAGATCTATAACATCCAGGTTTCAGTGTAGTCAACAATAAAATTAAATTTTCCACTTTGGCAAAGCACCTTAGCCCTGCCTTATTTACTGGAAATGTTCTGGGTGGTGATGTGATGTCACAAGCCTCAGAAGTGGCACAGACATTGATGCTGTCACCATCACCAGGAGGGGTGTTTGGAATATCACCCATGAAGCAGGATGGATGAGGGTAGAAAAGTATAAACTCCAGCTAGCTAGAATTTATTTTTTTTTGTATCAAATACTTTCAAACCCAAGACACTGCACAAAGAATTTACAGAGGATTGATTTACCACACCTTGCCACAGGACAGGGAAAAGCCACAACTCTCTCTGGAGCATCTTCTGCTCCCTTGGCTTTGGCCAGCCACTAAACCCAGCAACATTGTTCTGTGTTACTTCTGCACAGTTTTACATCAGGCCATGCATTTCAAGCCCCCAGAAATCAAGGCAGTTGTAACTTGCTTTGGCTCCAGGTCTGCCAGGCTGTGAGTGTGAGCCAAGAGGGCTTGTGAGGACTTCCTTGGTGGCAAGTCCCCCCCTCCCCTGCTGCCTGGCATTTCCTTGCAGAGAGAACTGCAGAGCTGAAGGCAGAGGGAGCCTTTGCTACAACAATTAATTAAGTTTGAGTGACTCTTTTTTTTGGTGCTGCCAAAAATGAAACAACCACCCATCTATCCTGGTCTTGCAGACCAGCATGAATTGCACTGAGAGTGGGGCAACCTGGGACATCTGCACACCTGGCTCTGCGCAGCTCAGTCATCATAAAACAGGGTAAGGAGCTTCTGGAGCAGTGGGATAGACAGAGGAAAAGTCTCACCACCGAGAAACTGTCAGTCTTGATGAGGTTACACTATATGCATAAGTTGGAGAGGGTCTATTTGCCTTCATGCATGTGGAAGGACCTGAATCGACAGTCTTGACATTGTTCTGTTTATCCAGGACAGGTCTATGTAGGCAGCATGGGTGCCTTGATTTGAGTATTTAAACAAAAACCAGGAATGGCTTTTTTTTTAGTGGGAAAAAACCTCCCAAACCCAATCAACAACCAAAGAAACCAAACAAACCAGGAAAGTTTTGGATGAGCATTGCTGGAGGTTCAAAGGTGTTAGCCCAGAGCTGAGGACATGGAGAAGGTGGGAAATTTGCTGGCTCCACTGCTTACAGCTGGCGGGTCCAGCTGTGCCTGCAGGATGACAAGGGGTAACTCCAGGGGTGACTGGACCAGGTTATCCCTGCCATGGAAGCCACCACTCATCCTCACCTTTATCCACCTTTATCTGCAGGCTACTTTGTTGGAGCAGCTGAAGTGGTGAGGACAGAAGTGCAGAAAAAGCCCACTAAGTGCCAGTTCCTGGTGCCACTGCCTGTGGGTGGTGCCACTCCACACCTCACCAGCTGCTCAGTTCAGATTCCAGCACATTCATGTGTCTGCTTTTTGGCTTAGGTTAAGGGTTTAACCAATCCAGCACACACCCATTCCAGATTCCTCATTTCCAATGCAATAAACACTTGGGTTGTCTTTAAGTATAATTTACATGACACAAATTGCATGGACATTGATGGCAAACTGCTGTATGTGTTTTAAAGCCAGAGTGTTTGGAACAACTTTTTCCCCATGGTAAAATACTTGGTCAATTGATAATCCATGAGTGTGCATCAAATGTAGCAGCCATTTAAAAGTAATAAAACTGAAAAATAACTATCTAAAAAAAGCTATGACTCTTAAAAAGTATTTTCAACAATACTTATTAAAAATGAAAGGATGTTTCTAATTATATCTGCCTTTATACTTTCCTGGAGCTCAAAACCAGCAAAATCAGCCAAAGCCTAAACAATGCAACAATTTTTACTTTCAGATGGGTGAGAAACTGTATGTTCCCCAAAATGATTTTGATCAATCTTTTTGGTGTAAAAATACATATATTTAATCTTTGTAGCATGAACTCCCCTTCCACATCTCTAATCTCCTTCCCATTTTCCGGGCGAACCTGCGCATCAAAATAAGAAAAAGAAAAAAAAAATCGATTCTCCAATTTTTTACACTTCTCTAACAAGGTCCAGTCTCACCTGATGAAATACCTACAGAGCGTAACTGTAAATTTTATCGTGTACCACACGCACTTGGTCGATTGAGTAACAGCTCTGAGCTGTTAGAAATCAATCCATATTTATCACATTATCACGTAACCCCAAGCACTTTGAACAACGGGCGGGACGCGTTTCGCCTGTGTGTGTGTGTGTGTGTGTGTGTGTGTCTGTGTGTCACTGTGTGTATCGCTGTGTGTGTCACTGTGTGTATCACTGTATCACTCTGTGTGTGTGTCAGTGTGTGTGTGTGTGTGTGTGTGTGTGTATCGCTGTGTGTGTCACTGTATCACTCTGTGTGTGTGTCAGTGTGTGTGTGTGTGTGTCAGTGTGTGTGTGTGTGTCACTGTGTGTATCACTGTATCACTCTGTGTGTGTGTCACTGTGTGCGTGTCACTGTGTGCGTCTGTGTCACTGCGTCACTGTGTGTCACTGTGTGTGTGTCACTCTGTGTGTGTGTCACTGTGTGTGTGTCACTGTGTGTGTCACTGTGTGTCACTGTGTGTCACTCTGTGTGTGTCACTGTGTGTGTGTCACTGTGTGTGTCACTGTGTGTGTGTCACTGTGTGTGTGTCGCTGTGTGTGTGTCACTGTGTGTGCGTCACTGTGTGTGTCACTGTGTGTCACTGTGTGTGTCAGTATGTGTGTGTCAGTGTGTGTGTGTGTGTCAGCATGTGTCACTGTGTGTGTCACTGTGTGTGTGTCACTATGTGTGTGCGTCAGGGTGTCAGTGTGTGTGTGTGTGTCACTGTGTGTGTGTCACTGTGTGTGTGTGTCAGGGTGTCAGTGTGTGTGTGTGTGTGACTGTGTGTGTGTCACTATGTGTGTGCCGCAAATGGAGCTGATTATCGATCTCATTATGCTGCAATCACACGAGAGGAGAGTAGCCAGTAAATCAAATCCAACTGTCCGCCCACTCGCAGTGAAGAGACTAAAACCTGTCAGATCGGGGAAGGAGGAACAGGTGGCCTCATTTGCAAAAAAAAAAGGCTGTTCCTCGCCCGGTCGAGTGCTGTACATCAATACTCACATTTATTAAACACAGAATATCACTGCTTTGTGGGCAGCACATCTCTGCTGTATGCACTGATATAAAATATGACACACAAGTCTCCTCATACACCGAGCAAATAACCTGGGACTTACTAAGTGCTGCCATAAGTTTTCCCCTTTTTGATGGTTTTAATGGGTGCTGACAGCAGCGTGCAGTCCATGGCAGCTCTGCCCAGCCTGTGTCCCTTCAGCTGCAGCAGGTCTGGCAGCAGCTTGCATGAGGCTCCTGCTGTGCTGACCTGGGGCATCCTCTCTTCCCACCATGGGCAATGACTCCCATTTTTGGAGACTGCTGCCTAGCTGGGGTTCTTCCTTGCTAGATCTCAAGAAATCCTTGGTGTCCAGGTTGCTCAGAGAAGCTGTGGCTGTCCCATCCCTGGAAGTGTCCAAAGCCAGGCTGGATAGGGCTTGGAGCAACCTGGTGTAGGGAAGGGTATCCTGCCCATGGCAGGGGTTGGAACCAGGTGATCTTCAAGATCCCTTCCAACCCAAACCGATTTTATGATTCTATGAAATTTTGAATACTGATAGCAGAGGTTTCCTTTGTCCTCTCTGACATTCAGACATGGTGGGCATCAGTGGCCAGGGCGTGAATGGGAAGAAATACCAGATTTCTTTGAACAGGGTGTTAAGGAGAAAAGTTAGAGGATATATTTTTGTCCATTGCTGTGGCTCACTCTATGGACAGATGTGCAAGGGCACTGTGTGATCTAACCACTATTTATTCCTGGCCCTAACACAGCCACCATGAAAGGAAGAACAGAAAGACCAGTCAGGGTCACAAAACAGATGGCACTAAGAAAACTCAAATCTTACATAGTTACCTTATGTTGGAAGGAACAGGCATAGGCATAAAGGTCAGATGTCAACCAACTTATTTGGGCAGCCACTGGCAGCAGGTACAGGAAGATACTGCTGTAAATTCAGATGCAAGCAGTTACATTCACCTGCTCACACAAGACTGATCTTTCAGCTGTGGATATTGTAATGAGTGGACTATGAATCTTCAAACTCAAGGTTAATTCCCATTTTCAGTTATGGATGGGAAAAGCTGAAAATCCATCAAAACTACAAACAGGAGAAAAACGCCTCTGAAAGCAAATGTCTTGAGAAAGTAGTAGGTATTAAATGAAAGGCAGGTATAGCAAATGATGTGAGTTCTTGAGATTCAAGTATGTCCTTTTTCCAAGAGTTACCCAAAGGAAAAGATGAAAAACAGCTGTGTGTGTTAGAAGGAGGGTTACACCAGTTGCCCTCTAACAGGAGCTTCTCAAAGGTTCCAGTCTCAGGGACACCTCTATTACTGATTATCTAAAGGGAGAAAATGTACAGGATTTAAAAGTACAAAACATACAAGGCTGTCTGGGGTAGACAGGAATTGCAGTTGTGAGCCCAAGAACTAAATAATAAGAAAGAACAATGATCTGTGGAGTCATTAAGTCCTTATTTTCCTAGTTGCAGATGGTCTTGCCATACAATTCCTTTCACAAGCATAAAACAGCTGTGTCCAAGTCTTGGTGCTGAGGTTGCAGCCCCAGAGATCTATAGAATTGTGACAAATCTGGTATGTATGCATAGCACTTAGTACTAAAAGAATACTTCTGAAGGTTGAAAACTCCAGGAGGAAATGCTCTATAAAGAGGTTTAAGAACCCATCTGAAGAGGAAAGAAGATATTTGCTTTGACAATGATTCACTTTTAATTGTTTTGTGTGTTTTCAATGCATACAAACTGATTTGGGAGAGAGAGAGTTTGCAAAGTCCTCTTGGTTAGTAGCAGTGTGAATGCTTTAGAATGTAACCTCTAAACTGCTTCTCATAATATCCTGTAATGGTTCCTGCTCTCAGGAGCACAGCAGGCAGTTGTCCATGTAAATCCCACACAAGAGAGGTGACCCCTTTATGATCCAGCACACACAGTGGATGAGAGAGTTCCTGCTTTGCTCATAAACCCAGTCATTCTTCCCTAATAGTCTACAGTTTGCAGCCATCATAAACCCCACCCTAACCATATTTAGCAGGCAGGGATGTATTTCTGAACTTGAAGGTTAAAGACCTGCACAGGTCCATCCCCATGGCTGGACTGCTAACAAGTCAGTAATTCACAGCAAGTTACCACCAAACAGCACTGAAAAGTAAGCCCCTCTACAAGAGCAAAGGACCTCCTGGAACATGAAGTTGTGTGACACTGGGCTGAGCAGCACTGGGAGATGTTGGTAAACTTTGCAGCCAGTACACCCAGGAATACCAGTGGGAACATTTTCTTTCCACAATAGCCTCTGAAGTCTTTAACACAGAATATAATATTTTCAGCCTACTCAATGTCTCACCACCCTCCTCTCCAAGGCAAGCCATACTGATGACATCTTCCTTATCATCAATAAAAATGATGTACAGCAGATTGTGGAGTTATTCAACAAGCAATTTCCAAAGATCACCTTTACTACAGCGTATAAAACAGATCTAGGACTCCCTTTCCAGGATGTCAGAATTTTATGGAGCATCAAGTCTACACTTGCAGCTCCCTGTTATGAAAAGAACGGGCTTCACGGAGATATACAGTGCTCTGCTTGCCTCAGCACATTCCCAGCACTGTGCAAAAAGGTGGCCTGGGATGAGGATTGCTATCAAAAGCATCATAGAGGTGATGCAAGAGATGGCAAACAGTTTGCAATACACACCTAAAAAGAGGTGAGCAGATGTTGCTGTCTACCTGCTCGTCTTGCCTGAGCCTAAAGTCCACCCTCGAAGTGAATGACCCCACCAAGCTCCATGGACACAGATAAGCTCAGCTCTTGATGCATTTTTCCCTAATTACTGTTGTTAGATCTGAAAAGATACCCCCAGGAATCAATTATGCAAATCCCTCGGATGGATGGAAGTTTCTTTCCAACAAAACTGAGCATCACAGATGATTATTTCTGCCATCCATGCGGCAGTGAGGGCAAGCAAAGAGCTAAGCACATGCTTAGAGTTGAGCACAGACTGTTCAAGGAATTTCTGATTTGAGGACTGAATCTCTTCTGGAGACTGATTTCAGTGCTGATTTCTGACTCTAAAGATCCATCACGAAGAGTCAAAAGGCAGGCCAGAAACACATCTGTTACTCTCCTGGTTTGAAGAAGAAATA
Organism: Pithys albifrons albifrons; assembly: GCF_047495875.1. Taxonomy (NCBI): domain Eukaryota; kingdom Metazoa; phylum Chordata; class Aves; order Passeriformes; family Thamnophilidae; genus Pithys; species Pithys albifrons. The sequence goes on from NC_092469.1 coordinate 17,737,567, forward strand.
CTTTTCCCTACCTCAGTATTTCACACCCATCTTCACTTTTCCCTCTCAGCACCTCCTCTCCCATAGCCCTGTTTTCAAATCCAGGGACATCACCATTACTCAGGAACAGGCCCTCTAGCAAAGATGAAATAACAGTAAAATTACCATCACAGCACTGACCAAGGACATTGAATCGTACTGTAACTGGAAGAAACAACTGTCTTTCTGTGATTTCTGTATTCTGCAATTGCATCATGCTTGAGAAAGAGTAAATACAAGAAAATTAGCCCAAAAAAGTAAAAATTAGATTAAAAATAGGATACTGTTACAGTTATCTTCTGCATTTTAGAGCACAAGCAGTAGAATTTACTGCATGGAAGAAAAGGTGAATGGATTTGCATTTAAGTTTCATCATTTTTAAGGTCCCCAGTATCCAAACCTCCCTTTAAAGGAGCCCTAGTGGACAATAAACTCTTTTAGAAAATATACAGCACAGCAGCAGTGCCCAATAAACAGACATAAAATGAGACTGCTGTAATGTTTCAGCTGCTCACTTCCTTTGGTACAGGCAGCTGGCAGCAAGGCATCTGAAAAGACAGAAGAACAAGTAACTTCTAATGGATAAATATATAGTTTTTCCATACCATATGTGTTTTAAACATCCATAAATGCACACACTCACACACGTGCACTAAGAGGATAAACTCACAGGGCAAACAGAAGTGAATAGTCACCAATATAGATAGTGAGCTGCCATTAAGCATTTAAAATAATTACAGCTTTAAAACCATGGAAATAAGAATTTTAAAAGAATATTTTTGATACGTTTTCCTCCAGAATGAAAATTTCTCAGCCATTTCCTCCTGAGCAAAATCAGAATTCACCAGTGCTATTATATTTTTAAAAAGAAAAAGCTTTCTGCTGGAGATTTGGGACAAAGGTGCCCCTGAACTGATCTCCCAGAAATGGCCCAAGAAAGTACACAATCACACAATTAGATTTTTTATTTCTTATTAATCAGTGGATGCCTTTCTATGTGCTCCTTCCATGTAAAGCCATGCAAAGATGTTCTCTTTACATACAGACAGTCCTGGCTTGCAGAGGGGAGGTGGCAGTTGCCCCTCTCTCCATTTCTCATGCAGATTTGGGCTTCCAGGTGTGTCCCCAGAAAACTTCCCTCTCTCAAAGGGACACAATTGGATGCACAGCTCCTCACAATGACCTTCTCAGTGAGATGCTCTCACAAGAATCAAAGGATATTCATTCTCCACAAAAGGCAGTTTCCATTGTAAGCCTTTCATTCAACAGACCAAGCTGACCTGTCTTTATGCAAAATAGCCCTCAACCTGTGAATTGCTAAAGAATTAAAAAAAACTTCCAAAAAATAGTTTGAAAAAGGAAGCATTGACTTCTTTGCATTAAAAAAAGCCACCCCAGTATTCACTACAAGAAACCAAAAAGCCATTATGTTTGATGCAATAGATCTTTGGCCTCACTTTCCTCCTCCTCCTTCTCCTTTCAGCTCAAGAGCCCTGGGAGGTCCACACATGCTGGACCATCCCATCCCCATCCCTATCCCCATCCCCATCCCCATCCCTATCCCCATCCCCATCCCCAACATCACTGAGTGCTGCAGGATGGGACAGTTTTTGGATGGTCCCAGGGAACCTGCATCTTCTGGGCCTTCCTGCAGAAGGAGGGCAAGGTTTTTAATCTGAAATTACTCAGCTCTGATGTGCTCTGCTTTCCTTCTGGATGTTATGTATTTATTTTCCTGAGTGTTTGCAGCACCTTTCCACCCTGCAGCAACTGGCTTTGTATGCCAGGGAGAAATACCAATGTTATCAGGCACCAGGTGTGCCAGTCCCTACCTGTATCTGGGTACAAACCCACCCCAGAGCAACCAAAACAAACAAGAAAAAGAATGCATTAACTATACTTGGCTTGAAGACACAGTCAAATGTTTTTGTGCTTCTTTTGGCACCTGGACATATACAATAGGAAAAAACTTGCTTTTTCCATGGATATGGTTTCTTCCCTGAATATAATTTTTACCTGATTTATACCATGAAGGTACAAGTCCTTGAGCTCCTTCCTCATTTACAGCATGTATTCACATCTTCCTTTTACACTTGTGTAATAAATACAAAAAACAAACAAAATCTGTGTATTTGCAGGTGTATATTCAGCAGGATGGGAAGGAACAAATCAGCAGGTGCTGCTGCCCCACTGCAGGGAGTTCATTGGGTGCTTTGGTCAGCAATTCCTGCCTGGCCAATTCCCACATCATGGAAATGCTGTGAGGCTGGCAAGGATCTCAGAGGCTTTGAGAACTGGGGACTAGTGAATTAACTGGGGTCAACTAACAGATTCAATATTGAATTTCCTCATTCTGAGGTGATTATTTCCCTCTGTAGCTTTTAATGGTAGGGCCAGCCTAAGGCACAGACAGAATACACACAGGCACACAAAGTGTCTGCAGCTCATGTTATGATAAATAAAAACTGTAAAAGCAACCTAAAGAAGAAAAGCTCTTCAAGCATCAGCCATTGATTTCTGCATGAAAAAGTGTTCCCTTTGCAGAGTTTAATATCTTATGTCTTTGTATTGACAGGAGCTCTGGTTGAGGAGAGTGAGACACTGAGGGCACCGAGTACCTTGAAGGTTCTGATGGTGCTCTGAGAGACCAGGCAGGTCCATGGGGGGCAGAGTGGGCTCTGTGTGTCCATGTGTGACCCTCAGGTCCATGAACAGGAGACTTGAGGACCTTTTGGGTAGACCTGGGAGTTGACCAGGACACCAGAGGCTCTTTCACATGTTTGGGAAATGTGCAGGACAGCATTGCTGCTTCCTACCAGGAACATGCAGGACTCTGCACATTCCTTCTGTGCTGCTGTAATTATTACTGCTCTCTTAATCACATTATGCAGATGGGCTGAGAGGGAAGGAGGGAGAGGAGGCAGACAGAATAACTGAGGAGTAAAGGGTAATACTTCTGGGTGGTTACGACTTTGCTCCCTGATTAAAATTCCTGGAATTCTCAATTGTTTCTTATCAAAAGGCTTAAAAAGGAAGATTTTTTCTTTTAATAAAAATAAAATGAAGAAAAATGGATCTCTCATTTCCAAGGGATACAATGGAGATCACCTTGTAGTCTGGCAGCAGAATTGATATGATTTGCATTACCAAGGATGACTAAATGGGGTGTTAAATTATCTCAAAAAAAAGAAAGATGTAAATTGATATTCATGACATCAACAAGGTTAGAAAGGGAAAAAAAAAAGATAGCGAGTCTTTACAAGTCTTCTTGTACTATACAAGCATTAATCTTATATTCCATGGGCACTACACTACTCCAAAAGGCATCTTCTGCTTTTGTGTGACACCTCTAGGAAATGATTTGCAATTATATACACCAGCACTGAAATGTGATGCTGCAGCAATCAGCGTTGGCGATAAAAACACTAATTATTTCTGATAAATTCATTCGATGGGTGCATTCTGAACACACAAAGAAAGTTTAGCAAGCTGTAAATTTGATTTTGGAATAAATGCATTGCATGTTAAAGTTTTCTGGTGGGAAAGAGGTGGGGGAGGAGATGGGGAAGTTGTCTCTTGTACATTAGCAAGAGAATATCCTCAAAATACTGTCAAGCAATACTTAAACTGCTTTATACCTTTTAAAATGTTTCACTGACTGTTCATACACATTCCATCATCATTCATGTGTTTAGCTCTACACATATGATGTACGTACATGAAATACTGCAGAAATATGCAGTGGAGTTCTGCAAGATGTGAAGCTTTTCTATGAAGTCATGGGATTATAGCTCAAACTTACCCATTTATGATTTTATGACTGCAGAAATTCAGTTCTGGGCCCGTCAGTTCAGGAAAGATCTTGAGGGGTTGGAGCGGGGCCAGAGAAGAGCAACGAGGCTGGAGAAGGGACTGGAGCACAAGTGCTGTGGGGAGAGGCTGAGGGAGCTGGGGGTGTTCAGCCTGGAGAAGAGGAGGCTCAGAGGTGACCTCAGCACTGTCTGGAACTGCCTGAAGGGAAGTTCTGGCCAGCTGGGGGTTGGTCTTTTCTCCCAGGCACTCAGCAATAGGACAAGGGGGCACGATGGGCTCAAGCTCTGCCAGGGAAAATTGAAGTTGGAGAGCAGAAAACAATTCTTTGCAGAGAGAGTGCTCAGGGATTGGAATGGGCTGCCCAGAGAGGGGGTGGATTCCCCATCCCTGGAGGTTTTGAAACTGAGCTTGGCCGTGGCACTGAGTGCCATGATCTGGTAAAGGGACTGGAGTTGGACCAAGGGTTGGACTTGATGATCTGGGAGGTCTTTTCCAACCCAATCGATTCTGTGATTCAATGAACAATTTTTAGTAGTTCAGAGAAGACTGTTTAGAGCTATAATAGTTTAAAAATATTAGGCTTAACTATTTTCCACATTCTTAGGACTTACAACAAGGTGTAACTTTTGCACATACAAGTCAGCACCAAACACTCCTCAAGGACTGCAAAACCAGAACTCTACTGTGGTATTTAGACATGAATTCCTACCAAAAGAACTTTTTATTGCCATGGTGCTGACACTACATGCTTGTAAAATCATCATGCAGGTGTCATTCACCTTCTAGACCAAGGCATGGTGGTGACAGAGCATTGTCACTGTATCTCCAGTCCTCTGTGGCCTGGACACAGTTGAGATTTCACCTGGAGCACATAAATTCTTTCCCAACAGCACAAACAGTCCCTGTGTCAAGTATATCCATGGCCTTTGCTCTTTCTTTCCCCATTTGTGAAGCATTTTTCCCTAGTTGCAATTTTCATATTTCCCTGTAGGTCTGCAATTTTCTCAGCTTTCTGGTAGTGGCACAAACACATCTGACAATTTTGGAGCTATTTTCCTCCTCACTGTCCAATACTAAGAAAAATTAGGAAAGAGCATCAGGAAAGGGTGTCAGCATTTGGTTAATATCCCAGGAAGGTGAGAGGTGGAGTCTCAAAATCACATCATCTTCTTCTTTTTATTCTTTATTAAAAGAAGTTGCAAATGTTTTCTTTAGATTTAAATACAAATCTTCGAGTACTGAGAATGGCAGTTCTGACTCATGGTCAGACACTTCCCTCCTCATACCCACCTTTGCTGTGTTTCCATTGAAATACGTCAAGCCTGTTAAATTTGTTGCTCACCTCATTGCCAAGACACTGAGTTATGAGACCCTATTGAAAAATGGTTATTTAATTCAGAATATCAGTGAAAAGATTTCAGCTCTTTATCCTCCAATATTTCTGTATAGGTGTTTATTATTACACTTTCTGTAGGTGCTAACTTTAGATTTGCAGATGTGAATATATGAATAAAATATCTTGTAGATGAGATCACAGATTAGGGCTAACAAATGCAGTAGGGATTTTTTCACTTGTAGTAACACAATGACCTTCTTTGCATTGCAAATTTCGCTATATTTGGGTTGGGGTGAGGATATGAAATATGTAATATCAAATAAGGATCTATAATAAACAAAACGAGATATCTGAGGAACAAGAGATCTGAAGTTCCCCTTGACTTGGGTTTGACAATTTTTGATGTTCCAGTGTCGTCCTGCCCTGGCTTGGCTCTGAGTGAACCTCAGAATTCAGGCTCTGATGTCCTCAGGTGACCTCTGCATGATGGGTTTGATGGAAGCACTATCTCCCACAGTTTTACATCCCTCATCTCGTGTCAGGAAGAGCATCATTTTCTGCAGAGCCCTTTCATACTGGTGGGCATTAGTGACAATCAGCCCTGGAAAGTGCCCAGCACACGGTGTGGTTTGCAGGGAGATATAAAATGCTGTATTTAACAATATGTCCATTAGTGGACCCCAGATGAAAGCTAAATTAAACACCTGCATTCAGATGTTTCTAAACAGTGTTTCCTGCTGTACTGACAAGTCCTACCTAGTTATTTTCCATGAAGGATATTACCTCTTTAGAGGAAATCTGTCAGAGACAGGTCAGTTCAATACTCTCCATCCATGAGCAGTAACATGAAGATACAAACTGAGTGCTCTGTGCAGGCTTGGGAGTGTCTTTGCACATTCCTGTCCCCAAATGTCACTTTTTCATAAAAGGATCTGAGCCTCTAATGTCCTCTTAAACCCCTATCATGACAGAATAAAAGGAGGGTTTAGAGAAGTGCAAGCACTCAGAAAGATGCAAGAAAAAGTGAAATTATTTCTTTGCATCTGGGATGAGAACTGTTTGCTGTCAACAAAAATACATTTTACCTGCTGTCCACAAATATATAGCCAATTAATTTCTGTGGAATAACTGAAACCAGAAGAGTCCCCCTAGACAGTGCTTCATTCTAATCTCATGTGCTGTGCTCACTGTATTTTGAAACCTGGCACTTCCTTTTGATGAATAGTTCTTGGCTGCCCTTCATCCTGGCAAAGGACTTTGAATTTCAACCTTTGTGCCACACGGTGGTTTTGCAGCCCAGATGTTCCCCCTGTGGGCATTCCTGATCCACGCTCAGCACCTCAGTTTTGGGTGCTGCCCACAGATAACCGAGGCTAAGGCCGTTATCGAGCCAAACATCCGCGCAGCCAACGCCGAGTCAATTATTTGAATATTGTCTTTGAAATGAGCCACTCTGATCATTCTGGCTGCTACCTCGGAGGCCAAATTATCTTGTCAGCGTCTTTTGTCTTTTAAGGGTGAATTTGAGAAAGGTCTCAGCAATGGCCCAAATCTACTCCCATGGAAATCAATGGCAAAACTCCCGGGATGCTCCCTGGAAGAAGGTTTTGGCAAGTACAGAGCATTTATGAAAATTCCAGCCTTCAGGACAAAATGTCCTCAATATTTCAATGGTGCCCTTCTCTGTGGCATTAAAGAGACATCTACCCATGACACACACACAGAGCCCTAACCCAGGGTCTCCTCTCTGTGCTCCTGCTCCACATCATGACATCTTTCTCATTTTGCCTTCCACAGTTGCCTGAAGTCATTGCTCCTTCCTAATTCCTTTTCCTTCCCCAATTGATGGCCTAACTCTTAGCTTATTTCTTTTGTAGTTATTTTAACTGCCTGAATTTTACCATCTTGGTAAAAGCAGAGGTTTCCCCTTTCCTCCATTTTTTTGTATTCTCCATTGATTCATTTTTCCAAAGTGATGCAACCCTTTCCAATTTAGAAAAACCTGCATTTACCTGCTGTTTACTCCATCTTTCACTTCATTAAACAAAACAAGGCTTAACACCAATCCCCAAAGCACCCCTGAGACTATTTCTCTCCAAATGGATGCACCAATATTTTTTCTTCAGCCAGCACAGTCTCCATGCAATCATGTGCACCACCAGCTTCTTTCACACTTCTTTTCCAAGGAGGATTTTGTGAGGCTCTGGAACTGGCCTGTTGTGAAACATAGATGGATTATACAAACTGCCTTTCCTCTAATGACCAGTTTTGTAATTTTAATAAAGAGGCAATCAAGCTAACAGTGGTTTGGCAAATAACCTCCCTGAGGGATCCAAATTTCAACCTTGGGTGCCCAAGGGCTGGAAGGACACAGCTACTTTTCTTTTTTTGCAGAAAGCAAAGTGTTCTTTTCACTCATTGTCCTAGTTCAGCTGGAGGGACCAGCTAACCCTGTGTGGTGGTGATCAAACCTGTGTATTCCACCCCCTCTATTCATTCCCCAAGGACAATGGGCCATTAGCAGCAGCTGCCCAGGGAGCCATTATCACTTCACACCCAGCCTGAGGGGGGCGGAGCTGCTAATGGGCCATCAACAGCTCAACAACCCCTGGCTCCCAGAGTTAATCACCCATTGTGTGAGTCCCCGCCCAGGGGGAGGGACTGAGTGCTCCCTGAGGGTACATGAGTGGTGGGTAAGAAGACCTCGGGAACCTTCTCGTCGGATCCAGAGCAGCAGCAGGACCTTGACAGCAGGAGATCCCCGCTCTCGCCCAGACCACAGCCCTCGCCTGCACCAACAGGTTTTTCTTTTCCTTTTGCTCTGGACTTGGGGGAGCCACAGGGGTCTCAGCAGAAGGGCAAACAAACCCCCTTGGGTTTGTGCCCCAGGACACTGGGTTATACTGCTGGGGTATTGTGAGTTGAAAGCAATTTCCCTTGTGTATCAGTGTTGTTATTGTAATATTATTATTAAATTTTAGCTCTGACTTATAATCTCTCTCGTGGTGAGTTCATTTCCCTGCTGGTTCACCTTCAAACCAGCACATCTTTTGGCGCCCAACGTGGGGCACGAGAGAGAAGTCAGAACTACAATTTCATTTTGTGTATTTGGGTACAGAAACTCCCTGACTACCATGTTGCTTGATGTATTCATGTGGATGGTGTATCTGGGCCTGTTCATATTTCGACACATGGGGAACCATGTGCCTGTTTTGATGCTCTCTTTAATACCAGGGAGAAGGATCAAAATTGCTTTATTAATATACTATGTTTATGTTGTCATAACATCAGAAGCAATGAATTTCATTGTGAATGTATATTCAGTCTGGTCTGCCTGTCCTGGTTTGGGTTGTTACCTCTGGGGTCTCATTAAAAATAGCACCCAGACTGTGGGGAAAACAGGCGGAGATGGTTACTTCCACCTTTTCACCTCTGCTACAACAATCATTGAAAATATTGAGCTTCCTTTTGATGTTAGGGACAGCATAATCCTGCTGTTAGTGTTGCTTTGTCTCCTCTGTACTGTATACACCATGTTTAGGGTCAGAACTGGGCTCTCTAAGGAGACTTGCTGGAGGCCTGCCCTGGGAGCGGATGATGTTGAGTGGCACGGGAAGTGGGAAGATATGGGCCAGTATTTGGAGACCTTCTCTCCTCAAATGATCTGGAAATTCACCCCGGAACAACTGCAGGACCCTGCCAAAATGCTAAGCTATGTGAAAGGAAGATGCTCTGGTAGTCCCAGAGATGTGCAGCTCACAGCAACCTGCTGGGCCCTGGCCACTGCCTACCGCACACTGCTTGGTGTGGTACAGCATCATCAGGAGGAGGAGAAAAGGAGCAAACCCACCAGCACCATGTCCACCCAGACCATGACTGAGCCAGAGAGGAAGAGAGATACATCAACTAGCGCCATGTCCACCCAGACCATGACTGAGCCAGAGAGGAAGAGAGATACATCAACTAGCGCCATGTCCACCCAGACCATGACTGAGCCAGAGAGGAAGAGAGATACATCAACTAGCGCCATGTCCACCCAGACCATGACTGAGCCAGAGAGGAAGAGAGATACATCAACCAGCACCATGTCCACGCAAACCATGGAGGAGCCAGAAGGACAACAGAAACCGATAGCAGTTGCCCCTGTCCAGAAAAGAAAATCAAAGACCAAATCAGTTCGTATAGTGCATGACGAGGAAGAGTCAGGACCTTCATCTCAAGCAGAAGAAATGGAGCCAGAAATAATCACCCGGTCCCTATCCCTGGGAGAGCTGCGTGAGCTCCGGAGAGAGTTCACACGACAGGCAAATGAGTCCATCTTGACCTGGCTACTTCGAATCTGGGATGCTGCAGCCAATGATACAATTCTAGATGGGAGTGAGGCAAGGCAGCTGGGATCCCTGTCTCGAGATGTTGTCATTGATCAGGGCATTGGAAAGAGACAGGAAACTCTCAGCCTCTGGCGGCGACTGTTGTCAAGCGTGAGGGAGAGATATCTTTGTAAGGAGGACCTCCACGTACAGCAAGGACAGTGGAACACAATGGAACAAGGTATCCGGTGCTTAAGGGAATTAGCCGTACTGGAGATAATCTTTTCAGAGGATGAGAGATTCCCTAAAAGTCCAGATGGTGTCCAGTGCACATCCCAGATGTGGTTAAAATTTGCACGACTTGGGCCAGAAATGTATTCTCGCTACCTTGCAACATTGCAGTGGAGAGAGGGAGAAGACAAGGTGGGTGCACTGGTCAGCAAACTCAGGATTTATGAAGACACTGTCACTGCTCCATTACGAGCCCATGTCTCAGCTGTGGAAACAAAACTGGCTGAACTGGAAGAGAAGATTAAGGAAGGACTCTTCCATATCTCTCCAGAACAAACAAGAGTCTCCGCCATCAGAAGCAGGCGTCTCCCAGCTAAGGAGAAAGGGTACACTCCACGCGGCAATCTGTGGTTTTACCTCCATGAGCATGGAGAAGATATGAGGAAGTGGGATGGGAAACCCACCTCTTCCTTAGCAGCTCGGGTACGTGAATTGCAAAGAGGCACAACTAACACAGGCAATTCTTCAAGGTTGAAGGCTGCTCCGGTCTCTCGTGGGCAAGGCTCCAGACAGTATAGGAATGATGATGTTATGCCCGATCCTCTTGAAGGAACCTCCCGGTCATATTCACAGGGAGAGCGCAGTGAATACCATGACCAGAACTAGGGGGGCCCTGCCTCTAGCCAGGTAGAGGAGAGGGACAATCGGGTTTATTGGACTGTGTGGATTCGGTGGCCTGGCTCATCAGACCCACAGAAATACAAAGCTTTAGTGGACACTGGCGCACAATGCACGTTGATGCCATCAGGATACGTCGGGGCAGAATCCATCTCTATTTCTGGGGTAACAGGGGGATCCCAACAGCTGACTGTACTGGAAGCTGAAGTCAGCTTGACTGGCAAGGAATGGCATAGACACCCCATTGTGACTGGTCCAGAAGCCCCATGTATCCTTGGCATAGACTACCTGAGGAATGGATATTTCAAAGACCCAAAGGGACTGCGTTGGGCCTTTGGCATAGCTGCTGTGGAGACAGAGGAAATCAGACAGCTGAGCACCTTGCCTGGCCTCTCAGAGGACCCTTCTGCTGTAGGACTGCTGAAAGTTGAAGAACAATTGGTACCGCTGGCCACAGCCACAGTGCACCGTCGGCAATACCGCACTGACCGAGACTCTGTGACCCCCATACACAAGATGATTCGTGAGCTGGAGAGCCAAGGGGTGGTCAGCAAGACTCACTCACCCTTTAATAGCCCCATATGGCCAGTACGAAAGTCCAGTGGAGAGTGGAGGCTGACGGTGGATTACCGTGGTCTCAATGAGGTCACACCCCCCCTGAGTGCCGCTGTGCCGGACATGCTGGAGCTTCAGTATGAGCTGGAGTCCAAGGCAGCCAAGTGGTATGCCACCATCGACATTGCCAATGCCTTTTTCTCCATTCCGTTGGCAGCAGAGTGCAGGCCGCAGTTTGCTTTCACCTGGAAGGGGGTGCAGTACACCTGGAATCGACTGCCCCAGGGGTGGAAACACAGTCCCACCATTTGCCATGGACTGATCCAGACTGCATTGGAAAAGGGTGAGGCTCCAGAACATCTACAGTACATCGATGACATCATTGTATGGGGGAACACAGCAGGGGAGGTTTATGAGAAAGGAAAGAAGATAATCCAGATTCTCCTAAGAGCTGGTTTTGCCATTAAACGAAGTAAGGTCAAGGGACCTGCTCAGGAAATTCAGTTCCTAGGAGTGAAGTGGCAAGACGGGCGTCGTCAGATTCCAACAGAGGTGATCAACAAAATAGCAGCTATGTCCCCACCGACCAGCAAGAAGGAAACTCAGGCTTTCCTAGGCGCCGTGGGCTTTTGGAGGATGCATATCCCTGAGTACAGTCAGATTGTAAGGCCTCTCTACCTTGTGACACGGAAGAAAAATGATTTCCAGTGGGGCCCTGAACAACAACAAGCCTTTGAGCAGATTAAACAGGAGATTACCCATGCAGTAGCCCTTGGGCCAGTCAGGACAGGACAGGATGTGAAGAATGTGCTCTACACTGCAGCCGGGGAGAATGGCCCATCCTGGAGCCTCTGGCAGAAAGTACCTGGGGAGACTCGAGGACGACCACTGGGATTCTGGAGCCGGGGATACAAAGGATCTGAGGCCAGCTACACCCCAACTGAGAAAGAGATCCTGGCAGCGTATGAAGGAGTTCGAGCTGCCTCAGAAGTGATTGGCACTGAGGCACAGCTCATCCTGGCACCCCGACTACCAGTGTTGGGCTGGATGTTCAAAGGAAAAGCTCCTTCTACCCATCACGCCACTGATGCCACATGGAGTAAGTGGATTGCTCTGATCACGCAGCGAACCCGGATAGGGAATCCTAATCGCCCTGGGATTTTGGAAATCATCACCAACTGGCCGGAAGGTGAGAGTTTTGGATTGTCCTCTGAAGAAGAAGAGGAGCAGGTGACACGAGCTGAGGAGGCCCCACCATATAACCAGCTACCAGAAGAGGAGAAGCGATATGCTCTCTTCACAGATGGCTCCTGCCGCATTGTAGGGACAAGCCGGAAATGGAAAGCAGCTGTATGGAGTCCTACACGTCGAGTCGCAGAAGCGACTGAAGGACAAGGTGGATCAAGTCAGGTTGCAGAGCTGAAAGCTGTTCAGCTGGCTTTGGATATCGCCGAACGAGAGAAGTGGCCAAGACTCTACCTTTACACTGACTCGTGGATGGTGGCCAATGCTCTGTGGGGATGGCTGGAACGCTGGAGAAAGGCCGGCTGGCAGCGCAAAGGGAAACCCATCTGGGCGGCTGAGATGTGGCAGGACATCGCTGCCCGGGTAGAGAAGCTGAGTGTGAAGGTCCGTCACGTAGATGCTCATGTACCCAAGAGCCGGGCTAATGAGGAGCATCGTAACAACGAGCAGGTGGATCGAGCTGCCAAGATTGAAGTCTCTCAGGTAGATCTGGATTGGCAGCATAAAGGTGAATTGTTTCTAGCCCGATGGGCCCATGATGCCTCTGGTCATCAAGGCAGAGATGCAACATACAGATGGGCTCGTGACCGAGGGGTGGATCTAACCATGGACAGTGTCTCACAGGTTATCCATGACTGTGACACATGTGCTGCCATCAAGCAGGCCAAGCGGGTGAAGCCTCTATGGTATGGTGGACGGTGGTCGAAATACAGGTATGGGGAAGCCTGGCAAGTTGACTACATCACACTTCCCCAAACACGCCAAGGCAAGCGCTACGTGCTGACCATGGTAGAGGCAACCACTGGATGGCTGGAGACATACCCCGTATCTCACGCCACTGCCCGGAATACCATCCTGGGCCTTGAGAAACAAGTCCTGTGGAGACACGGCACCCCAGAGAGAATAGAGTCTGACAACGGCACCCACTTCAAGAACAGCCTCATAGACACCTGGGCCAGAGAGCACGGCATTGAGTGGGTGTATCATATCCCCTACCATGCTCCAGCTGCCGGGAAAGTTGAGCGATGTAATGGACTGCTGAAAACAACCTTGAAGGCGTTGGGTGGGGGAACTTTCAAACACTGGGAGCTGCATTTGGCAAAGGCCACCTGGTTGGTCAACACCCGGGGCTCCATCAATCGAGCTGGCCCTGCCCAATCAGAACTCTTGAATACTGTAGATGGAGATAAAGTCCCGGTGGTCCATATGAGAGGTATGTTAGGAAAGACTGTTTGGGTGAGTCCCACCTCAAACAAAGGCAAACCCATCCGAGGGATTGTCTTTGCTCAAGGACCTGGTTGCACTTGGTGGGTAATGCAAAAAGATGGAGAAACACGTTGTGTACCACAAGGGGACCTAATTTTGAGCGAGAAGAGTTTGTAATGTTTCATTGTATATATGTGTATATATATGTATAGGTAAAAAGGGGGTTAATTTGGGAATGACTAGATGGAGTGGAATAAGGGGTGGATAATGTCCTAGTTCAGCTGGAGGGACCAGCTAACCCTGTGTGGTGGTGATCAAACCTGTGTATTCCACCCCCTCTATTCATTCCCCAAGGACAATGGGCCATTAGCAGCAGCTGCCCAGGGAGCCATTATCACTTCACACCCAGCCTGAGGGGGGCGGAGCTGCTAATGGGCCATCAACAGCTCAACAACCCCTGGCTCCCAGAGTTAATCACCCATTGTGTGAGTCCCCGCCCAGGGGGAGGGACTGAGTGCTCCCTGAGGGTACATGAGTGGTGGGTAAGAAGACCTCGGGAACCTTCTCGTCGGATCCAGAGCAGCAGCAGGACCTTGACAGCAGGAGATCCCCGCTCTCGCCCAGACCACAGCCCTCGCCTGCACCAACAGGTTTTTCTTTTCCTTTTGCTCTGGACTTGGGGGAGCCACAGGGGTCTCAGCAGAAGGGCAAACAAACCCCCTTGGGTTTGTGCCCCAGGACACTGGGTTATACTGCTGGGGTATTGTGAGTTGAAAGCAATTTCCCTTGTGTATCAGTGTTGTTATTGTAATATTATTATTAAATTTTAGCTCTGACTTATAATCTCTCTCGTGGTGAGTTCATTTCCCTGCTGGTTCACCTTCAAACCAGCACACTCATCTATTCCTGTTTCATATTTTGTAGCAGCATTTAGGATCCCCAAACTGGAATGTTGTGCTGTGTGTCAGGATCAAGAAGGGAGATCTTGCCCAATGGTAATTTTGATAGATTACGTAAAAGTCTAAATAAAAAACCAGAGATATACAACTACAAGCAAGATCAGAGGTTATTTCTTAAGGAAAAAAGAACTTGGAATCCTTATCACACACACCTACTTACTGGAAATTCTTTTAACAAGCATTGCTGGTTTGCATGGACAGTAAACTCAGATTTTGGACCAATACAAAGTCACAGCAGAAAGGCTGTTCCTGACCAAATCCTCAGCTGTGGCTGTTCCAAGTTTCAATTTTATTTTTTTTTCCTCATGGTTCTCCATCAGCTCTTTGCTGTGGTTAAAGCCCTGGAAGGTCTGGGTATGGATCTGCTTCTCTCCCAGTTAACACCTGCAGGAAAGCTTCTTGGTTTTCCTGATAACAAACCACTATTCATAACCTGTGGGCAACTGCACTCATTTCCTGAGGGATATCTGAGCCAGGAAATCCCCCTCCTTCCCTCCAGAGCACAGTGTTCCCTGGTTTCCAGTTTCTCCCCAGTGCATATCTCACCCTCCTGCTGCTGTAAATACCAGGAAAACTCTGGGGCTGGACTGCAAAACAGCTGACAACATTTAAATCAATGTGTCAAGTGAGCCAGAAGCAGTTTTGCCTTTACCAAAGAGCTGGAACAGCCAGAAAGGAGAGAGTAGAAAAATCACATTGATTAAACAGAAATAGAAAAAAAATTCCCATAATTTTAACTTTTTGTTATATTTAATACAGATATAGCAATCATCCATTTCATTTATTTTTCATTACTAAAAAGACCTCCCCGTACCACCACACACAGAGAGAAAAGGCAGGCCATTTATTCTTAAACATATTTCTCCTGAACTGACCATGACCTCACGAGGTGTATATTTCTCTCCACTTGACATTATCACAGAGTGAAAGAGTAGTTTTACCTTGCACATAAGACTTGGAAGAGTAAGTCATTGATCTTGGTTTTCATTTCTGTCACAGAGGAACGCACAGGCATTTTTTCTTCCACAAATGCGGATTTGGGTAAAAGCCAGCTTGACTTCCCTGCTAATATAACCACCAGTTTGTGTGTGACTGGCAACTGATGCTCTTGCCTCTGAAAGAGGAGAGCAGTGGCATTTGTCATGGCATGCCTGTGACATTTTCCACAGCAAGGGGCAGATAATATCAAACTCCTGCTCATCCATTCAACTTCCTGGGGAGAAACAGACTTCAAAAAATAAACCCAAGGAAAAATAGACTGTTAGACACTTGCCCTAAATGCTGCAAGAAAAGAAAAAAGTGTTTATAAAGGTATCAAACTGCAGGAAAGGTGTTTATCTTTGATTTGCCCTTGTTGGTTCTTGTCTGTGCAATTGCACACCCTCCTCTCCCAGGGTAGGGCTTGGCTCCAGGTTCTGGGGGAGCCACGTGAGGTTTGGGGTTTTTTCTACAACAGACACCCCGACAGAGTCTCCACATTGAGACCGAGACGAGGTGTTTGAAAGCTTTAATGTGTCACCTCTTGGCAGGGAAAAGAAGCATCAGCAAAAGCAAGGCTGAGCATCCCATGGGGTCCATCTATTACAGACTCCCCATGCACCAAATCCCCTGGTCAATTGGAAGAACAAGAGGCTTCACTGCAGCTTTTTTAAGCATCTCCAAATCCATGGGGCAGCACAACGACTGCCAGCTGTGCTACAGAGAGACACTGCTGAGAGAAGTGTCTTGAAACAGTTTAATAGTTTAATCTTGAAGTTTAACTCCTAAAAATGCACCAATTCCCCACAAGACCAAATGTTCAGTCTGTCTAATACCCCACACTCGGGATGTCCAGGTGGACAAGCACCACTTTGTGTGAAACATTTGCAGTGTCAGCCCGTTTAACGAAGCAGGGGTTTGATTGCCATTCACTGCAGAGCTGCAGCTCCTGCTGCTGAGGGAAGGGAGCCAAGGGCCAGGAATGCCATGGCAGGGCTTGGCATGCCTTGGGTCGAGGCCACAGTCACAGCAGGATCTCCCCAGTTCTCTCTTGACCATCCAAATAATATTTCTTTCCTTTCCAAAACCACAACACTTGAAAGCAATTATCTAGCCCCAATGAGCAGCAGAGAAGGCTTTTGCAGCTAAGGCACCATTCTTTTTGTTAAATCTCCTACCATTTATTTCTTAATACAGTACATTTTACTCTGGGTAGTTTCCATGACTTTGTATGCTCACTGGAGAAGTCACAACAGTTGCCACCTGAAGCCATAATTCAGACATATAAACTCACATTGAAATGATAAATCCAGAGTCTCTTAAACTTTGCCCTAACCCTCTGTGAGTTCAGGATATATTTTTTAATTCTCTCATTACAATCACCTCCTTCTTTCATTCAGTGCCTTTAGTCTCCACACCCATAAAGGTTTTTATCACCCATGCCAACCTTCACATCCTGGAAGCAGTTTCATTGAAGTCTACAGCAAGCAAAACTAGCCTTGGTTTGTAAAGCCACTGCCACAGAAATTAAATCTCTGTGTGCATGTGGCTGTTGATGTCTGTGAGCAAGTACATAATTATTAAATAGTAATAATCCCACATAATCTGCATGTTTGGTGAATGTTCACGTGTAGAATAGGCATCTATAATTTAGTTGCAGTTTCTAAAATGGGGAATCCAAGATTTAAACAGGACTCAAACACTACAGATAATGCCAAGAAAATGGAGATGCACAAAAATGACCAAGAGCTAAACCTCAGTGACCTCCCATCTATCAATACAAATATTAGAACACCCAATGAGACAATTTCTGCATAACAAGCAAAATAAAATGCCACACTAACAAGAAAATAACAGAGTGCTAAGCTGTGGTACATCAAAAGAAGCCTTCTCCACTTGACTGTTTTTGCCTGGATGTGTGTTTTGCAGGTAGTTACTTTACTTAGCATTACAAATTTGAGTTAGAGTATGGTGCATATAAGCACATTCATATTTCATGAGCCTCTATGTAGCTTCATAGTATTATCATATAAGTGGTATAGATTCCTTTCCTGCCTGCAATGCCAGACTGTTTTCATTTTAATGATCCTTAATATTATGCAGACTACAGGAATCCACAAGCTCATCAGGACTTGTACCTTAGAAATTTCCACACTGTGTTTTTTCCCTCACTGGATCTTCTGTGTAGTTTTGCCTTGATTTTTCACACAGGGCCACATCCCCCAGATAAACTCTGATTTTGGCCAGCCCTGTAGCACCTCTGTGCCACTGAGGGATGATGAATTGCAGGTAGGTGGGGTGCCATGGGGCAGAGGGCTGGGTTTGGGCCAGGTTAGAGAGGGTGGCCTTCAGAGGCTCAGTATTGTGTGATTTACCCCATCTGCCTCTCAGATGTCTGAGCTTTCTGAGGGAGAATAAAAGGAACCTTGGCTGGATGTAAATGATGTTTTCATATGGTAATATATTACTTGGCTTGGACTGAGTGTGCAGTGGCACGGGGTGCATTGGGGATATAAAGGAAAACAAAAATCCTTGCACTGAAGAATTTACAGCCTAAAAGAATGAGCCCTGGCTTCTCTCCAAGGTAAAAGATCTATTGGGAATACATCCCAAGATATATTTGAGAGAAAGATTTTCAGGATATTATGCCTCATAACATTAACATTTGGGAAGCTCTCAGGCTCCCACCACTTGATCTGGATGCAGGGTGACCCTGCTCATGGTGCTCACCTTGTGATAGCCCTGCAGCCCAGACTGAGCAGGTTGGGTTGTGCAGGGGAAAATGTACAGCTGTACAACTGTAAAACACTACTGAAACTTAGAAAGTGTTGCATGTGGAAGCCAGTGCTGACACTTTTGGGCTTCCTTCTCTATATCTTCCCAGTGGGAGATGGATCAGAAAAAGGGACCCTGAAATGTGCCACACATTGGGTCACACTCATTACTCAGTACTGATGCTTAAATTGCTCCTAAAAGGAAAAAAGAAACAAAACAAAACACCCACAAACCAACCAAAACCCCCCACACTCCTTTACCTCCAGGTCCTCTAAATAAATGCAGCATTTGGCCTTTGCACTGCAGTCTCCTGGGTGCAAACCTATCTGCATTCATGTTTCTGAAGGAATTGGCTCCATGCTGAGCATTTGTTTTGCTCAAATGCAAGAAGCAGTTTTGTTTGGAGCCTTTACCAGGCTCTTGATTGCATTTGTGGCATTGCTGGGTCAAAGTGCCTACAGCAGGGTGGCTGCTCCTGGGGTCACACATCTGGGCATTGCCATATCTTCATGACCCACTTCCACATACAGATTCCAGCAGAGTCCACCTCTGTGTTAAAACAGGGAAGAATTTGGCCACAATATCTCTAACATTGTGTATAACCTGCATGGAACACAAACCCAGCTCAGCAGAGGGTGCATTATTGCTAAGGGGACATTATGCCATCTATTTGCTTTTACCATGTTTTAAAACAACATGACTGTGCCAAATGCATAGGTAGGGTGGGATTTACAGGAAAGTTTAGCCTGATGCCTCCCTGGGAGCAAAATCCCTGCCTGCAAGATTTCAGTGGAAACAGCACTACCCCAAAATAAGGATTGCTGAAGAGGACAGGCTGTGCAGAGATGCCCTCTCTTTATTACCTGCACGCTGGGCATGTGCTGTCAGCGTTTTATATGTGACTACATTGGTTTAAACAAACAAGAGTGTGGTGAAGAACACAAAAGCTGACAGAAAGAATGATTTAAGATGAGTCATCCTTCAGCAGCCACTTAGGGCTGTGTGCAGGCAAAGCCTGGGTAATTGGATCGCAGACTCCAACTCGAGCACCCGCCGAGAGGCAGAGCGAGCTCTGGCCAAGCTCCCAGCCAGGGAACTCAAAGGCAAAAACATCCTCGAGGCTTCACAGGAGACAGGTGGCCCTGGTGTTAGATGAGCTGGATGTGAACACAAGAGACTTATCAGAGACAGAGAAGATTTGAGGTGAGATGGATGCGTACACACTGTGTTGTTTTAGAGGCACTCTCCAGGCTTTATTCCTGCTGCAAAATACACAGAGTGCCTCTTTGTTAGGCTGTGATAGCAGATGCACCACTGAACTGTACCTCTCCATCATCCCCACTCTGATTGGGCTCACAGGACATTGCAGTTCCCAAGGATGTAAAGGCTGGGATGAAACAACCCTGGCAGATGAGCTCCAGAGGCACACAGTGCCCTCCCAGCACCAATGGACACTCAGCCATCAGAGTTAGCTGTGAGAACAATGCCTCAAACCAGTACTGTCCCCACCAGCAATTGCTTTACTCTGGAAACCTGCATTATTTCCCAATGTAACCAATCTGTCTGGTAGCCACAGATGTCCCCAAAATGGAGTCCTGAAGGGAAGCAGCTCACTTGCCCTGTCCCAGTCTGACACTGACATAAGACTGGTGCATTCAGAGTGAAAAAAAGGTCTCCTCTCTTATCTTAAGCACAAGTGAATGATCAGAGAGAGGACACGAATGTCACCTCTTTAATCCTCTTAGGTGTAGTTTACCTAACAACAGGATTACCCCTGCTCACCCTCCTCGGAAGAACTCACTCCCACAAACCCTATTCAATGGAAGAGCAGCAGTGATGGAGACCACGGGGTGGGCTCAGCCGTAGCTGCTGAGAGGCTACAAAGCCCTATGAAGTCCAGATCTTTTCAGCAGCCTGGAGTTATATGTCTCCACTCTGACAGTTCCCTGCCTTTCACAGGAAGCACAACCTTCCGTGAGAAACAAACGTATTGTTTGGTCAACAGTGAAATTGTTTAGTGGGAAGCAACCAAGTCTGAGAAATGCTGCCAACTCTGCCTGCCCTGGAGCACAGAAGCCAAAAAAGGTGAAATAATAAAAGATGACTCTATATACCCTGTGAGCATAAGAATGGTGAAAAGGAGAGATGCATAAATAGCAACAGATTATTCTCATGCACTTCTGGGCAAGCTGTTCATTGATTAAATTAATAATAATGCTACATTAACTGATCCTACTATCCAGCATGCACACTCAGGGGTGTACCTCTACAACAGAAGGAAAAATTCTGTTCAATACCTTGCAGTCATTTGTTTTTGAACAGGGCTGCCTTAATTAAGCAGCTGCCCTTTAATAATAAAGCAGAGATAAAGATGTAGCATTGCAGGTGTAAAAAGCATGAAGTAGAACCAAGACTCCACTGTGGATCCAAGCAGACTCTCAGAAACACCAGTAATGTCTTGATTTAAACACACACCATCACTCCCTCCCCCCTGCCAGGAAAAAAACCCAAAACCAAACAACAGGAGAGAACTTTTATCTCTATTGATTTTCATCTTCCCTTTATTCCCCTAAGAGGTATGAAGCACATGGCATTAAAGTAGGAATCACTGAGCTGCTGAGGCACCCTGAGACTCCATCCTTCCTTTCCCCAGTGGCAGGAACCCAGTGCCCATCTCCAGGGACACCTTTCTCATCCTCTTACAGCCACATGAGCCCAAAACACCATTCAACATGAAGCCCAGTCTGCAGCAAAACTTCCCCAAAGCCACCAAACATCATAAAGTGGAGCAAATATCAAATGATGAAACCACTCACCACACACACAGAACCAAGTTTAACCACGGCACCAGGAAGGTAATATTTGAAGTTTACAGAAAGCAAATTCAAGTAAGCTCTAAGTCAATCAAAAGTGACTGAAAACTCCTTTGGTCCAAATATCTGTTCCAAAAGGTCACAGCTGGTATAATTATCCTTGCCAGACTTAGCACGTGTTCAGCTGTACCCTTAGACTGCCAAGAGCTGAAGTGCACTCCGGATGCCTAAGTAACTGCCATGTTATGAAAATATAAAAAGTAACTAAAAAAAAAAATGATGTAATGATACTTCAAGTTAGAGTACAGGAAATAATTTCTTTGGAAAAGTAGTTGGAAGATTTTTTAAAACCAATCTCTCTCTCTCCTCCACGGAAGTTCCTGTGTGCAGTGACAATTCCTGTCAGAAATATAAACCAGGATTCACGTTGAATGGGATCACATGTGAATGACAATATGATGGAAAGGGACTAAGAAACAAAGATGCTGATTATATCTCAAAGGGAAAGCAAGATCAATAAATGCTATTTCTAAAACAGCAGAGTATCCATCAGCAAAAATATCTGTTCTAAAATAAATGAGGAAAAGTTCTGTCTTAGTACAGTGGTGATTTCAGTGTACCTTTGCTAGTTATGGGAATGGGTTCCTTTTATTTGTTGCCCTCAGCACAACAATCTTTAGCTGTCTCCCTGCAAACAGTTCCCACTGTGATGGTGTGCCCCAGTCCCACCCTGTGCTGAGGACACACAGCCCCAGCAAACGGCAGCGACTCCAAAGGCAAATCCATAAAGGCTCTACTGGCGACCTGCAGCACTCCTAAAACGGGCAGTAATGAACTCAGAATCTATAGGGGGAGAGATTACTTTGGACAGAGGAAAAGGCAAGGGGAGAGGTTAGGCTGAAATGTCAGAAATATTAGCTGCAGAGAAATACAGTAAGTGAATCAATGAGAACAGAGCTACTGGGTAAAAGGATTAAATGGCTAATAGAAGGGATACTCCACTGACCTCCAGCATGGGAAGGAGCTGATAATGAGATAAGTAAAGCTTATGAAGATAATAACAGTGTAATTATGGTCGAGTTCAAAGTACTAAGTGTATATTAGGAAACCCCTCAGATATATATAGATGTAAAATTCTGGGTAGCCAGTAGTAAATGATTACCTTTTAGTCCAAAGTGTAAGAGGCTCAAAAAATACATCTGGATTTGAGTTTAACCTATAACCCAACATTGGGACTACATAAAACATTTTATGCTTCATTTTCAAGAAACACACAGGAAGGCACAGAGATTATGTAGTGATTTATCCATTGCAATTTCTGCTGTCACCAGGCTGCAAGGAGATGGGCTATAAACTCACAGAGATATCCTGGGAGACAGTCTTTGCCTGATCAACACATACTCCAAAGACCCAAACCCACTGAGGGAAGGAAGGGAAATGGGGCAGAGGAAGTTTCTTTGTCAGTTCTTGTCCCAGCACACATGAACTCGCTCTCAAAATTGATATTTACTGCAAAGGAACAGCACCTATGGGGCTGAATCCTATAAAATCACCTCTTAGCTTTCTGCAAGCCACTTCTCTGCATCCCCACAGATTTATGTTTAGTTTCCCCATTTTTTATTTTATTAAAAAAAAAAAAAGAAGCAAAGGATGCCATCAACTGCTGAAGATGCCAAATCAGACAGATCAGCCAACAGTGCATGGCAAATTCTGTGTTTATTGGAAAAGCACAAGTAAGCTGGAAGGATCACATTTTTAGAGGGACTGACCTCATCTCAGTCTCCCACATCAATCCTGCAATCAACTGACACTGTGAAGAGCAGGATTTGATTTCTTATCATCTAATTTGCGGGTGCAAACAGCAGCATTACACCGAGCAACTGAGCACTCACCGATCGACTTCGTTATAACTTGCTATTTGTGCTTACAAATCAGGGCAAGGCTTGATCTTTAAGCTCCATAATTTCCTCCTGCAATTGGTTGTACTCACAAAATTGCACCTGCAGTTGATTGCTGGAGCAGATTTAAGGGCTGGTTCTGAAGATGCAGCCTGTGATTTCTGAAAAGCCAAATGTTGCAAGAAAGAGAAAAAAAAAAAGCCCCCACAAAAATTGGAATCAGGTTTTAGCTAAAACGACAGGTACATTATTGAGTAAAATAAAAGTGACAGAGATCAGAAGGTCTTAATAGATACAGTATATACTTGTACCTGGAGAATATAAGCCCAGAGAAACACTCTTCTGAATAGCTGTCAATCAGAAAGGGGCGATTAAAAAAACACCCACTAAATAAATGCAGATGTCAAATATTAACATCTAAACTCTCTTTGTCCTAGGCAGAGCATAAACAACTGTTCATTGCATCACATGTGTGCCCCCTGTGCATGCAAGTGAGGAGCTTGTATGAACAAATGGCTGCTGAAGTGCAGAAGCTCTAATTGGGTCGTTTGCGTGCAGCCTCCAACATCCCATGATCAAATTAGGTCTATCACCAAGTTCATGATTCTGCATTTATACTGCTTAAAAATAGCCTTCCTTCTAGTATTTGCTGTGGCTAAAAAACACTGGGGCATGCATAAGAAAGATTAAGCAAGATTATTTTTTTTTCCAAAGGCCACAAAAAATACAGGAAAAGCAGAAGAGGCGGTTGGTGGCAAAATGACTACACAAATGTAATGCCATTTATTAATACAGTACAAGTGTGTGCTGTGAAAGGGACAGGTGGGAGCTCACTGGGAACACAGGGCAGTGAATTACTTAAGTCAAGTGCATTTTTAGGGCCATGAAAAATACAGCTGAAAAAAAGGCTAACAGGCCACTTTGTCCATACTCTGTCTCTAAGCCTTAAAAACCCCTTAGTGATGAGCCAGATCATTAATTTTTAATGATTTATTCAATATTCTTAAATATTCCAAATGATGGAGATTTTTGCAATTTGGGAAGAAAAAAAAGAAACCCCAAACATAGAAATTTCCAACAGAAGGAACCTGAACCAGAAATCTTTTGGCAGCATCACTTGGATGCTCTTCTATTCCCTTTGAAGTGTCACTCTGCAGAGGTACCTTCAAAGGGGCACGGGGAGGAACTGCATCAAACTGTGGGAAATCCTTATGGCTGAGAACAATCCTTCAGTTCATCTTCCATGTAACTTATTTTTCCAGGTAGTGGCAAATAGATGAGAAACAAAATCTTGAAGGAAAAACCCTTCAGTAAAGATGAACTCCAGCTTACTGCAAAACATGAATGTAGAAGTGACACACAAGACCAGTATTGATTCTCTGAAACTTTGGTACCACCTATGCCTCATTTCCAACTCAAAACATCTTTGCCTGCTGGATCTGCAGACTTTGAGTTGGATCTCAAGCTCACATTCACATTCTCCCATTTTCTTTTTTTTTCACACTTACAAATAGCAAAGAAATTTTAAGACAGTTTGGGCTCCCAAATCATGAATTCACCAATTTTAGTGGACTCCCACAGATTTCACTCACTTGAGCTGTGTGTGTGAGAGAACAAACACGTGACTAAAGCCAAAGTCCAGCACTTGCCCTGTACCCATGCCTGGTTTCCATCCCTGACTGAGCAATAAGACAGAAAAATGCATTTGTTGGTGACATGGATGGATATGGAGCACAAAGAGAGGCTGACCTTCTAAGAGGTTGACTTTTCAGAGGAAGGCTGTGCCTTAAATAAAAATATCAATGAGGAAAAGAAAGAAATCACCATGCAATGGACCTTTTGGGTCATCAATCAAGAATGAGTTAAACTTGCAAAGGCTATGCCCTATGGACAGTCTGGGAAGATGATCCAGTGGTGATTTGATTTTAGATATCTGATGAATTGCTTTGGCCCAGATTTTGTCCTTGTGCACTAGGCATTGTCCTGTTTTCCTTGTGAGATCCTCCCTCATGGGGAACATGTTGCCTCCTTGTTCATTTGGGTGCGTGATAAATGTTGCAAACTGGGTCCTCACTAAATTTCACCAGGTAACTGAGTATTCTTTTAGGGAAAAATCCAGGAAAAACAGCTAAACAAAGATGAAAATTATCCCAGATTGTTTTTATGTTTGTGATTTCAAGAAGTGAACAATTACATGAGGCTGGAAAAACTCAGATAAAAACTATGGGTTTATTTTATTTTTCAAACCAGGTCCAGCGTTGAGGTTGCTCATCAAATAACGGCAGACAGAGGAGATCAGCCAAGGTTTTTCTGGGCCTTTGTGCCATTTACACAACTTAGGCTGCTTATTTCAAGAGGGAAGTGAGACAGAGAGCAGAGTTCTTGACCCTGTGAGCACCCAGCCCCAAGGTTGGGAGCACAGAGGGTGCTTAATCACCTGGTTCAAAGTCTGAGCTTAAATAGTCGAGCTTAGAAATTCTTTATTTTGTCATACGAGTTAAAAAAAAAACAACCCTCAAACAACAAACCAAAACAGAGATGTGGATTTTCCATGAGACTTAAAAATGCTGTTCTTGGCATCTCTTTACGGGCCTGAAAAGAGAAACAACTTCTTGGTCTTTACTTGTCTCCATATCTTGCCTTGCACTTTTGAGTGCTGCATAGTAAACCCCCAGGGCTGAATTTCCTTTGCTCTGCATGATGGATCATCAGACATACAATTCCCATTATTGTTAATGGCAGTTGTGCATCAAATTACTCCATGTGGCATTTAGATCCTGGTGCTCTGAGCTACCTGCTTTCCTCTGGCAGTACAAGCACGTAGCAAATACACCAGGATATTGCTACTTTTGAAGGTTGTTAGCTGTGAAAATTTGTGCAATAAAAAAAATTTGCTGTAAGTTGTCATTAACTTAATACCAAAAAACTACACACAATTTTCACTTTTTACTGCAGAGCCACCAGCACTTTATATTGTGAAGAAGTCCAGAAAAAGCCATGTAACAAAATTTAAAGTTGATCCACAGGCCACTATCAATGATAATTCTGGAGAACTCTGCTAGAGGTTAACACCAATATACAACATAAAACGCTACTGAGAAATACTTTGGATTACTTTTTTTTTTTTTTCATTTTATTCCAGTAATACCCTTCAGAGAAACAGCCTGGACTGAAACTGCTGAGTAAATGAAATGGGAAGGGTCACAGAAAGGGCAATCACTGTCAGAGGCACATGTTACCCTTGCCTTTGATGTGGTGGAATCAAAGCTGCTTGTTTGGATATCAGAAGCAGCACAGGGACAGCTCTTCTCCTCCAGCATCACCTGCCAGTGGTGCCTCCTGCAGTGGGACATCACAGGACTGGTCCCACCATCACAGGGAGCCCTTCCCAGGTGCAAGGCACAGGCAGCAGATGAGGTTTGTTATCAGGGGTTTGATGATGTACTTTCCTCTCATTTGAAAGGAGTACATGAAAAATGCTGTTAGACCCTCGAGGGCTCTTTTCTTTCCTCCTTCCTCTACATTGTACAATGTTTTCACACTCTGCTCGTGCAATTTCAGTCAACTCACTGATGTACAAAGGAAAATTTAAACAAATGTGCCTCTGCTTATAGCTACACTCTGCATTTTGTTTAAAGCATAACTAGGCATCTGTAAAGGAGTAGACAGGTTACTGCTCTAAGCTATGAAATATTCATAAAAACACCAGTGTGATGCCTCACCTTTGCTCCTTCAAACAGACAATGCTCTGGCTGCCTCCCCAGAGCCAAGTTCCAGTGTCAGGGAGGAGAATAAGCAGTTTATGGTGTTGCTAATATATGATTATGTCACCTTTCTTAGCACTCCCCCATCAGAGAGACTGAATCCTACATGTCTGCAAATCCCTAACTTGAAATGAAGCTGGGGGATTTCTTCCCCTGTTTGTAAAGCAGCTCAGCTGTAAGATGAGCTGAGTGGAGATTCACAGGGAAAAGGTTCTGTGGCTGCTTTTTTTTTTTTTGGCAGGAATCCTATTTAAAATGCTTCAGAACAGGAAGTCTTCAATACAGGGTTTACCTCCATGCAGAAGGATGGAAGAGACCCCACTGACCTGTTGATTACAGAAAGGGAGTGGTTTAGCCAATATTTGTTTCTGAACTCTTTGCTTCCTTCACTGGAGTAGTATCTGAATGAGGCAGGAAACCTTCCCCAGTGCAGCCTCAAACCCATAAAACTCAAGATCTCTTCCCTCTTGATATGGAGAAGAAACGGATCATTTTCTTGCACTGTACTCTAATAAAACCTTTGCAGAAGTGTCTCCTCCTGTTACTTCCAAGCCCAGCTCCTGTTTGCAAGGATTACACAGGTGCAAATTCCCTCCCACCTGGTTTGCAGAGCTAGAAATTACAGGGAGTAAGAACCCAGTAAGTTTTGGAGCTCTATATGTTGTCAAACACGCAGGTCTTGAAAGATCTTCCTGCAGCAATAAATAGTGAGACACAGAAGCTCTGGAGGGTGTAGCTCATGCTGCCTTCCCAAAAGGATGGCTGACCTCATTGCTCCCTGTCCAAAAGTCCTTGGGAGTTTATGGTCCTGAGTCAAAAATCTAAATCTTTTCATTTGAAGACATTTTGATGGATAGTGTAAACTAGTTTAAAGTAACATTTTGTCAGTCAGAAATCAAGATATAGATTAATTTAAGCAATGTCTTTTTAAATGGCTCTATAATTAAGATTTCTATAATTCAACCCCCCCGGCACCTGAGGGAAATTAAAGTCTACTGGTGATTATTTTCCTACTTTTCATGGTCCCACATAGACATTTTATTTTTAATATTAAGATCTAGAAGATATCTGATTTATGTAGCTGACACATTAATGGCCACTAACCTGAGACCATTTTTCTTTCCTATTTTACAAAATAGATGTTCTGAAACCTATCAACTCTTGTTTTAAGAACAGACCAAAAAATCCTTATAGGAGCCTTTTGAGATTTAAGGATTTGAGGAAGAAAAGACCAGAGCGACTTCTGTGTCGAAGTTTTGGCCTAAAAATGGTTCTGACAAGACACCATCAAGTTTCTGGCTCTTGGATGCTTCACACAGAATTTCTTGGGTCATATTTTTCCTAAAGGTGTCCAACATCAAACTTCAGCAAAGCAGCACTGAAATTATTGGCCACTGTTAATCTCCTGTGTTTCAGATGAGTCACTTTTGACTTTTATTAGGAGGTGGGAAAATCTCTTTCATCTAATTCCCAGAATCTTCATTCATGCATGACAACTTGTCTCCATTCCCCGCCTCTGCAGTATATGTGAAACAAGATGTCTCAAAGTCTAATTCTAGAATTCAAGTACTGTGCTGAAAAAATTGCTGAAGTTTCTCATATATTTTTGTAGCACAGGCTAGAATTATTAATAGTCATAAAACACAGAGCCCTTTGCCCACAGCTGCTCTGCAGGTGGAAAACCAGTGAACTTTACAAGAAATTGGCTTCCAACTATTTTATTTGAAGCGCTAGAGAAGAATAAGGGGTCTAATCTTTCAAGGACAGACATAACTTCAGCCTTGTGGCTGCCAGCAGATTTCAACAGGACAAGTTAGGATGATAGATTTAATTGTCTGTCTGGGATGCTGCTGAAGCAAGGGCTGGACTCCAGTGGTTGATAGATGATCTAAATTGTGAGACTTCATGGAAGTGGCTAAATAGCTCTTCCCAAATGCAGCTTGACTTCTGCCTTGTGAGATGCTGATGGCAGTGTCAGTCGGTGTTCGTGTGCCCGCCAAAGAGAATTGGAAGGGAAAGGGAACACAGGGCTGAGCGGAAAATAAAAGACACTGTATTGCAAAGAGGCTGAGCATGTTTCCCTACCAGGACTGGCTGCCTTAACATTTCTGACTGCCCAAGTCAACACAAATACATCTGACTGGGCCAGTGCTTGCAGGGAGAGAGGGCAGTGCTCAGGGGCAGACCAGAGATCATAGAATCAACCATAGAAGAGATTGGGTTGGAAAAGACCTCTGAGAACATCAAGTCCAACCCTTGGTCCAACTCCAGTCCCTTTACCAGATCATGGCACTCAGTGCCACGGCCAAGCTCAGGTTCAAAACCTCCAGGGATGGGGAATCCACCCCCTCTCTGGGCAGCCCATTCCAATGCCTGAGCACTCTCTCTGCAAAGAATTTTTTTCTGCTCTCCAACTTCAATTTCCCCTGGCAGAGCTTAAGCCCATCGTGCCCCCTTGTCCTATTGCTGAGTGCCTGGGAGATGCTCAGGAAGTTTAAGGATGTAGATCAGTTCCACTAAGGGCTCACTAAAGCTGGCTGAGGATTTCTGATGGAGCATCTTTCTGATCAGAAATGTTAGTATGCCAGAAAACACTTCTTACGGCAAATTCATCAAGATATTTGTTGGGAAAGGTTTTTTAACATCCAAGAAGAAGTGTCTTGAGAGAAAGACAGCTAACTGGACCATACTCCTGAAGAGTGGAAAATACACAGTCCTGTGATCTTGGAAACAGAAAGTTGTTCTCCCACACCCCAGATGCATTTCCCTGCCACTGCCCTGGAGTGGAGCTTCTCCAGTCTCCCTATTGGGGCTGCTCCATGTGGGGAGGCAGCTGGATGAGCACATGGTAACTCATCCCAAGCCTGGCTTCAACTCTGATCTCCCACATCCTGGATGAGTGCCATCACAGAAATGCTCTTTTTACAATCATTTTTCTTTCAGCTGTTATTTTGGGGGAAAGGCAGGAATATTCTATAGTAGTTCCACTGGCAAATAAAATCTATATAAACCCCTGATGGACCAGAGAAATTAGTTCTCACCACATCCACTGCACAGAGAGCAATTACCTGAACACCTGCCCATGAGCTTATGTTCAGCAGCTCCTCTGAGGCCATTTCTCCTCTGCAGAGGTCTATTCTGTGTATTCAAATGATGATCTCAAAGAGGTTTTCCTCTGCCTGCCTGTCTGGTGTGTCATCCCCTGAGTAAACTACAGCCTCACTGCTGGATCTCCTGTGCACTCACACCTACATGTGTGCTCAAACCTTTCATCAGGCAAGTGATTATTTTAAAGTTTCTCTTATGGCAGAGAAGGTAAAGCAGCACATGGTAAGAAACAGCTCATCTTCATTTGCTTTTAGTTAATATTTTTAGAGGAAGAGGGACATGCTAAAAGCCTGGCTAGGTGGTGCAGCTGAAAAATGAGCAAGTCCAAATTCCTTTTTGGTGTGTTTTTGGTTTCAGTGAAGCCACATATCAGAGATGAATTTGGCTTCACTTTCTCTCTCCCTCACATGGATCTCACTTAGAAAACGTGCTTAAGTTCTAGAAAACCTCTGCAGATTTGGTAAACCCTCAATTGTTCTCCTGGGGGACGTTTCTATTAAATGACGTGTCTTTAATCACCTCTGTTAGAGTTTCTAAGAATACGATTAATTAGTTTTAGACATCTCACTACCAAAAAGGTTAAGTTCGTCTTCATTAGGAATGACCTCATCTTGTCTCCAATCTCTCTCTGCTATCATCTGTAACAACACACCAGAGAGGCATCAGTCCTACCATGACTGAAAAGGCTGCTGGATGACTTGTTTATAACCAAAGCTTTAATTCATTAAATAATGGAGAAAACAACTTTTTAATGCCAGTTGTTTTACTGCTTTGCCGGCTGAGTGCCTGTCTCATTGCTGCTGTCACATTTGGGGCTAATTTAATGAATAATTAAATAATTTAGCATTTAGCTAAATTAATCATTTAGCTAATTCATTAATAATAATCCATTGCACTTCTATGGTGCCTTCCAGGCTGAGATATCAAAGTGTTTCGTGACCATTATGGGGAAGTTCACTCTTCTTCCTCCCGCACTCAGTCTGAGTAAATGGATTTTAGATGAAAAACTACACCAGTGAGCTTCAAAGAGAGAAGGAATCCAGTGCTCATTACATGGGTGAGGGGCAAGGAATGGCTCAAACCACTCGTTGCCATTTGCAGTGGAGACAGACTTTTCTCTCCAAAACCCTTTTCCCTTCTTAACAGAGCACACATGATGGCAGGAAAGGTGGCGTAACACTGGGAGATCTTGGGATGCAGGTCCCATTCCTTGCTCTGCTAATGACTTTTTGGGTGACCCACAGACTCCAAATACCTTAATTATCCTCCAAAACAACAAGGTGGGTGCAAACACCTCCTCATTTCACAAAAACACCACTTAAAGCTGTGAAGCTGCACGCCTTGGTAAAGCACCCAAGCTGCAAATTTTGCAAGTGCCAGCTCAAAGTGGTGAAGCATCATCCCCCTGAAGCCAGAATTCTGCAGCTCCTTGTTCCTTGCACCAGGTGAGTGAGGCAAAGGTCTGCTCAATTCAGACAGCAGGTTGGTGTCAATGTTCAGCATTTCTAGTCCTTTGTGTGCCCAAGCTGATCACATCTGAGCCAAGCAGCAACACTATCCTACTCCAAGACAAACTCTGCCTGGTGACTGTTACATTTTCAAGCCACAAGTAATAATTTCCTCATTAATACTCTGTAGTTCCTCTAGTTCCTCTTATTTTTCTCTCTTTAGTACCTGAGTACACATGAAGGCGGTTTCCATACATTTAATATCATCTTTCCATTTATAATAATTTAACTGCCAATCTGGTTCAACAAGGTGCTATTTATAAGACAGAATGGAAATTAATTTTTCATACATATTGAAAGAGGCTGATAATGTAGAACATTGTGGCCTCTAGTGCAGGAGCACAATCATGAATCCCTTTGCTCTTATTTTTCTTTATTTTTTAGGCTTAAGCTTCACCAAAATTCTTAATGACACAACCCGGCAACTATCTATCCAAAGGAAAAAAAAATCAGTATTCAGGAAGAGTAAACAGGATTCTGATAGATTTCACTGTGTAATTCTGAAGGACAGAGGAACAGAACAGCTTAAAAGAGCTATTATGTGCTTAAGTGAGGACGTGGTGTGCACTGTTTAATGAGGGAAGAGTGGAGGCTGAGCTAATTTGAGAAGGGGGAGGTCACCTGATGCCCCAGGAGGCCTTGGGAGAGAGACACAGAACAAACCTGTCCCCACTTCACCTTACAATGTGATGGTCAAGTGATCTCTGAGGGGACCGTGCTGCAGAGCAAACATAACAAAGGACTTTTGCCACCTCCTTGGGAAGAGGATGAAGGGGGAGAATGCCTCTGAGAAGTGGGCAGAGCTTCTCAACAGCCACAGCACTCATGGAGATGAGAGCAGCACAAACACTTCTGACGCTGCAGAAGCTGCCTCTGAGAGCATTCAGAATGGCCCGAGGGTCTGGCATTGGAATTTTCATGCAGAGACTAAAAATTCAGCTGGGGATGCTTGAGGGTTGATGAAAGTGTTGTACAAAGAAGAGGAGAAACAAGAAAAATATCCCCAAGTGTCCTGAGCATCAGCCTGATTAAGGAGGAAACAACTCCGAGGCAGATTATGCTGATCCAGTGAGAACCATTATGTGCTGCACCAGGACTGGTGAAACTGCAGGTCCCAAGCACACACTGGAAGCAGAAACCTCCTGCCTCCCATCTGCACAATCCTCATGTTCGACTCTAGACCCACATGGGCAGCCACATCTGAGCTACTTTTTGAGGATATCTCCTGGGAAGGACAGGAATGGTATACACCTCTTCAAGGATCTTGCAAAAGTTTGAAACAGCACCGACCCTTCCTGCAAGGGAAGTGCAGGAGGAGCTGGGTGGTCTACAACTTGTAGCTGAATAGTACTGAGACAGAATATTGGCTTGTCTAATTAAAGACAAGCATCTACTCAATGCAAGGCAGTTGTTACCTTGAAATTTAAGCATTTGCTTAAATGCTTTGCTGGACAGGAGTGTCATCATCCTTGGGCTTAAAGCTGACCACGTGTTGAAGAGCTTTGGGTGAACTGAAACAGGGTTTATAGAAAACTTCAGCCTTAGCAAGGATCCAGTCTACTTACCCAGGATCCACAAAATATGAGCCCAGGTGTTTCCTTAAGCTAAAACTGTCAGTCATAAGAGCTCTATATAAATAGGTAGGTTTTTAATCACTGCACCATATAATCAATGAGCAAACCCATTGCTGGTGCAAGTTCCCATAAACCAAGGAGGAGAGATCTATTTTCCAAGCATTCACTTAGAATTCTCATTATACTCTTATATTTTTGCTGGCTGTTGCAAAATACAGATAATATTTACTAATTTGACAGCTAATGGTGTTCAGTGGATTGAATATTTGACAGCTGCAGTCAGTGGATTGTTCCTTCCCTGGTAATAATTATAGAAGAACCAAAAACACAGTGAAAAGAAATTTAAAAGCATCTTCTTGAAGACATGCCATTGTACTGTCTTGCCCAAATGATGAGCTTGTCCTTAATTAGGACAGAGGAAAGAAAAGGCTTCTGTGGCTTACTAGCATGCTTTTATCACTGCACTCAGAGTAACAAATAATTAACAAAATGAACCTCATGGAAGACTGGCTGGTCATGTGAACCATCCCTTGTTAGTTGTCTCCAACAACCACCACGAGGGCCTGTCAGATTTTTGCTAATGTGTGTATTAATGGATTTTTTAGCAGCACCATTTGCTACTTCAAAGATCGTGTGTGTTGTCTATTTAACCTTGAAAAACTCACTGGCTAAAAGTATTTGGGAATATGAGGTGCTTTTCTGCCTAATTTGTTCTGTAAGTATCACATGGAAGACGTGTCATGGTAAATTGCATTTCCAAATGACAGCCAGTGTGACTGTCCAGCACAGGACTTTTCTAACAGTTTTCCAAACTG
Organism: Pithys albifrons albifrons; assembly: GCF_047495875.1. Classification (NCBI taxonomy): domain Eukaryota; kingdom Metazoa; phylum Chordata; class Aves; order Passeriformes; family Thamnophilidae; genus Pithys; species Pithys albifrons. Next base: position 17,771,151 of record NC_092469.1, read on the forward strand.
ATCTAATGTTATCACCCACCTTATTTATTGGCCAGCCAAAACCCAGAAATTAAAAAGAAAATAAATATCATTCTTTATTTTTGAATACTCTCAGGTTTTGTATTACTGCAGTGACTTTTGAAAATCCAGGTTTAAAAGGTAAGTGAATATACAAGCTCATTTAGCTGCTCAATTAACTTAACACCAAATTTCACTGAAAAAAAGAAATAAATCCTTTGTCATGGCATCCAAAACTTTATGAGGCTTGTATTCACTCTATTTACACTTTAATATACATCACTTATTAAATTATTAATCAACCAGAGTTCATGAAGCTCTTTGAAAATAAAAAGCAGAGTATTAATCACTATTCTTCTCACCATCCTGTCTTGTAATTTCAATGTTTTAGCACACAAACTATGTCTCACTCAGATCTAGAGGATGCTCAAAATTAGCTTGTTTATACATTTGGAGGATGCAGTTAATTTAGGCAGGTTAATGATTCCTGTGGCATATTGAGGATGCTGCACAGAGAATAAATAGGAGGTTTGCAAGCTGACTCCAGGCACGTAAATTGAGATTTCAAGGATTCTGTCAATTCCCAGTGGCTATAAAAATCTCAGATGAAATCCTGCTCCTGAGGAAAACCACAGCAAACCTCCTTTGGTCACAGGAACACCAGAATTCCACCCCTTCCAGGCTGGACATCTGTCCTTTTCTCAGAGGAACCAGCTTTGCCAAAGCAAAGCTCCCTAACACAGACACCCTTTCCCAGCAAAGGAGACTCCCCAAACTCCACACCTCCTGTCCCATTCCAACAGGATTAATTGCACCTAATTAATTGCAGCTTCCACCGACTCAGCTTCAGAATACCTGGATGGGCTGATTCAAAGAGGGGAGAGGCACAGAACCCTATTTGCTAATTTCTGTGGAGCTGGGGCAGAAAACAAATCATTATTAAAGAAAGAGATTACCCTCCTCCCCACAGGTCAAGAACAAATGGAAAAAACCTCAAAAAAATGGTCAAAAGACACTTGTAAGGTCAGCAAACTGCCTCAATTCCTGTTGATGGAGACGAATCAATGCTTAAGGAGATTTAGCAGAATTGACACAGACATTCCCATTTGTTCATGCACAAAGGTGAAATAACATCCTCTGGCTTGAAAATGTAAGGCTTTGCATTTCCTTCCTACTTTTACAGATATTTAGAATACTATTAGCTGGGGTAAATCCATTCTCCTGGTTAAATTCCTAAGGTTGTTAGGAAATTAGTCACTACATTAGTGCTAAATAAACAACCCATTTTCCTCATTGGTAGAGTTTTGGTTTATCTACAGCAGCCCCCACTGCCCAGTTCAGATGCCAGTGGATGTTAATGAGGAATGGTTGGTGGGGAGATCTGTCTTTAATTAGACCTTTATTTGGATAACTTGGATGTGCTGCAGAGTGGTTCATCTTTCACATAGAACATTAGAGATAAAACACCACCTTCCAGACATCCATAATATTTCCTTAAGCTTCAGCCATGCATAACATGCTGACAAATATAATTAAAAGTACAATTCATTTCCAGTATTCACTCTCCACAGCTTAAAATTAAATCTTGTTTCTCCTTCACTTTTTGTAGCAAGGGAAACCTCTGATTTTTGCATTTCTTTTCCCTACCTTGACTAACTGAAAGATGAACTTTTGTTAGCACAAGTGCCTGCACATCTGTGTTTCTATATCTTTAAAAGGCACATTCCTGGCAGCAGGAAAAACAGAACCACATTTTACGAAGGATGTACATAGCATTTAGAAAAGTTTTAACCAGCTAAAAAAAAGTAAATGGAGAAATAATCCTTTTAAAGCCACGTTTGGAAAAGAACATGAATACAATTAACCTCTGAAATTCTATGCTTGTTGGCTTGCTTAGTTCAGCTCTTCCCAGAGACCATTATCTCAACAGAAAAGCATAAATACTGTGTAGCACTGACTTATCAGTGTAACATTAAGTGAAGAACGTCCCTCAAGTCACTTAAGGGTTAATGCTTTGCATTTCATGAAAGGTAATGGATTTTGACTAAAGAGAGCACCTTAGTGCTTGGAAGCCTAAAGCAGATGCACATCCCAGCTTTATATTGAATTTAAAGCCAGCACCCTCAAAGAAGAACATAAGCCATTTATACCACCAGCAGCTAAGCTAAAAAATGTAATGCAACTGACCTCAGTGACATGGAAATTATGGCCAGGGCTCAGCTGTAATAATAATTTGCATAAGGTTTTAGTGGCCAGTACTTTTCACAGAATAGTGTGTGGGTTCTTAATGGAAATGAGCCCAGCTTTGGGAGAAGAATTCAGGGCACTTTTTCCAGGTGTTTTTTGAGGTGATGGACCCTCCCCAGAAGCAGAGGTTGGTCACCTTGCCTGGATGGAGCAGGCAGGAAGCCAAACCACTTTTCCATGGTAGCAAAGCTACAACCCCTTTACTGTGTCTATCAGCCAGTGCAAACTGTAACTGAACAAGTCTTTGCTCACAAGGTGGTTGGTGGGAAGAGGATTCCTCACCTCCAGCTTCTCTGCCCAGTGATTGCCCATATCCACATCACAGAAGAGAAATTCAGGTTATTCCCATGTGACAACCAACTCCCTGCACAGCTCATGGTCACTCTCAGCTACAGGAGATCAGCCAAAGAGGGATGAAGTAAATCTGTTGGGATGACTTTGCTGGAACACGTCTGGTTTTATACAAAACAACAAGAAAATTCACACAATTTTTCACATTGGGGTACTCCTGGGTGAATTCCTGCATATAAAAATATCATATAAAAAGCTCAACCACATATGATATCAATTTTTAATGCACTGATCTGAAAAAAAAAAAAAAGATTGGATTGTCTCAATGTAGACAGAGAGGAACTTCACTCACAGACCATCTGACACTTTCACTGAAGTTCTTCCAAAGTTCAGATAAACTACTGAAGATTGTCTATTGATACTTGAATCATAGAACAATTAAGGCTGGAAAAGACCTTTAAAATCATCGTGTCTGACCGTCAACCCAGCACTGTCAAACCCACCACTAAACTCAGTTTCTAAGCACCACATCTACATATTTTTTGAGTATTTCCAGGGATGGTGATTCTACCACTTCCCTGGGCAACCTGTTCCAATGCCTGACCATTCTTCCAGTGAAGAAATTTTTCTTAATATGCAATTTAAACCTCCACTAGTGCAATCTGAACCTTATTGGTAGTTACTGGGAGAAGAAACCAAGTCCCACAACTCTCCATCCTCCTCTCAGGCAGTTGCAGAGAGTGACAAGGCCTTTCCTGAGCTTCCTTTTCTCCAGGCTGAAAAACATCAGCTCCCTCAGCTTAGGAGTGACACAATCTCCCCAAATCCAACACCAGATGATGTCCAGAACAAAAGCCAACCACAAGAAAGGAAAATATGTGGTTGGCAAGCAAAAGGCCACCCTTGGTTTTGACTTTAATTATGAAAATTTTTCTCTTCTGACAAGTGAAATGAATTTAGTTGCTCATGCATGGTGTGCAAGTTGAATTGTCTGAAAATTAAATCAAAATAAAAAATGAAAACTACAGACCAGGGCTTCACTGCTACCAGCAAGAGAGCCATCCTTTAGAGGTGACATTTCACAGCAGTCCCTGAGAAATGTGATTGTTCATAGCATTAAGTAAATTATGGTTTTTGAACAATGTGGAAATAATGGAAAATGTTTGCTGTTTTTAAGTAAATGTTATAAATCCCTGAAGGCTGTTTGAGTCTAGAAGTAGGAAAGACTAGAATGTTTCAAACAGGAAAGCACATGGGTGAACTGTCTGATGGTTTGGCTGACAATCGTAAAACTTCCCCTGAAATATCCACTTGAGCAGTTTTCCCTTTTCTACCCATGGGCTCACTTTTAGGAAGTTTTCCTTTTCTCCCTTCTCCCCAGCCAACACTCACACCTGAAATGGCAATACCTAATGAGATGTGCCTTTTGCAGAAGGAAAAATGTCAATGCATGAGCCAAAACGTAGATGCAAATCAAGGCCACGCACCATGTAATGCCCCTTGTGTCAAAGAGACTCCCTGGTTGCTGCCCCAGTGGCCTCCATTGCTTCCCTCCATCCGTTCAGGAGCAGGGGCTGCCTCCAGGGCTTCCCTCCATTCCTCCAGGAGCAGGGACTGCCTCCAGGGCTTCCCTCCATCCCTCCAGGAGCAGGGGCTGCCTCCAGGGCTTCCCTCCATCCCTCCAGGAGCAGGGGCTGCCTCCAGGGCTTCCCTCCATCCCTCCAGGAGCAGGGGCTGCCTCCAGGGCTTCCCTCCATCCCTCCAGGAGCAGGGGCTGCCTCCAGGGCTTCCCTCCATCCCTCCAGGAGCAGGGGCTGCCTCCAGGGCTTTCCTCCATCCCTCCAGGAGCAGGGGCTGTGTGAGTTTTCCTTCTGCTTTGTAAGGAGCTTACACCTTTGGTAATGGGATGCTGCTGCAATCCTGAGGCAGCTCCTCCTGTTTGCACACAACCTGCTGCATTTCGTGCCTAATCAGGGTCTTCTGATACTCCTCTTGAAAAGCTTCTTTACCCTCGTCATACTATAGCTGCCATTTCTCCTTCTAACTCCCTGATTATTGTGAGTGGGAAAAAAAAGCTTTTACATTTTTGTTGAGAAGATGTAAGATTGCTGCTTAGAGTACACTTGTCATTTTGTCTTATCACAACAGTGTGAGACTCCAGCCCCAACACAGATTTATTTACTACATCCAGACTGTGCCACGTTCTTACAGAGAGAAGTCTCTAACACATGTACACAGCTCTGCACTACCCAGGCTGGTGCCAGCACAGCCACAGCCCTGAATTCCATGGTCCATGCTCGGAAATCCAGGCTACCATTCCCGGGTGCCAAACACAGATGTGCTCTGGCAGACGTGCCTGTTTCCTCTGTACATGCAATGCACTTTTGGACTTTTTCCAGCCAGCAGCAAGAGAAGAAAGAGCATTAACTCACTTGACTCAACAGCAGCCGTGACCCCACCTGCACGAAGCAGCTGCAAGACATGGCATTAGAACCTGACAAGTGGATTACTCACAGCAAGGAGACAATTCTATTACTCGGAAGAAGGAACAAAATATGTCACTGAAAGGTTTAAGGATCATGGAGCAAACATATAAACATTGTTTAGGCACCTATTTATGCACATATGAGCCTAGTGGGATTCACTAAAGCACCTGCATAAGTTAGTCACCTAATTTGTACCAGACATAAAGGTATTTAGAGCCTAATTGCTAAAGTGTTTTTGAAACTCCCTGTAGGCATCAAAAGACCTTTGTAAATCTGCTCCCCTGTGCGATCAGATTTTTATGGACAGAGACTATAAACACCAATGTACAAGTGCCTATTCATGAAGTCACACAATTTTGATCAGTTTTTGAAGACTATTTGCATTGCTGGGAGTTTGTGTAGTCCTCGACACCTGTGGGTTCAAACAAGTCCAGTCAGAACTTCATTATTAATCTGGCTGCACGTTGTATCACCCCATACACAGTTATGGTTTAGACATAATTTTGCCAGAATCCAAATATTCCTTCATCCTTCAACTCCAAACCTGAAGGCATCCACTGAGACAGTGTGACTGCTCCTGTGTACCTGTAGCTGAGTTTTGATTTAAAAAGCAGGCTTTCCTCTTCACTGGGTACAGCTTTTTATCCCTTACGTGAACTAAATTCCTTTACAAACAACACACATCTTGTACGCAACTCACTGAAAAAAACAAGAATCTCTCCTTTCTCATTGCAGAGATTTGTGTGGAGAGCCTGACTCCATTAATTTCAACTGGATTGACTCTGTGCCATCTGTTTTCTGTGCAGCTGCTTTATTGTGGGGAGAGAGGAAGACAAGAAAGCGCCCTTCTAAGCTCTACCGATGACATCCAGATATAAGACTATAATTGGTGGAAAACCTTCTGAAGTCTGCTGTAATCACAACAGTCAAAGGGATTAGAGTGTGATCTAACAGAAGAGATGCAGATTAGGGTTTTTTCAAACGGGTTTGAAACCTGCCTTCAGACCCTTTCCAGACCTTCAATCCTTAGAAGCAAAATAAATAAGGCCACAGGTGCGAGAGGCAATTAAACTCAAATTTACACAAACTTGTGCTTCCCACTCTTTTGCAGCATAGAGTAGACAGGTAATAATCCACCCAGGTGTCACTGCAGTGCCTGTAACAGGGAGGTGGCACTCTAACATGTGCTCACTGCACACAGACAGTAGAAAGGCAGTACGTTAATTTGAGAACATGATCCTGGTTTTGCCCCATCTTAATCTTATTGATATGCCTGCACAGAAGCAAAACAGACACAGTTTCGTGCAACCATCTACAGAAGAGAATACAGCCTCTCAGTTCCTAGAGGGTGAATCATTTCTAAGCCAGAGCTGGGAAAACAATCCCCCAAAGCAGTTACACAACTGCAGGGCAAAGATGTATTCAACCTATTACATGAAATACGTCATTACCAAGCAACATACACTTTGGTTTGGTTTTAATTTGTGCTGTTGTGTTAAATTTTTGGCACACTACTTCTGTTAAGTGTACTTAGCACTACCAATAAGACTGCCTATTTCAGGATTATTCTCAGTATCCCTCATTTCATGATCTAAACCCTGCTGCATCTTCATCTTAATACTGCCAGTAGCTTCAGTCACATTTGTAAATGTGTTCTTGGTCCCAGAAACAATTTATTTTTGCTTGAACTTCTCGTGATAAGAGCGCTGCCTTTGCAGGATTAACCGATGCTCCCCATGTATTTATGACTCGGGTAACTTGTTTTTCCCAGCTTTAATAAATAATGAAGCCCGGATGGTTTTTCAAGTGGGTTTTCGCCCTCCTGGAGCCGTGACGTGAGCCAGAACACAGCACTGGTGCCAGGCAGAGGTAGGAGCTCATTCCTCTGCCTAAGTCATTCTCAGCAGAATGAAAGCACACAATAGGGCCCTGCTGCTATAAATACAGCGGCAGGATGGTGAGGAGCGGGATGGGAAATGCGGGCTGCAGCTCCGACCATCCTGAGCGCTGCCATCTCCTCGGAGATCTGAGCACCCTCTGCTCTCCTGCCTGTGTCAAATCCTGCTGCAAGGCAGGCTGGGGCCCTTCAGTGAAACGAAGCTTGACATGGAGATAATACCTTCATAAAGCAGACAGCAGCAATTAACTAAGGACGCACCCCTCCCATACAAGGCTGTCAGATTTGCTGCTCGCAGCCGAGCTGAGGATGGATTTTGCTGTTGTTGGGGAGCAATGATTACAATCTTTGTCTAAGGCACGTTCTGAGGGAAGCAATCCTTTTCTCCTGAGCAGGACGTTCATTGTGACTTACATCAACAGATCAATAGAGAGGTGGGAAACATCCTCAAGAACCTACATGTTCACAAAGAGGCTTTCCAAAGGTTTTTCAGTCTCACGCTTACATTTTCCGTGCTTATTGTCTCCACAACTTTGTGGTCAATAAACTTACATTGGTGATGGCCTAACAACCATCCTGCTCCCTCAAGGCAGTCATTTGTATGGCACTGTTGGAGCTCTTTAAACAATTTTGTTTGATTTTCAGCCGCAGAGGCTGTTGATGAAAAACTGAAACTCTTTTCTGAAACTTTGTCCCTGAGGTACATGTAGTCCTGTGTGACCCTGTCACGCTCATTCAGCTTAAAAGCTCCCTCCTCTCTGCAGACTTCAGCAGCAAGAGATTAGCAGAACAGAATATACCTGTGCTGACACGGCCCTGCTACCTCCGATTTCAGACTTTCACAGTTTTCAGTGCATTTATCTCAACTTTCATCAGGAACGGTGAAGTCTTTTTGGCTCAGTGGAGGCACACACAGAATTAAGGCAGATTGGAGCAGAGAGGAGAATTTAACCTGAGTTTTCTTGAGGCTCTTGCTCACACCATCCCCAGCAAACACCCACTGCAGTGAAGCAGCACAGCACCTGAACACAGCCCACCTGGGCAGTAACAAAACATGGGCAGATTTAAACTGCTGCCTTGGGAAAAGGGAATTTTCACTTCACCAATTTATGCAGCCATCTTAGACTTAATGTAAAACTACTTGTATTGAAAGCAACACAGATTTGTGTGAATGAGACTTCCTTTCTGAGTGCTTTAAAATGCTTAGACATTAGATATTTGCATGTTGTACATGTCAGAGTAATATTCTATTTACCTCAAACGTTACAAATCCAAAGTGTTTCAGGTACTTAAATAGGTGCCTTAAAGCAAACAATGTAAACATCTCATAAAAGCAAAATTCCCCAGTGTTGGCAAATAAACAAGCTGCAGGGAGAAGACAAAGGAAACACAAAGAAGAATCACTGCAAGGTAACAGCAAATGAATAAAACACAACTAAAACTGTACCATAAAAATGCAGGGGCCTTTTCTAATGGATTGTGTCTTCCTTGCCTGCTTACCCACAGAGGACCATGTTCCATTCTTAATTACACCAGTATAAATCCAGAGAAACTCTATTGAAAGGCTGAGCTCACAAAACCACATCTGAGAGCCAACATAACTTCTCTTCCCATCTATCTCCTCCTTTTTTTCTGGTCACATACAGCCCAGATATTGATAGGTCAGGCTCAAGCTTTCAGAACCTTTGGGGCCAGATTACTCCAGAGGGAATAATAAAATGAAAGCAGCAGCTTGAGGAATACATCAGCTACTTATTTATTGCAGAGATTGGACCAAAGCACAGTCATTGCCATCAAGAAAGGAGAAAGGCCAGACTCTTGTCCCACCTGCTCTCCCAACACCCATCGTTACCTGTGAGCTGCTTTGCCAGAATCAGGCTGTTTTGCTCCAAGTTTTCCTCCAATACAGATGTGGATAACTGGAGGGTGAAGGCTGAGTGTCCTGCCCTGACTGGAGGGAGCAGAACTGCTGTTCTGTGAGAAGAAGGAAACCAGCTGGGGCAGGGAAAGCTGCAGGTGTAGGAGGTGTAGAGCCAATGAGGGCTGAGGCACAGCTGGGGACAAAGCTGGGGATGGCACCAAAAGCAGCCCCCCAGAGTGCAGAAATCACACACCTGCAGAGCCTCCTCCTAAGTGTGAGATCTAATCTAGCCCCACCCACACTGGCTGCAGGGAGGGAAACCTGGAGGATAAGTCCCACTTTTGGAGGATGCAGTGGTCAAAAAGGAGATGGGTTTACAAACATCTCTCATTCCCATGTTGGATCCTTCTGAACTTTGGTTCCAGCAGTTGAGGCTCTTTTGGTGACTGCAGAATGCTCATGAGCAGGCAGATACCCTCAAGCTTGTGACCAGCTCCAGGAACCCCTCACAGCTTATAAATGTGGATTAATGGAATTGCATGCCAGCTAAAATATGTATATACAAATATAAGCTTTTATATAAGTAAACATATACATAAATGCATCATATGCCTATGCAGGCTAATAATTTTTATATATTTCCCCTAAAGTTTGATCCAACAGAGCAAACAAGCAGAGGGAAAAGATCACGTAGCCCTGTGCTGTGTATATACCCATCCTGACAGTGCATTTTAGACATTTTAGGTTAGAGAAAAATACTTGCTGTAACATGGATAGGAACAACATCCCAGAAGCATTTTCCCAGGGTTACAAGGTGCCCCTGTGTTATGCAATATGGCAGCATTTCCTGACTCCTGAGAGCTCCTGCAGGAAAGATGTTTCCATTTGGAATTGCAGTGTCTGTTTTATGCCAAACTGACTTGATCCAAAACATTTGCTTAGCAAGTGCAGCTTCGGTGGCTGTACTGTGCATATTAAAAAGGCCACTTTATTATTACAGTGGCAATAAAAGCAATGAAGAGACTTTATGAGCAACAAGAAATACATAAAGACTAGGTGCATCTGGACTTTGAATAATGTATGAAATCCAAATTTTAAGTCTGGTTTGTAAGACAAATGCAGTCCCTAAAAGTGACTGGAATTGTCTGATCATTCTGGTTCATTGATCTTCAAGGGTTTTAGTGCAAACACTCTGGTCCAAGATACTGCCTTTTTTCCACCAAACCTCGTCTGAAAGAGTCAATACTTAGATGAATTTCAAGCTACAGTGAGAATATCACAGGCTACCCAGGCAGCTCTAAATCCTTCCACACCACTTTCAAAGAGTGAAACATAAGCAAAAGTGAGAAACCACTTTTTGGAAATGCAGTCGAGGACCACAGAATCCCAGACCAAATCTAGGATGCTCTGCCCTTGCTCCAGGCTGCCAGACAGCTGCCCCTGCCTCAGAGGTAGCTCCTTATTTCAGCTGATGACACATGAAATACAGAAATATTTTCAGTTTGGGACATGTCACCTTTTTAGCCACCTTGAATCCTGACTGCCACTATGGAGGAAGATGGATCCCTGGTTTCCAGCAGGATGCTCCAGCTCAAGGGTATTGCTCAGAAAGGGGTGATACTGCCTTTTACCCACTGGTTACTCTTCTGGGGCCCATGGGGGTCCCTTCAGTTACCATTTGGCTGTGGGGAGCAGAATGGAGCAATCCTGGAGCCAACCAAGCTGCAGCTTGAAGTCAGGACTACAACCAGCTGCTGTGACTGCTGTGTTGGGGCTTAAAACCAAATCCTCTCACACAGGTGATGCCTCTATGCCAGTGGTAGATGGCTAGAAGGAAACAATGGGTATAGCAAGAGGCAAACAGCTAATACTCAGTGCTTGGGATCTTCCCTGCAGCTCCACTACACTGTGCACAAAGGCTGTGATCAGTACTCTAAGCTTACACAGGGCAGTGACAAACCTTTCCAGTCCTGAGCCTTTCCATGCTGCTGACATCTCTGTGTTAGCTGTCTGGATTTGTGACTCCACAATTTTCTCAACACCATGCCTGGAGGGTACAACAGGAGCGTTTTTCTGGCACTGCTACTAAGAGGCTGCCAAAGTTGCATTAACTGATGTCACTCCTGTGCTGTGAATTGCATCTTTACCAGGATTAGACATCCATGCATAGACATTTCTTAGGCTTTCATAAGTGGTGTTCAAAATGCTTAAATCACATCTAAAAATGAAAAATAGTAATAATGGGAAAACTCTGTATAACTTATTTGCTCTGGCCAAAAAACGAGGATTATAAATTTACTTTAGAATCAGGTATTTAACAGGGGGACACTTCACCACCGGTAATTGCCCAAAGGAATCTCTTCATTCTCTAACCTGTGCTGCTCACTGAGTCAAAGAACTAAGTGATTGCCTCAGTAATGGGCAATCAAGCCGTGGTCAGGCACTAAAACCAAACCAGGAATGGACTTTAAAGAGTTGGTCATAAATGTAAAAATCAGAGCCCCATGGGTCACCGGGGATGCAAACGGTGTTGTCTGCACTGGAGGGCTTTAACTCCTTGAAATTCTTGCTTCTAACAAGAGAGTGAAGGGAGGGTAGTAGTGCTGAGCATGTGGCAGACAATGCTGCTTCCCTCACTTTTTCCAGATCACTCGGATGCAAACAGCCATCAGTTATCCTGCCCTCCCTGTTACCAGCCCGGTACCAGCTGGAAGCTGCACTTCTGAGATGCACCTGATGCCTTTCTGGCAGATACAGGGATTAATCTCTGGCTTCATAGACCTGATACCGAGGTCTCAGACATCAGGAGGTGCACTTGTGATAGGGTTTGTTTGCAATTCCAGGTCCTGAGCAAAGGGCTGTCATGGTGCTGCAGCAGGTGATGGGAGGTGGCTGTGGAGAGGAAGGGCAGTGGGAGGGCAGCCCACGGCCAGCTTGCTGCTGTGGGGATGAAGAGAGACATCAGAGGGGTGTGCAGAGGACCCACTCAGCAGGGTTTAATTCCTGGGGGCTTCCTGGGTATGCTCCCATGGCACCCTCACAGTATCTCTAAGCACCCTCGTGGTGCTGCTCCCTGTGGTGCCCACCTGGCTCTTGGGGAGTAAAGGGTGGAGAAGCACAGAAGTGGTGAGATTGCTTTATAAATTATTGCCTGTGTTCACTTGACACATTTCAAGCTTCAAGAGAGGCATAAGCACTACTCATAGGTTTTAAACTGTAAATCCTTAAAAAAAAAATCCCAGGAAACCAAAGAAAGGCAACGCCAGAACCAAAACTTCCTTCACTTCATTTATATTTTACAGTAGTTCAGCTTGTCTGTAGGATATAATTTGTGATTCTCGCTCAGAAGATGCTCAAAACTGCCACAAAACTGCCAAAAGACACCAACTTTTGTTTTATTTTGTCCTTGCTGCTCTATACCTTTAGAATGGGCCAACAATAAACTATATTTAATGTAAAGTATTAAAAGTGAAGTTCTCCCCAGGCTGAAACTCAGTGCGTGGACTTTCAGGTCTTCATGGACATATTATAAATCAACTGTGAATTAAACCTCAGTCAAAACATAGGATAAAATGGCTCTTCTGGTTGCTGCTATTGTTATATTTTGTACAGTGTAACGTGACTGGCTTCAGAATTGAATTTCCTGCATTGCTAACAAGTGTTTCCCATTTGGGAATGATGCCCATTAACAGCGATACTTTTATACAACAGCTCACACAAACAGCTGCAGGGGACTGAATTTTCTGTTGTTCACAGTTTAATAGATTTACAGATTTTAGGTTCATTAGATCATTGTTGCTGATTTCCTCTGTACTGCACATCTTAGAGTCAATTTAGAAAACAGATTCTTTGTAGTTGTGCTGTTTTGAGTGCTCTCTATAATGTCCATTTAATATGAAAAAAACCCCCAGAAATAAAGGAATTAAAAAAATACAATTGGCTAGGAGCTCAATCCAACATGTGAGGGGAACATCATAATTTATCTGTTGACAAATGTGAAGATCCCAGTATTTGGGAACTCTGGATGTGTGATAAGTTGCCACATGTCTGCACATATATATGTGAGAAGTGTTTCCTTCCAGCCACTGGTTGCTTATAATTTTGCTGAAAATATCTGGGCCAAATTTCCATTAAAATTTCAAAAATCTAAGAGAAAACTTTGAGGCAAGTTGCATTTTAACATGGAAATAAGGTTTATTTTAATAACTGCTGCTATCTCCTCTATACATCAAAGGTTACATTTTGCAAGATGGATGCGGAACTTCCACCTGAAAAAGATGTATGTGCAGATAAGTACAAATAGATTTAATTACCCAGCTGCAAATATTCTCTGTTCACAAGCCAAAGTGCTGAGCCAAATGCAGGTGAGCAGCTTTGGCTGGGGAGATGCCTGTGAAAGGAGCAGTCCAGCACCTCGCTCTTACCTGGGCTCTGCTCTCCTCCCTCCACTGTTCTCAACACCCTGGGATGTGCTTCACAAGGCAGAGCATCCAGGACGGCAAAATTAAACCCTAGGGAAGGAAAAAGAGCTTTTTCCATGTGTTTTCTCTCCATGAGGCTGAGTGCATAACCTCAGCTCTCACTGCTGAGTGCTCAGTGAGGGAGGGCTCAAGCTCTGCCAGGGGAAATTTAAGTTGGAGATCAGAAAAAAATTCTTTGCAGAGAGAGTGCTCAGGGATTGGAATGGGCTGCCCAGAGAGGGGGTGGATTCCCCATCCCTGGAGGTTTTTAAACTGAGATTGGACATAGCACTGAGTGCCATGATCTGGTAAAGGGACTGGAGTTGGACCAAGGGTTGGACTTGATGATCTCAGAGATCTTTTCCAACCCAATCGATTCTATGATTCTATGACTTCCACTGGTATCAATACAGAAATCATCAAAGCTGTTCATAGCATGGACATGAGAAGTGAATTACAGCTGTAATTTGTTACTGTTTGGGAGATTTTTATTCAGAATTCTTGCCTATGGACACCAAAGGCCAAGCACAGATATTTGCTCATGCAGATGGAGAGGCAGATTAAGATCCCATCTTTGGCAACTGCCCCTCTAGTATAAGGAAATTCTTCCAGATCACAGGTACACACAGGTTACTAAGGTTAGTGGAGAGGACTGGCATGTCAGAGTCCTGGGTTTTCAATAAAATAATTCTCTACTAATTGATGTCTTAAGCTCAAAAATGCCTCAAATTCAGCCCATTTTATTTCCATGACACAAGAAATTGCAGTGCAGTCATTTTTGTGGTCTGGAGACAGTGAGGAGCAGCATCCCCATCACCTCAGCCTGTCTCACCTTCCCTTTTCCTGCTGCAAGGGTTCACTGCTCTGGCTAAAACTAAATAGCTGAAGGGGAGATTCTGATTGGAAATTATTTTCTTATCGGAAAGTGTGCCGAGTTTTCATTTAAATCCAAGGGTGTTTAGTTCTTTTCTGGCAGGTTTTCCATGACTGCTGAGGTGCTGATGTGCCCAGTGGAAGCAGCTCCACATCTGCAAAAAACTCTGTCCAGCCTGGAGGCCTCATCTCCAGAAGGTTACCTGTGATACATCCTGAAAGAGCCTGAAATTTTGAGTATCCAAAACCTGGGTGTCTTGAGGGATGTCAGACTTTGGGGTCCCTCTCTCCTGTGCCAGCCCAGATCACTCCCTGCAGCGAGGTGGCTGCTCAGGATCATCAAACTAACACAGTTTGATCTATCCAAATTATTTTCTACAGGGTTTTTCTTCTTTTAGGAATTCTCATCTGCTCATTGGTTTTATTTTGATTTTGACCAGAATTTTTTCAACTGCCAGAATGGAGAGAAAGGGATTTTCCAAGTTTACACCAGCTCTGCCTTTGATTTTTTTAAAGAACTTGTTCATGTCTCTTCACACTTAACCTGGTCAGTCTTTTGTTTTGTTGTATCCTCATTGTCTGCTTTTCCCAATTGCATCCTGCTTCCAATTATCATTTAAATTAAGCTCAAAACTCTATCCCAAACACAAAGGCTCCTCTTGCCCTCTACACTGCTCTCATTTCCCTCCACCCTCAGCTTTTCTTTTGCTTCTTTAGCTGCAAAATAGTCTCAGAAATCCGTCTGCAGCTGAAATTCAATTCTTTTGGATGTCTCCTCTTCTGATCTGGGGACTCTTGGATCCCCCACTTCCCTCTTGCTCCCGGTGTCAAAACTCCAAACTTTCTTGTAAGCCCTTATTTCTTCTAGTGGGAAAGAAAAGAAAGTCAAGCAAAGGAACATGCTCTTGAATAGGTCATTCTGTTAGCAGGAAGTGATGGCAAGAATAAAAATAAATCTCACAGCTCTGACAGTTACTCATTTTAAAAGGACTGATGGGAGACAAGCATAAAAAACAAAAGCCTAAAAGCAGATTTGAACAAGAGGGCGAGCAGCATAGATCTAAAAACCTAATAAAGTCTCAGCCAAACCAATTTTAGAGAGGAGAAAGTTCCAGCAAAGGGGACCATATGGTTGTCTCAGCCTGATTAGAGAAATAAATAGAGGTGTAGCCATCCCATGACAGGAAAACTTCCTGAGTCAGCACACTCAGACCTGCCCGGGGGTGAGACCATGAAAGAGGAACACAAAGCTCCCATAACCTCGTAAATGGTGTGTGCTTAATCTGGGCATTCTTGTTTCAAAAAAAGAAACTGCAAAAATAATGGAATACAGGAAAATACCAAAAAAAGGAAAAAGATGAAAATAGGTGGAGCTTCAGTAAAAGGAGGCATTCAAGATTTATTCGTTTCTGTAACAGGAAAAGAAAAATAAGAGAAGGTTTTTCTTATCAAAGAAAGATGCTACAGTCTAGGCCAGTCAGGTGATCTTATTAAGCATTTCCCAGAACAAGATGATACTGAAACTAATGAAAAATAATAGGATCCTTCCTTCCATAATGTGTAATTAATCTATATAATATATATCAACTGGATTCAAGGGGAATTGTACATTGGGATGAGCCAGTACAGTTATCAGGAGTTACACTCACACATCGATTTCACTCTTACAAAATGAGTTTTCTTGTGTGTTTGCAGATTTATTTCCCCCCCTGTTTGCAAACAAGACCTGCATGACCATTAGGATGTTAATGAATTGCAAAGTAAAACAATTAATTAGTCTGAAGGGAAGATTAAAAAAATATAGCCTATCCCAGCACACTGTCAAACCAGAGTTTCAAATAAGCACATCTCAAAGAGCTGAAAAGCTGTTGATTGATGCTGGAAGAAAGATTTCCATTGACTTAATGGATGTTGGATTTCAGCCTTTAGGAGGAGAGGGGATGATCACATTTCCTGGCAAGGACCAGCCTTCAAGCAGGTACCAAGGGTGGGAGAGGTCCATCCAGAGAATCCTGTGAGTTCAGTGCCCCTCAGTGTGCCCTCTGGGATGTGCCCTCCAGAGCTCTCCTGTTCCATGGCATTATGTCCTTCCTAGGACAAGCTCAGATTATTTCACTGGAAAAAGACATAGAAGACAAGTGATTTTGCAGGGGACTGTTTTGTGCACATGGGCTTGAGGGCATCCAGCTCTATAAAAAGGAAAATTATTTTTTTGTACCTCTGAATGTTTTGGCCTTCCCATCTGCATACTCAGAGCATCCCTAATTCCTGATTTAAATCCACGTAAACCAGAATTGATTGATGTGAGCATCAATATGCACTGATGTAAAATTGATAAAGGCAGAAGGGCAGATTCCTCCTAACAAATTGGATGGGAGCAGCAGAGAATGATGAGCTCAACAGCAATTCTGCCCCAAGTCTTATGGAGTTGACCTGAATGGTTTAGATGTGTCTCCAGAAATTACAAATAACAATTATAAATCATACATATCTTTCTTTCTAGAGTATTGCTGGGATTTTTATGGATTTTTGCTAAATGCTGGTTTAGTTAAAAAGTAGTTGGTAGCATATAAGTTTTCCCATGTATGTGTGTATATATATATATAAACAATGAATTAAAAGTAATTCAAAATAAAAACCACTCTAAAGGAATATAAAAAATATATCCCAAGTATGCAATTGGATAAACAAGATATCTAAAAGCTGTAGGGAAATCATCTGCTCCTAAAACACCACCTGAAGATGAAATTCCCTATTCTTTTTAAAGTCAGCTTCAGGTGGCCCTTAAAGTTTCTATAAAGCACAATTCAGGGGTTTTCTGAGACGTTAAATTATACTTTCAAAATATTTTAGATTCGTTTCCTACTAAGTGCCAAACTACATCTCAGGAAAAAAGATGCAAATTCATAGTGGGAATTTAAGTAATGTATTCCATGAGAGAACAGCAGAATGCCACATTTCTTTTATAGTGACACATTCACCTCCTCATATCAGTGTGTTGAAAGGCAAAAAAATCCCTTCACTTGAGAAGACCAAAAAGGCTTATTTTCCCCCATTACTTATTGTTTGCATTTTTAAGATTCCTTTAAAGAAGAAAGCTTAATGCATCCATGGGAGGGGAGGGGTCTAGATAATTCCCACCCCAGAATTCTGGGGGAACTGCCAAAACAAACTGCAGGTCTGGCAATAAACTGCTCAAACTGGTGTGAGATCGATGTGACTGGAGAAGGGCAAATAAAATATCATGGGGGCAACAGTAGGTGTTTTCATTCAACACAGGACAGTAAATCATTGGTCAAGTTTGGCACAGAGGGTAATTTTGGATGCTACCATGAAGAAAGATTTCCTATGCTTAGTAAATATACACCTTTGCCACAGCAAAGCCAAATATTCCCCATTACTGGTACAGCCTCTGTGTGAGGCTCAGAGCTAATCAAGGTGGGGAAAAGTATTTTGAGTGGAAAACAGAAAATCAACTAAGCTTCAATAATATAACTCATGCCAAACTATCCTGATGTTTTGTTGGAAAACAAATCCCCCAAAGCAATAGAATAAGAAAGGCAAGGAAATGCAGCTGATCTCATTTATCCTGGTGTCACTGAAGCAGCAGGTTTGAGGTGTCCTGGATGCTGGGAAAGATGGGAGCTTTGAAGTGGTGCTGGTTTGTCTGACTAAAGGCAGACAGGAGAGGAGACTAAAACTCCTGCCTGCCATGGGTCCTGCTGGATTTTCCTATTAATGATACAGACACAAGGAGGAGAAGTGTGGGGATTATATTCCCTAAAGACACATGTTGGAAAGTGCTGCCAACCCGGAATGCAGGAAGAGGGCTGGAGGACACCGGGGCTGAAGGAGATGGAAAGAAATTCAACCTTCTGCAAGGGCACATACATGGAAATTAATAAAATCTTCAGCTAATAGCTAGAGGCTGCTCTTTTAAGTGTGTCATCCGAAGGCTTTCCTCTTGCAAGATGAGAGCTGGGTAATGAGAGCACATTCCCAGTGCCTGCAGCTGCCATGGCTGGCTCCTCTCCACCACCTCCTCCCTCTGGCCCCACGGCCTCTCTCCTCTCCTGTGGCCTGAAATAAATTTTGTTCATGATCAAAGCACAGTTTTCCCTTACCTGCTGCATCCCTCCTTGTGTGTCAGAGGTGAGGGAAGCACAAAGCTATGTGTCCTTCCGAGCAGCTGAGGCTCCTCACTTTGCAGGGCTCTGAGGAAGGGACGGTGATGCTCATTTTAATCTGCCACCCCTCACCTTGTTTCCTTTCTCCATCTCTGTCACCTCTGATATTTGCTGTACTGCTACTCCAAAAGGAGAAAGGGATAGTGGCCCCTGAGATTTATGTGCACCCTTCTGGAAAGGAAAGGATGTGGTTTTGCCTCTCAGACTCAAGATGGAACTCAGACAGAGGTTTCCAGCTTCCCAGGTGAGTGTATTTGCTACTCTAAAGAGTGTGGTTACAGCCTCCACTTCCTGCTCCATCTGCTTTCCAACCTTGGCATTAACAGCAAGCAGGAGTCTTTTACTCCAAGGTGACAAATTAGTTCTGGAAAGGGGTTATGGGCTCTGAATCTCATTTTCACAGTATCTCCTCTCTCATGGATGTGGGTCAATGCTAAAGCCTGGATATATGGAGGATTTCAAATACACCCATCTCTTTAGTGTTTCCTAAGGCAGGCTTAAGTGTTCCCTGCTTTACTCACTGCCTGCTTTGAATCTCAGGCTGAGGCACTTAATCCTCTCCATTCACCCCAGAGGGACTTCAGGAATATCTCTCAACTCTGCTCCTGGAACGAGGCCTGCAACAAAAGTGCCTGCTCCTGTTCATGAGGCCAAGTTTGGGATGTAAGGGCACTAATCAGCTGAGAGGGCACGTACCAACCACTTGCATGGCACTGCTCCATCATTGCCTTGGAACCTTGTATTGGTTCCTGATGCAGAATTGTGGGATAAGGACTTTTCTCCACTGGAAGCTGCTCATCAAATCATTTAACCCAAGAAATGTTCCAAAAGTAGCAACATCCTGAGAGAGAAGGGAGGAACAGGAGAGTTTATCTGAGCTAGAAACAGATTTTACAGCCCCGAAATGATGAGGGTTTTTTATTTTCCTGTCATAATTTCAAGTCTAAATACTGTGCAAACAAGGGATTCCTTGCAAATAATTTTAAGGAGTGGGAAGTGATTCTGCAGGTGTCTCTGAGCAGGAAAAGGAGGTTATTCTCCTTCAGATAATGTGGATCCTGCCATGGTTTCTGAATTCAGGCAAGCAAACCACAGCAACATGAAATGCAGTCAGACAGAACAACAATCTCAGCAATACTTAAACCAGTTCCTTCCCCACAGAAAGGCAAGCAGCTACTTTTCAAAGAGCATAAAATTTAAAGTGCAAACCATCATCAGCTTTGGAGAGGAGTCTCAGATGATCCCACAACATCACCCTATGCAATTGAAATCCTGTTCAACACACATGGATCACTACAGCCTGAAGGCCATGCTTTCCATGTCTGAGACCTGGCAGCAAGATGCCCAAGTGCCCCTCTCTGCTCCCCCATCTACCCCTGTGGTAGTTTTGGCTTTAGTTGCACTTTAGGCCTTATTTAGGCCTCAGATTTAGCAGGCCCAAAGGATGTGACATAAATCAGAAGGGACAAGCATCCCCTGACTTAAGCAACCAAAGAAGTATTTCATATCATTTGACATCATAAGAAGTGTCAAGAGGTATAAAAAGAGAGAGAGGAGGAGCTTCTGTCTCTTTTGGGTTTTGTCTCACACCTGTAAGGACGCACAGCCCTGCCCTGCCGAGATCAGGCCTTGCCACCCTCCACGCTCGTGTTTTCCAGGGAGGTGAACATTTTCTTGTTATTTTTCTCCTCTCTTTCTGGGAGGTTTTTCTGGAAGAGTTTTTGGGAGGTTTTGTGGGGTTTGGGTGGTTGGAATCTGTATTATTTGGTTGGGCAACTCAGTAGTTATTGTTGTTAGTCTGGTTTTCTTTTCTCACACTTGTATATATATGTATTATATCACATTCTGTTTTTAATTGTCTTTCTTTTGTATAAGAAGCTTGCTACTTCAGGTTTTCATGTTTTGTTTGTTTGTTTTTTCCCTCTTCCTCCTTTTCCCTCGGCTGGGGAGGGGAACCCTTTCTCACTGTGTTGGCCAGTTGGCATTTTGCCAGATCAACCCAAGCCATCCCCCACAGCAGCCTTTCTCTTCACATCTCTTTTACTGGACTTCTTCAAGGATATTTAAGTTTTTAAATTATTTTTTTCCTGGAATATTTCTTTCACCTGTCATGAAGGTTTAACTGCTTTTACTTTTCCAGAGCAGGTATTCAACAAGTGCCTGGGTTCCTGTGGCACTGGTGCTCTGCCAGGTGAGAAGTGGGAGCCTTGTCCTTCACTGTGCTCCTTCCCACTGCCCTGCCTTTGGGTCCTGGCTGCACACCAGTGGTTTTCTGGCAGAGCACTTGGTAGGATCTGTCAGCTCATGAGCCCTAAGAATCATCCCATTTTCATGCCTTCTGAACAATTGCTTCTCCACCTTCCATATCATCTCCTTGTCCCCGAGTTAAATCAGCTAAGTAAGCACCAAGGACCCATCTGGGTGGATGGAGCAGGACTGAGGTTGGATGGGGAAAATCCTGGAGCTATCAATCCAGGTGATTTCCCAGCACATTTCCCCATGCAGCCTCTTAACACCTCCCAGGAGCTGACTGATGTCCACTGAAGTTTTGAAAAGGTTTAAATAAACCAGTTTTCCTTGGCATTTAGTTTGCAAGTTATAAAAAGCCTCTCTTTTGCTTCAGTAGTTATACTGCATATATTCTCTTGGACTTTCATACTCATTCTCTCTTGTTTGGGTGCCAAGCAAATTTATCTCCAGCTTTCATCTACTTCAAAAAGGGTTTTTTGTTTGCTTCTCTTATGTCTGCAGTACATATCAAAACCACAGAGGCTTATCAAGTGTTAACAGTGTTTATCTCCAAATTTTGCAGTTGTTTTCAGAAACATTGAAATGTGTTTTTCCCATGTTCAGCCATATTTCATTAAGGGAATGTTATGGCTTTTATAATCTTTGAGTGCTAGTTTTAAGATAGATGTATACGAATATCTGTCACATTTAATTATCTCCTCCATCAAATTCAGTAAGTGGCCTATTAAGAGCGAAATGACTGGTTCATATACTAGTTAGAAAAGGAAGATTTCATGGTACAACAAAGAGGAAGAGAATTTTTTATTTCTGACTCTACAAGAAAGAAAAAAGGAATCACAATGCTTAAAAAGGAACGTTCAATCTCTTCTACGAGCTAAAAAAAATCCAGAATGTTTGCTTTTTGCTGTTGATGTGAGTTGTAGATACTTTGATTACTGGTTCAAATCCAGCTCTGAACACGGAGGGTGAAACTTATAATTAAATAACTAATTGGTGGCCTATATAAGGGAGTTGTTTGCAGTCTAGTTTTCAATGGGGAGGCCACAAAAACCCACTTGAGTTCACTCCTCCTGACAAACCAGACATGGTTTTTCACTGTGATTACTGATTGGAAACGGTTGAACTCAGCGATAAGCCACCAAAGCAAGTTTTCCTTTTGCAGTGCAATCAAGAACAACATTGTATTCCCTCTCTGGACTTGACCTTGAGCAGTGGAGGGAGCTGGCTGGCTTTCTCTGCCCTCAGAAGTTATTCTGTGATGGATATCTCTCCATCAGAAGCAGAGCTCCCTCGTGCCACAGTCACAGCTCCCTGTGGCATTGCCTTGAGGTGACATCTCTTCCCCTCACAGGTGCTGAACTTCCCAGCCCGTGCTGAGCTGCCTGGAGGTGCCTGTCCCTGGAGCCACATCACAGGCCTTGTGGCACCACTGCCTCCTCTCCTCCACCTCTCCTTGCAGTGCCATTCCTCTGGCTCCTCATTGCCTCTGGAATTTAAGGTCTGGACCACATTAGAACTTGATGGCTGAGTCTTTTTTCCTTCCAGTGCTCACTCTGTCTCACCTCAGAATCTCTCCAGGCATCTGAAAAAAGAGGAGATTATATCCTTCTAATGGAAAATGTTCATTTTATAGAAGTCATAACTGAAGTTATTAGCATTTTCCACTCCAGGTAATCTCAGCTTCAGCCCACAGTTTCTCATGGCTGACCCCAAAGAGGAGCAGTTGGCTTATCTCTTTATTATTTTTACAGTCTGATACTTTTCCAGGCTGCTAATTTGTTCTATTGTTTTTCTAGACTGCACTTCCACTTCTTCTTTCCTTCCCTCTGGTACCCCTCTGGAAATGCCCTGGGTTCCTCCAAACTCCTCTCTTGCCTCTGCCAAATGGGAATCAGCTCAGGGACAGCTCAGGGACCTCATCTGGCAGCTGTGGAGATGGTTTGAGAAGAGGCTTGGGGAGATCTGCAGTTCTGAGGCTGGTGTGAGGCAAATGGACCTCTTTATTTATTGCAATGATGCCCCTTCCCTCCTTCCTTTGCTTTTAAAACCTCTAAAAGTTTAGATGTAAAACTTCCATTTTGATCTACCTGGTCCCCCAAACTCCCAAATATTCCTTTATTGTGGGAATGGTTTTATGCCTGTGGTAGTTTTGGCTTTAGGCCTCAATTAGGCCTAAATTTAGCAGGCCCAAAGGATGTGACATAAATCAGAAGGGACAAGCACCAACTGACTTAAGCAACCAAAGAGGTATTTCATATCATCTGACATCATCAAGAAGTGTCAAGAGGTATAAAAAGAGAGAGAGGAGGAGCTTCTGTCTCTTTTGGGTTTTGTCTCACACCTGTAAGGACGCACAGCCCTGCCCTGCCAACATTAGGCCTTGCCGCCCTCCATGCTCGTGTTATCTAAGGAGGGGAACATTTTATTGTTAATTTTCTCTTCTCTTTCTGGGAGGTTTTTCTGGAAGAGTTTTTGAGAGGTTTTGTGGGATTTGGGTGTTTGGAATCTGTATTATTTGGTTGGGTGACTCGGTAGTTATTGTTGTTAGTCTGGTTTTCTTTTTCTCACATTTGTATATATATATCTATCATATTCTGTTTTTAATTGTCTTTCTTTTGTATAATATACAAAGCTTGCTACTTCAGATTTTGAGGTTTATTTCTCTCC
The DNA here is from genome assembly GCF_047495875.1 of Pithys albifrons albifrons. Classification (NCBI taxonomy): domain Eukaryota; kingdom Metazoa; phylum Chordata; class Aves; order Passeriformes; family Thamnophilidae; genus Pithys; species Pithys albifrons. Next base: position 17,794,367 of record NC_092469.1, read on the forward strand.
CCATTTTCCCTTGGTTGGGAGGGGGAACTTTCTCTCTGTGTTGGGCAGTTGACATTCTGCCAGCTCAACCCAAAGCAGTGCCCTACATGGTGACACCTGCCCACCATTTTCTTCATCTCCATGCCATGAGCTGTGAAAAAAAAATACACCTAAAAACAGCCCTTTGCATGCATATGAAAGAAACTCTAGTTTTCTTCTCTTTCTCCTGATCCCATGGCCCAGTAATCCCCATCTGTCCTTCTGTTCAGTCCCTCGGCATCATATTGGAAGTATTTCTGCAGGCAAAGCCTCCCTTTACAATTTAGGCATCCAGGCTAACTGGAACAAGCAGCAGCACTGCTGCTGAAAACAGTGAGTACTATTTTTCATCATCATCAACAGTAAAGTGTGTTTTCAAGTATTAGATTTGCTGCTGAGTGTTGGATTTATAACTTTAGAAAATCAGGATCTGAGGATGTACATACATTATCTCCAAAGAGCACAGCTATCTGTAGTAATAGGGAGATTTTCCTGCAGATAGCTCATAGTGTGAGACTGATAAAGGTTTCATAGAACAAAGCTACATGAGGCTTTAAAGCCAGATCTCAATACAAGTCCTAATTTATATTTCACATTTAAATAAATGACCAGATTTGCAGAAGTGTTAGTGGAAAGTTTGCCTCTTTTGGTGCAGAGATGGGAGTATGAAAGGTATGCACATTTCCTAGGAAGGAGAACTTGCTTGTCAGAGCAGAGGGGCTGCAAGAGGCAAGTCCACCCCAGCTCCTTCCCATTTCCCTTTGCTCTCCTGGGTATACAAAACCCCCAGTGCTTGGTTGGTGAATGTAAAAAAGTAGCTGGAAATGTTTAAGGTTTTAAAAAATCTGTTCTACTGTTTTCTCTATAATTTTTTACTTGTTAAAAACCCCAATCAACCAAGAATATAAACACCTCCCCCCAAAAAAAACCCTAATAAAACACCCCCACCAAAAATCTTCAAGCTGTTTGACATCTTTGTTGAGTTCTAACTGCTTAAAAGAAACCAGACTATAGTGGTTTGTCTAGAAAATCTACCTGCTGCTCCCTCCAACAAAGCAATACCTCTGTTCTTGCAGGTGTTCCACAATCTGCTCAGAAAAATCCATAAAAAAAAGCGTCATGTGCCACATTTATCCAATGAGAGGCAGAAACAGCTACATTCTTTCATTTCTTTATTGTTTGATCATTTGATTACTTTGCAAGCTTTACACCATATGTTGCTAATTGACATACAACGGATGTGTGCTCTGTTGTCCTCATTAATTTGTAGAAACTAAATATTTTGTCTTCCACTTAAACTCGCTAAGATCCAGCCTGAAAAAATCCATAATTAGGCTCATACTGTTTGTGGAGAGCAGCAAGGGCGTCCTGGCACCATCAGCTGGGGAGGAGGAGGAGGAGGAGGAGAAGGGAGAGAAGAATAAACTGTGTGAGGGAAATCTACAGGGAAAAGAGAGATTGGCACCAGCAATTACACTTTGCAGTGTCCCTCAGCTAACTGTGCTTTGGAAAAGGGAAAATCAAATAAACTGTTAATATACCTCCTTGTAATGAAGATGTGTGTGGAAGCAAATCATCCCAGATCAGAGGAGTGCAAAGGGCTGGAGCTCTCAGGAGTGGTGGGACCTCCAGGCTCCAACCCTTCTGGAACTGGTTTGTGTTGGAAGGACCTCACTAAACTTCATCCCAACCAGCCCAGCACTTCTTGTATGTGTTAACTCTGGTATTGCAGACCAGAGACTCTGAAACAGGGAGGACTCTCAGTCCCTTCAGAAGATTAATGAGGGTCAGGTTGAGCAGCCATGGTCCTTCCCCACTAATTTTGGCTAATCCTCAGTGCAGGGGGAGTCTGGCAGGCACAGCACTGCCATGGAGCCTCAGCAAGCTGCTCTTTTTCTTGCCTTAAATCATGTTGATTTAATGGGTAGTTTAAAAGACCACAAGTCTGGGCTGCCAAACTGCTACCCAAGCTCCACTTGTGCCCTCAACATCAGAACTTTCCACCACACTTCTCTGGAAAGCCTGAATTTGTCCTCCATGAGAAATTCAATATCACTGTTAAGTTGCAAGGCTTCATTAACATGAGTAAAATCCTCTTGTGAAAGACATCATTGAGTGACAGAATTTTATCTTTTCCCTTTCTAGCAGTGATTACTTTTCCATTCCTGTCACTCAGTAGAATGAACTTGATATTTATTTAGAACCTGGAAATTCAGATTTACTATGCAGAAAACTCTGTGGAGTTGGCAGCCCACTTTTCTTCTGGGGGAACTCAAGTGAATGCTTGGAGACACTCCACCAGCTTCTCCAATACAAATTTTGGATTGTGTCCAAAGTCCTGTAAATTATCATCTTCTTTTCATGCCTTAAAAGCAGGAAGAAATCAGTGGTCTAAAAAACAGGAGAAAATTGACCACCTCCCTCACTGACCAGATATATATCCAGAAAAAGAACTGAACACAGCAAAGCAATAACAGAAGTTGATCAATCTTATGTGCTGTGGCACTCACAGATGTATCCTCCCAAAGATGAATTTTCTGTCACAAGTCCAAACCACTAAAGCATGAGGAATAGCAGTAGCAGATACCACTGATTATAAGAAGCAGGAGTCTCTGATAGTTATCTAAATATCTCATAAAAAATGATTATTTTCTGTCTCTAGGCTTGCCTTCCAGGTAGAAATGGAATATTGCCTCTAAATGTTATTAAGGAACAGATGGGTCTGTACTCCAGATCAGCTTTCCTTCCAATAGCAGCAATGCTCTTCAGCATTGAGATGCTGAACATTTGCCTGAAACTCATGAATTGCTAACCACTGCTCTGCTCAGGACAGGCTTTGTCAGTAGGTCTCCAAGAAATCAAACAGAAAGCATCAAGCCCTCTAAAGCCACCCAGACAGACTTTTTGATAGTAGCATGAAAATACAGCCAGAGATCTTAATTATTTCTCTAAAGTACAGCCAAATCATCTCAAGTTTGTGTCAGCTAAAGGACACTGACTTACTTAGTGGCAATAACATGCAAAGAAAAGCAATAACTGTTGCTGCTGGCACTTCTGCAGAAGTTTCAGCTGTGGCTCTGCAGTGTTACCAGCACATCTCTCAGATGTGCTTTGCCTGGCAGAGTAACCAAAGGCTGTTTTCTCCTGGCATCACCTCCAGCTGGTTCCATGTGGCACATGGAAGGCGGAAGGGGCATGGCCACGTGTCCTGGGGCACGCTGGCACATGGAAGGAGGAAGGGGCATGGCCACGTGTCCTGGGGCACGCTGGCACATGGAAGGAGGAAGGGGCATGGCCACGTGTCCTGGGGCATGCTGGCACATGGAAGGAGGAAGGGGCATGGCCACGTGCCCTGGGGCACGGTGACACATGGAAGGAGGAAGGGGCATGGTCACGTGTCCTGGGGCACAGTGACACATGGAAGGAGGATGGGGCATGGCCACGTGTCCTGGGGCACAGTGGCACATGGAAGGAGGAAGGGGCATGGCCACATGTCCTGGGGCACAGTTGCACATGGAAGGAGGAAGGGGCATGGCCACATGTCCTGGGGCACACTGGCACATGGAAGGAGGAAGGGGCATGGCCACGTGTTCACTATGGCTGTGCTGATGCTGAGCACTGAAAGCACTGCTGAGGCTCCCATAGGCTCTGTTGCATCATCAGTAACCAATACCCAAACTAGAAAAAAAGGTGTAGGTTCTCTGAGTACTTCAAGATATTGGTCATCCAAAAAAACCCCAGTTTTGGCTTTAAAAATTACTAAAGTCTTTGCAAAGAAATATATCAAATAATGTCTTTTGAGAGAGATGGCTCTATACCTGCTTTAGAGGCAACTGTGCAGCAGCAGATTCAGTTCCTGTTCCAGAAGCTGTGGAGAGAAATGGAGAAACTCCAACTGGAATAATAAGTGTCACTCACACCATTTCCCCATTTTATGATCTTTCCATTAGCCCATTCTAAATCTGTAAATTGCTGAATCAGGTTTCTGTCAATTCTTGTAATGACTGTAGCTCCTCCATCATTAGCCATGTCAGCTCAGTTCTCAGACACTTCTCTCAGATGATTCAGAGAACAGAATTAGAAGTGTTGCAACAATGTGTTGCATCTTTGGATGTTGCCCCCCCTGTGTTTTAACACTGGTGTTTTGTTCCATGACAGCTCTTGTGACTTTCTTTTCCATCCTCTGTACAAGCACCAGTCTGTTTTCTTCCTAGTTTTGTACAATAGAACACATTAAATTTACTGGTTTCTCAGTGCACCTCAGTTTCCAGAAGGAAACGCTCTTAGATGTGTTATTAGAGGGAAGGTTTTGGTCTCTTAAGTTGCCAATGCACATAAAAATAAACAAACCAACGTATAAATAAATAAATATCTCCCCACCTTTATAAATATCCCTGAAATACAAAGGGTACATTATACCCCATACTTTGAAATCCAATTTTGAAATCAATGGGACAATTGATTTAGAGTTCAAATTGAAAGCAAAGTCTTGAAACTACTCAAAAGCCTGGCAGTATTTCAGCCCAAGCCATGATGTTTTAAGGGCCTCATTCATCCCATGGACATTTTGTGCTGGACAATCCATTATGATTTTTGCTGTTCTGTTCTTCTCATAAAACTATCAGGACTCCTTCTTTCTGTCCGTCTTTAAAAAAAAAATCCAATTCTCCCAGTTAAGTCATTCTTTGGCACTGGGAACACAGGAAGTCATCTCTCACTGTCAGCTGGGAAACCATAAAGTTTGACTGGGTCAAGCCCTTCATCCCTCCTCAGCATCACCGATCACATTAACACCATTACAGCAGTGCTATTTATAGGGAGAGGACAGGGAAGATGCTGCTAACACAGTCTTTCTCTCCTGAAAAGTGGCCTTAGATAACTTTGCTTTCAGCTCTTAGAGCTGAGGATGGGAATACATCTTTTTGTCCCCAATAACTGGTAAGAAGAGCTTGGGCGAAAGAAATACAATTTCCAAGTCCTAAGACTAAATGTAACTCACTGAAATACAGTGTCAGGTAAATAAATGAGCTGTACAGTCTGCAGTATAGACAAACAATGTTGAAGAGTTGCAAAAAAACACCCAAACATTATGACTTGTAGGGTCCATTTCAGGTCCTGTTATTTCTGTAGTTTCTTTTCCAGTAACTCGGATCCCACCAGCTGAGACTGACAGTGTTTTACACACCACAGATTTTAAATATCAAAATGACAGTTTCTCACATGTTGTTGTCCATCAGTGTGAGCCATGATTGCTGTTTGGAGAAGATGTGATTGCCAACCTGTGGCTGGCGTGATTGCTCTTTGCAATCTGCTGTTCCTGAGTGATTTTTTGGGGGAGTGTGGGGGAGGTAAACGCCTGGGCTGGAGTGCACTTCCCATATTAATGTTTCTGTCCTGGTTTCTCACTGCAATGCTTATGCAATTACAGTGCATTTTGTGCTGTTGGTCTCTTTTAAATATTTTCATACCATTTAAAACCCATTGGCTTAGCTGGTAGTTGTTGAGGTCCTGTAAGGTGAAGGGGAAAATCAGACACTATTAATACTCCCATGCAGATAAAACTTACTGTGGGTTACCAATGGCCAAAAATATTTTCCCTGGGATGTTTAGCTTTTTGGAGAAACAGACATTAAAAAGCCTTTTGTACTTGATGAGGAAAGTGGCATTTAAAGGGAATTCACACAGCAGCTCTGATTTAATACAGTTTCATGAAGCTTCCACTGTGCACAACCTATTTGTTTTCAGACATTGTCTTGCCTATTGAGTGTATATGCAAACGTTGTTCCACCCTCTGACATAGCCATATATCTACAGTGAAAACCTCGGCTGTAATTGCTGCAAGAACACAGAAGTTATTGGCTCTTTAGTCTGCCTGGTCCAGAAGAAAATGATCTGAGGGAAAATCCTTCTAAACCTTATTAGTGGCAGTTGACTTATGACCTATATCACAGTAATTTTTATTTGATATGAATAAAATCAATTGTGTTTCTCTGTAGTGTAACTATCCACTTTCACGTTATTTGCATATCTAATCTGGTTTTGGATTGAATTTAGCTTTTGTCCTCGGTGATATTTCATTTTGGTTAGTGCTGCTATGGATCATGCTGTGTTTTCTTTTATTTTATATCAGCTTTTCATTTGCTGCCTTTCAGATCAATTGATTGTGACTTCATTAAGTGAGAGGGCAAGTATTGGCAAGAGATGTGTTTTTCCCTCTCCCCCTGTTTCACTTGTCTCCTCAGTCCCTTCCATGGAGTTTCTCTTGTCTCCACCATGCAGAGTCTGTTCTGTTTCTATTTCCCTGCAAAGAAAAGCCTCTCCAGACTCCTGGTCACTTTTATTGCCTCTATCTGCACATTGTGTCTTCTCTGAAACAGGGTGGTCGAGTTCATAAAATTTTGCAGAGGAGAGCAGGGAAGGATGTTGTTGCACTGACATTAATGAAGGATCTCACAGGCCAGTGGTTCCAATTCAAGCTACAATGTCACAGCTGAAACAATGTCAGGATCCATTTCACAGCCTATTACAAAAGAAAAACCACACAACAACAAAAGCTCATAACCCTTTGGATGTTGCCCTGAGACCCGTTCACACTGACAGGTTCTGCAGGATATTGGATGTTCTCATCTCACTGAGGAGAAATCATTTGGTATTTCACAGAGAGGGTTGGGCTTCTTGGAAGCTTAAACCCCTTTCTGCTACTGTAAAAACAATTAGAAGGGGAGGTCCAGGGTGTTGGGTAAGTGCCAGGTAAATAGTATGAAAAAGGCAGAAGGAAATATAAAACTTACTGAATCCAAGAAGTGGATTTGAGCCCATGCCAGTAAAAGAATGTCAATACACACGTATAGGAAGCAATGTATGCTATGCTTTATAGCAACTTAGAGTAACCCTTTAGCAGATGTTTTGTTTTACCACTGAAAAAGAATGGCTATAAGGATAGCAAAAAACGTTCTCTTTCAAGGGAGTGAAGAAGAGTCTTAATTGTATTGAATTTACGACACGTTTTGTCCATTTGGTGGACGAGAACACTTGTCTGAGAAGGTAACAGGCAGGGCTGCAGTGCCACCAGTTGTTTTTCTGTGCACATTCCCATATTGACTAATGTCCATCTTGATTTATTTTCAGAGGGCATAAGCAATGTCCTATAACAAGCATACACTTGCACTAAGTAACTGTTGATTCGTTTTGGATGTATGATCAAAACCATTCAGAAGCTTCAAAGCACTTCCTGTTACATTTCTACACTTTTTTCCCCTCATTTTGTCCTTGGGGGAGGATGGGGGGGGGAGGGGGGAGAAGCAAAGGGATGCAAATGCAGTCACACTGGCCTCAGATGATGAATATTAAAACTTTGATAGGTTGCAGCTTTTTTCTGCTTGATGTTGATGTATATTTGTTGCCACGGGTATGTGTGGGCAATGTGTAGGTGGCTTTTTTAATGCTTTGCAGCTCATCAAAAAGTTCATCTGTTTGAAGCCAACAATAATTATTGTGCTTGTCCATGTGATATTTACTCTCATGTCTTATGTTGCACACTAATTAAACTGATGTAAGAGTGAGCAGGTTGACACTATAAAAGTTAATGGCTCTCTTCTTTAGCACTGCACATGTTTTTAGGGTCACAATTATGGTATTAATTTTGAATGTCAGGCTGTTTGAACCCTGCTGAGTGCACTGTTCAGGTGTGTATCAAAGCAGCACCTTGCCTGTGAATCTAGAATATTTGGCTCTTGTCTACAAAGAAAATCCACCACACAAAGCAGGGTAAATTAGGACAGAGTTAATCTTGAGATGCTCCCTATGACTCTGATGTTCTGAATTAAAATCAGAATCTCTACAGTGTTAGTACTGTCATTAAATTTCATTAGATTTAAAGCTCAGCCTTTCCATGGTGAGTTAAAGAACTTTCTTATACTGTTTTACTGAGCATTGCAGTAAATTACTTAAGAAAGTAAGGCTTGAAGGCCAAGATCCTCAAAAGGACACTGAGACCTGAAAGGGACTCTGGCAGAATTCAGGGGTTTGAGTTTAAGGCTGCTGTTCCCCATCTTCCTACCTATTTCCTTACATGCACTTCTAGAGATGCAGAGGAGGAAAGGACAAAGAGGACTGGATCTCCCCTTCAATCTGACTCCATGAGCGTGACCTGGAGTTACTCTGACTGCAATTCACCTCCTCAAAAAGAGTCCTGTGTGGTTGGACTCATGGCATGGCCTCTGGGGGCCTGGGAGTGCATTCCAGGAGCCACCACTCCCTCGGATAACAAGAAATACTGTCACACTAGTACAGAGCTGCACTCAGGATAACCTGCTCCTATTACTGGACCTGTGACCTCACACAAGGCTGTGAGGATCCCCGAGGACCCCCAGAAGCCAGGTTTTATGTTAGTGTTTCAGTGCCTACATCCTGTTGTCTCTCTTGTGCTGTGTTCCCTGCTATTTAGACCCTCCCTGAACAAGCCTTCTGCTGACACCAGTTGTCTCACCAGCTATTAGCCTGTCTCCAACCTCTGTGTTTACCAGAAATAATCATGGAGACAAAGGTAACAAAGCAATTTTGGGACTCATCTGGCAGGTTCTGATTCCCACCAGCTCTCTGGGCAAGGCTGTTGTAACCCAAGCAGTGGGCAGGGTGAGGAGTCTGTGCCGATTCCGTTCTTACGACTCTCTGTGCTGCCCTCAGAGCGCTGAGGGAACTTGCAGAGCACAGAGATGGACTCATAAACAGCCAAGTTCAAAGGCTTCTGAAAGCAATAAAAATCTGGAATTCAGTGAGTTGGATCAGAGCAATTAAGAGCCAAGTGGGCATTTAGAGACAATGAAGATCCCACCCCCCAACATACTGAATAGAGATGGAACAACACAGAGTCATCTCACCTGTACAACACATGCTGCATTTCTGCCCAAAGAAAACAGGTCTATATTCTGTATATGCTCTGTTGATCTCATAAACTAAATCCTGCAGCTCTTTCCCTTGCACTCTAATATTCTACTGTACCTTGTAGGTGAATTCTCAGAAAAAAAAGTACTGTACTTACAATTAATCAATTGCACTGTGTTGTAATTAAATGACTGTATCAAAGAGGAAGAAATTAAAACTGGATCCCTTAAAACAACTACTCAGTGATATAATTACAGCATACCCTATGAGCAAATTAGCCTTTGCCTATGAGAGATCTGACAAACTAATAAACACCTTGCTGTGTAAATTGAGACCAGGTATATTTTCAGACTCTTAATCACTGAAGCTTACCAGAGAGTGAAATGGAAAATCATTATTCTTCTTTCTCCTTTCTGAGCAAAACATTCACTCACTGCTAGTCTTAGTTCCTCATATAACTTTGGTTAGGTTTTTCCATTTGATTCCCTAATATTATCTATTTTTTTTTGCTTTGTTTTGTTTTGTCATCAGGATATTTGCCATAGAAGGAAGTGTCTGGTTCACCTATTCACTGCTTTTTGGTGAATAGAATTGATAAATGAAACCCCCAGGATTTGGCTTTGGTAAAGGTTATGAACCTCCTGGCCCACATAACCCACTTATGCCATTTAGAGAAGAAAAAAAATATTCTGTTAAGGCATCAGAAATCTTGTTGATTGACAATATGCACAAAGCAAACAATGTTCAAGAGGTAACCTCACATTTTTTCTTAATATAATCTCAAAGATCTTAATATATGTGAATGATTTTACTAGAGAAAAAAATCAAGAAAATGGTGAAAAGTAATTATGTTAGGAAGGCAAAAAGAGAAAATCAGAGTTCAACAGATCATTTTAATTTACTGTCACAAGAGACATAAAGCTAACAAATGAGAAGATACCATATTCGTGTTGAAATGTGCAGTAAATGACAGTGCATCATAAGAAATGTTCTGATATGATTCACTTAAAGCTTGTTCAAATTAATATACTACTTGTTGAAAATGTGTAGGAGCTGTTAAGTTTATTTTAAGGAAATATATTGACTTTAGGGAAGGAAGAGTCACTGTGACAGACATTAAAACACTTGAGTGAATTAAGGAACATTACACTGAGTGTATAGCAAATGAAGGCATGATATCTCTGGAAGGGTTTTACAGTGTGAGAAATCTTTAATGAGGTATTTGAACTGCATGGGAGAACAGCTCTCATAGCCTTTGGAACATGACTACAAAGAAGATATCGATCTCTAGATGTTATCCGATCGTATTCCAGATTAAACGATGACAAAATCTTCAGGAGGTAACTGAGAAGATTAACCTGTCAAGGAGATACCCCATAATAAGATTATTCCAATGTGAGGCTTTTCACAAAGGGGAGAGATTATTAAGAGGGAGAACCAGTGTTTGAAGGGGTTTTCAGCGCGAGCTGGTTTGTGTGTGTGTGTGTGTGTGTGTGTGCACATGGGTACATGTGAATGTGCTTCAGTTTGACAGCAGGGATTGAAATACACACAGAGGAAACACTGCTCTGTGTGTCAGAACATACAGAGATGAAGCTCTGAGAACCTTTCTCTTTCTAAGGATCTTAACAAAGCCCACTATTCTCTCTCCCCATGACCCCAAGCTCCACCATCGCTGTATTAAACAAAATATATTTTACAACCCCAGAGAGCATTTCTGAGAAATAACCAGCTCGGTGCTTCTGTGACTTGCTGCAGGGACTACAGGTCAGTAGACTACAATTACCCCTTGTAGTTGACTACTCTTCCAGATTTATAGGAACTAAATAGTACATCTAATGCATTCTTAAGTATATCTTTATAGCTATATAGCTTTATCTATTCATATATCAGTCCTTATCTAGGGGTGATTGGTGAGCCTGTCCCCTTGTCTAATGCTCTGTCAGAATATTCGTGTCATTTGTGATTTGTGTTTACTGCACATGCAGATTTTGCTCTGATCCTGCAAAATTCTCTGCAGGTGTTTGGATCACATTTTTACAGATTTTCAGGCTGCTGTTGAAACAGCTCCTGCCCTGCCTCTCCTGTTCTAGGGAGGCACAACTACACCCAGCTAGTTGAATTTTAATGGTTGCCATTAAAAAGTTATCAATCACTAAGTTCAGACCAAATGTTGCCTTCTGTATTATGGTCTAGCACTGCATCAGTTTCTTAATAAAGGCTGGTGGGCTGATTAGGTAAGTTCATTTTCCTGGTGTGTCAGGGCATTTTGTCCTCTTTAACTCATCCTTTTCTAAGCATGGGCTATAATACAGATCACTCAGCTTTCCTGATGTCTGTGTGCTGTGGGAGCTGTTCAAATGTTTATTGTTGAAACAGCATGAAGGTGCTGCAGAAAGTCTGTTTTAACAACCAGGGCATGTCAAGGAAGTTCCATCAAGGATTAATCAGATCTCTTTGCTGATTTCCTGCCCTGTAATGAAGCAATATAGTGCTGAGTTAACTCTGAAGTTGGAATGATTACAACTCTGTATCTGCCCTCTTACTCCTGACCATCATTTATACTCTCAAGGCTGAAGTCTATAATTCACACATTGAATGAGCTTGTGCTGCCTGGGGAGTCCTGACCGCTCATAGATGGCAGTGCTTCCAAAGACACTACCACAAAGATGGACCTGGAGCAAATCCAGGAGAGTTTATTAAGTGATTCTCTCTTTTAGAAAGATTACCACCTTTCTTTGTTCCAGTTTTCCCCTGTGTAAACTCTGTATTTCTAATGGAAGGCGCTCAGAAGGCCAGACCTGATAGCACCAAAGAATAAAGATGCTCAAGCTTAATTTTATGGATGCAAAAAAGGCCTGTCAGTCTCAAGAGCTACCTGAGATATCTGATGCACTCATGATCTGTCAGGCCCTTCTAGTTCAGACCTCTTAAACAGCATGGGAAGGTCAACCTGCTGTGGCATCTTGACAAATGTGCAACCTCTGCAGCCATGAAATCCCTCTCAAATGATCTTTAAAAGACTCCATTTGAGAGTCTGCTTAGCTTTGGAGCAATGTTTGTGCCAGCCTCACTTTCTCTCCCTTAATCCATCACTGCACTGTTAAACCTCCCTTTCCATCCCTCCCTGAAAAGGAAGCAAACCCTTCCCTAAATATTGGCTATCCCCATTCAGGATTGGTTTTTTTGCTTTCTCTAGTGATGAGGGGCAGTGCTGTTCTTCCCCTCTGTTCTTTCCAGGTGGAATTCAGGGCTGCCCCCCAGGATGTGCAGCTGAGCCGAGCACACACCGTTCTCCCGTGAGCGACGTGTGTGACGTTGCTGAGCACGTCACCAAAGTAGCAGGCAGAGGTGAAGCAGATGACATAAATTATGAAAATTTAAAAGCCATCCCACACCAAAGGTTAATCTACAAAGTCAGCATCCCTGGCAAGTGGGGAAAACTGTTCTTTTGGCTCCAGAAAATGCTGCTGAGTGACAAGGAATAAGTCACTGGCAACATTTCAAAAGGGTGACTGAGGCAATAGGATGGTCCCATCAAGGATGATTTAGGGACTACTTCTAATATTACATATGTAAACTTGGCAGCAGGTGTATTTTGAAAAGAGAATAAATTTATTAGCCTCGGAGAAGAAGGGCAACAAATGTGATGGAAGAAAGCCAACAAATTAAAAATAATTTGACAAAATTAATTAGGCTTATGTGCAAGCAAATGTGTGATACCCTTTTCAGTGGGGAAGTATAAGGTAATGCAGCAGGGGACAGGCAATAATTACAGGGCTATACTCTTAGGACACATCGATCACAGTGAGGGCTTAAAGATGATTTTAGATGATATATAGATATATAAGAGTAGAGAAACTCCAGCAATAATTTCAAGAGCGTATTGACTGAAACATGTGAAATGTAAAAGGTGAAAAGAAAAGTAGGCTGATGCTCATTTATTAATATTGATTTGCATTATAGGAGCAACTTTGTATACCAGCCAAGTTCAGGATGCCATTCTGCTCGGCACTGGATCAACACACAGTAAGAGGTATTTTATAATCTAAAGAGACGGGAGAAGAAAAAGACAGAAAAGAATTATAATCCCAAATGACAGACAGAGAACTGAAGCAGAGAGATGGTAAAGCTTGAGCTGTTTGGAAAATGTGACCTTTTAATTAAAAATACAGCTGAAAATGAGAAATATTTAAATTTTGTCACAATTCTCATGGGAAATTTTAAGCTGCAGCTAAAAAGCTCAGTGTTTTGGGTACCAACAACAAACAATGCAAATATTCCTGTGTGTCTTTTCCTTTTCTGCCCTCCCAAGAAAAGCTTTTTCAAAGGAAGCGGAAGAATGAACTCATTAATATGCACATTAGTTCTCTGTAAACCAAGATTCCAATTTAAAGAAACACTAATTTGAAAGGAAATTCTCAACCATTTTGTATTATTTGATGCCTACCCAAAAGGAACTGCACGGGGTACCTGAACACAACTCTTTTCCACGCTACTATAACCACAAGAAAATCCTTCTTAGAGACAGGGAAGAAGCTGCTTAAGGATATAGAACTTCTCTTCTACAGGAGGTAGAGAGCTGTTGCAGATTTTCCTCTGCCCTAGTTGCTACTTTCTAAAGCCCCATGAACATTTAAGTTCACGCTGGCTTACTCAACGTTTAATAGTGTAAGAAGTCATCTGCTACTCAGTGTGCCCTTAAAATGTCTGTGTGAGGAGTGAGGAGCTGTAAATTCAGCCCTGGCTTTGCTGTGTGCTGGTTTCCTGGGGTAGGCAAGCCCAGAGAACATGACAGTTATTTTAGCATTATGGGGAAATAAGATAGACACCATTAACATTTTATGAGCTGTTTTGGTCCTTGAAATATAAGACACTCAGCAGAGATTGAATGGGTAGGGCTGAGGCAACAACAAAAAAATAGGGGTTCAAAGGTTTGTGGGATGTGGGTCAAAAGGAAAGATTAGCTGGTCATAGGGGATTATCAGAGAACAGAGGTAGATAAACTCCTGACAAGGGTGACAGATTCATGCCAATAAGTTATCTGTGCTGCTAAATAATTCAAGAGAAAAAGCACAGGGATTGAAGCTGAGGGAAATGCTCATGCAAAAGGAGTTTCAGAACAGTCTTATAGAAAAGTTTAGCTGCCCAAAGTCATCAGCAGAGCTGAGGATTAGAAAATGATGCTACACAAAGCAAAAAGCTTCATTTTTTTAAAATTAATGGCTTTTTATAGGAAAAAAATTAAAATCAGTTAGAGATTTCCTCAAAAATCAACTCTCCAATTTTCCTGTTTGCATGAAGAAAGTAACCCCATGTCACTGCACTGGGTATTTCAGGCAGAGCCCATCCATTATTTCTGCTCTAATCTGTTTTAGGTATTAATTATTTCAGATTAATTATTTCATTGCATCCCAGTGCAGTGACCTTTTCCTTCTTGCAAGTTCTTCATCAATAAGAATATACAGCAGGAAATATTTTGCTTCTCTTTTTCAAATACAGCATTCTATTCTGGAAAAAAATCCATCAAAGGGATAATATTTGTATGAGAGGATATATCAGAAAGCAAAATCAGTGGAACTGTTGGCTGAATTATTCCTTTGCCTTTCAAAGATGTTTTAGTAGCATCTATCAGTGTCTGTCAAATGCTAATAATACTTCAGAGGAAACAAGTTTAAATTGCAACTCCCCTTCAATAAACTTTTGACTTTCAGTGAACGGCTTATAAGCCTGAGAAACTCACTGTGTGATGGGTTTCTATCTCTGCCCACAGAGAAACCCTCATTTTTAAGGATTTAGGATATGACAAGAAAACTATACCAAGAATAAATTGATTTCTGCCGCTTCACTTTTCCCCCCCCCTCCGACACTTAAAATTCTGTTCTTTAAAAGATACATAGGGAAAAATGATTTATAATTTGAAGGCTGCAAAACTAAAGTAAGTTGGGACGTGTATTAATTGAGGGTCCCATTTTTAATTGTAGATGTTAACACCTTCCAAGAACCAATAGAACAAGGCACTGTGCACATTGGAGGGCACTGCACAGCTCGGGCAGCAGAGCAGCTCCATTCCCATGCAGGAGCTTATTAAAGTTCCCCAGATGAGCATCTTAGCAGGCACAGCTTTCTCTCCTGAAGTTCCAAGCACTAAAATCTGTGAGGTTGCTTTTCCCTCCAATCACAAGCTTGGTTAGGATGTCCAAGGACATCAACACGCTACTTAAAAATGACAGAAAATACAGTGAGGTTTGCAAGTGGAGGGAACAAAACTCTCTTGGGAATGATAGTCAGGGTCTGTTTAAATATTTAAATATCTAAAGATGCAAGCTGAGTCAGGAGGGGATTTTCAAAAGGCTTCTAGAAGGAAAAAAAAAAAAAGAAAAGATAAAAATGGCAGCAGCAGAAACCACTGCAGCACTGCCAGGTCTGTCTTGGGCTCTGAGCATGAGGAGCAACAATCTCCTGACTGGGAGTCTCTACTCCAACAGCCCAACACTCCAGGGCTGCTGCTTTCTATTCACAAGTTCTTGCTGTATTTTCTCCTAAAATCTTATAATTTGTTTAAGAGAACTAAATAATGCTCATTCTCTCCCTATGGCAAGATGTGGAAAATACTGCAAATCATCTGTGTGGCAGACCTCACTCTCAGCTTAACAAATAAATAATACATATTTACACCTACACACTTATTCCCCTGTGTATTTAGCAAAGGAACAGGAGGGGTAGCAGCACACATGGGACCAGAAAGAAAATGGTAACTAGAATATATTCCTTTGCTTGTGCCAATTGTTTTGATGCAATAAATCATCCTGAAATGGCTCTCTGTAGTCAAAATGCTGTTTCATGGATCGCAGACAAGAAGACAAGAGCTCACCAGGGGATGACATTATGGAACAAAACCAAAGCTCTGTCTCCCTGAAGAAGTCTTCTCCATCTGCACAAGCATTTTCTGTCTGCCTTTCCCTGCAAAAGAGGGAACTGGAACAGCCCAGAAGATTTGGAAGGCTCAGACCCTGGGTGGGAGGATGTAATGATGTGCAAAGCTTCTTTCCCAGACACACAAACACACACACACATCAGTCAAACAGAGTGCACTGAGCTGTGGCCAATCTCTGGAATTTGTATTTCTTATGGCAAGAAACATGGAGGTTCTGCTCCCCAAGAAATGGAAAATTCAGCAGGACAGGCCAATCACAAGTGGAGCATTATAAGTTCCATAGTGTGCTGCAGCCACTTTGTGTCACAGCTGGTTTATTTTGATCATCATATCATTAACTTGGCTACAGCTGACAGGCACAACAAGGATTATTAGTTCTTTATCTTGATTTGGAAGGATGTTTGGCATTCACTCTATAGTTTCCTATCCCATGCTCTGGACATTTCCAATTTATCCCCACTAAAAAAATATACATAAACATATAGTAAAAGAGCAGATCATTCACTCTTCATGAATAAAGGAAAGTGGTGCATGGAATGTTATAGCAAAAGGCTGAACTCCTGCAGGCAGCAGGTCATTGCAATACTGGGGACATATATAATAAATCAAAAGGACAATAATTTATTCTTACCCACAGAAGACAGCTTAAAATAGCTTCTTTTCAGTTTTGAGACATACCTAATGAAAAATCTGCAGCACGATTGTCCCTTCATGTGCATCCCTCAACAAGACTGAATATAAAAAGAGCACCTGAAGAGACTGTTTCCAGCCAATGTAAAATCATGTGGTGCTGTCAGTGAGGAATTCATGGCACAGAACCAAACACACCTCCCAGCTGACATGACTGGAGTAATGGAAATCTTTTGGGATCCATGTGCTCCACAAAAATGCTTTCAGGGTATCATTCGGACCCCTGAGACATACAATGACCCTGTAATTACTGACTTCACTCTCCACTGACTTCTCATCAGGTCCAGGACTGCTTCTTAAATTCCCAAACCTTCTCTTTTGGCTTTAGCCCTGCAGAAAATTTTATTGTGCTCAACTATTGCAGATATTTTTTTAGAAAAAGATAAACACAGCTGTACTCACAGCAAGTTGAACCTTTTCTTCAACATTTCCCCTGCAACTCTTTTTAAAGTGACAACCAACCCCATAACCATGTAAAGAAGCTCCTTGACTTTTTCCTGCATCTCCTGTGCTCTACAGAAACCTTTCAGTCTTTTCTGTTTCAGAAGACAGACTGACCCAAGCATCAGTTTGCTGCCTAGAGGTTTTCTGTAATCACATCATGTTCATAGCAGAAAACTGGGGTTTGGGTGTTTACAAAATTCACCTCATAGCTTGGGCTACTCCAGCAAGGAAATAAATGAAGCTAAAGAATTCTATTAAATCCTTTAAGGATACCTTTGTTGGTCATGCTCAGAAGGAAATAGCTCTTGTATTATTTCAGCAGTATTTATGATTGCATCACTGTCTCCCAGAGACCCCTCAGAACACTCTTCCCAGCTCGTCCCCTTCCACCAGAGGCTGCAGATTCATCTACAGGACATTCTTTGGTACAAAGAGGTTACAATGAAAGCATAAAGATGGTCCAATTCATTGGAGTTGCACAGGTGCAGAATGCTTGGTTAGTAAATACTGGCCAATTATATTTTTACTGGGGCTTGGATTGTTTTCTGAATATTTTGTTATACACTTGAATTTGCTAGAATAGAGATGGGAAAATCACAGCATTTAACTAAAAGCAGATTCCTCAAACCCTTTATGAACCATCTCTTTTGCTGTTACCATTTCACTGAATATGAAAATTGCATGTATATGGAGGCAACTGGCTTTTTAACTTCAAATGATTTCTTACCAAAGCCTGCTCCTTTTTACAAATATGCATACCTTTTTTTTTTTTTTTTTTTTTTTTGCAATTTTTGTAGTGGATCTTGTCTTTGGGAATTGGGGGCAACAGTAAGATTACTGGGAGTCACCAGATGGTGCTATTGTACATTGTCTGTCTGGTTCAGTTCCTCTGGCTATCAAGGGAATCTCCTCAAGAAACACAAAGCATCAGCTGTGGTGCAGCTCCTACCAGAACCTCTGGTAAACCTTGCCTCTTGCCTGAACATTCCTGATGAAGAATTATAAGTGTAAAACCCATGAACCCTTGTAGTTTCTGTGTAAAAGGAAACAAAATATTCTGTGAAAACAGGTCATCTGCATTACTCACATAAGTAACGGTCAACGCTGTAAAAATGGACCATTTGTGCCAAAGTTATGAATTGCCCGAAGCAAATTCAGAAAGAAAGAACTGCTGGAGAAAACCTAACTGAATACAAATAACACCTTCTCCAGTTCTCTGGTGGGGAATAAAACCATTTTTGCCTGCTAGTCCAGGATGGAGATAAAGATGTGATGTTTAGATGCTTTACAACCCTTGGATAGCTCTGGCAGCTGAAGCAGCTGCGTACATATTGTAAAGGGCCTGAAAAATACATCAGCCTAAATGTGTTTTCATGCTGCTTGTTTCGCAGCAAAGAGTAAAGAACAAGACAACCTGTCGCCTCTAACAGCATCTTACTTGCTGACTAAGGTTAATGTGTTTCTTGGTGTGGAAGAAATGTTTTGGGATGAATTCCCAGCCAACTGGAGGAGTGAGGAGCAAAGCCTGGCTGAACTTGCTGCTGCTGAAACCCATGAAACGACACGAACTCGGGCGAAATTCCTGTTCAGCAGTGGGTGTTTGGAGCAGCAATGTCTCACCAGGCTTTTGTGTAACCACACAACCATCAAGTGAGAGGTGTGCCAAGCAACAAAACCTGGCATAAATATGTGACAGCATTGATTCCTTTGATCAATGCCCTCAGGATGTGCTAGCACTCTGCCTCCTTACTCCTCTGTGATTGATCAATAGAAACGCAGTTTCCAGTTAGGGCAAGTGTCACCTGCAGGCACAGTTAGACCTCCAGGGCTTTTTCCTCAGTGTACAAATCAGTTTTGTCTGTTCTTGTTACGAGGTTTATGGTCTGCAAGTGTTTTGCATAAAAGCAGCAGCAGGCAGTGCAAAGGCAGGGGTGGCAGAGGTTCTGGATGGTGTCACATCAGCTCACATGGAGCTGGGAGGTGACTCCAACACTCCACTGGAAAATTGACTCCCCAAGCCCCAGTATTTTAATTCTGTTCCATATGAGCAATATCAGGTCAGATCTGAAGGCTTTGGTTAAAAGAGTACAGTATCAGGCATTTTCCTCTTTCTGTTTTTGCATCATCATCCAAGTAATGACATTGTGCAAAGGAGTTCACCATGAGGCAGAGTTTCTAGAGGGAAATTATGCTCTATTTTCTTAACCAGTTGGAAAAAGAGGCTCTAAGAAGCCAGGGTTCATTCCCATTTTCATTATTGCCTGGTCAGTGCACAGCTTTCTCCCTTCCACTGCAGCTTAAAGCTACAAAAACCTGGCCCAGCTCCCATGGCAGCTGGTGCCTTCCTGTACAAGGACAACACCTACCTGGAGTTGCCTGGGAGTTACTCATCAACAAATACCTCTCTGTTTAATCCTGTTTATTAAGCAGGAAAATATTACTAGTATTTTCTTTTTCTGTATTAGTGATCCAATATCCTGTCATTGCAGAATAAGGCTCCTAATTTGTGTGCTGACATCTTTTGAATGAAGTATAAAGCTGAAATGTTGTCTGCAGCTATTCTTTATCCTTTGCAACTGGTTTTAAATGTTGAAACAGAATTCAATCATAGAATCAATTGGGTTGGAGAAGACCTTCAAGATCATCAAGTCCAACCCTTGGTCCAACCCCAGTTTGTCTACAGTGGAATTCTGTTTCATTACTTTCATCCTTATTTGTGATTAAATCTATCTCTTCCCAGCTTTCCAGGCTTATAAGCTGGTTTTTAGGAAGATCTTCAGAAACTGTTGTTTTCTACTTTCAGGTTGATGGCACCCTGGCAATATTATAACTACATGCTTTGAAATGGTGATAGATAGATAGATAGATAGATAGATAGATAGATAGATAGATAGATAGATAGATAGATAGATAGATAATGGCATTTCCTAAAGAACACACAATCTGATTACTTGCTTCAGAGACCAGTTTTATCACGTTTTAGTCAACTTACTTGTTTAGTAAACTCCATTAGATCTAGATATAATAGATAATCGGAGGATTTTTTTTCTGCTGAGTTAAGTACCTCCTTTTGCATCTGTTTTGACTGTTTTTACTTGGGTCTAATCATAAGTCAATTTTATTTCTTATTATTGAAGCTTGATTGTATGTGATTACTTGTTAAGACATTTGGCATGTTTAATAACATTTGATTGCTATTACTTTATAGCTCTGTCTTTCAGGGCTCAATAGACTGAAAGAGTTAATTATTCATAATTATTAGTAAAATTTGCTGCCATTGAACCATCTTTCTTCTCTGAGGTGCACCTCCTACCCACTGGCTAGCAAACCTTCATTTCGTTGCATCTCACTTAAATGTTGTTCTCAAAGTGAGGGCAATCAGGGAAGAGCTGATTCTGGGAGCTGAGTCAGCACTCCCAAAATCTCCTTTCCAAAAATAAAGCAGTATTTTAGTTTGTACATTCTGGTCTGAAGTTTTATTTTAATCCGTCTTTACTTAAAGGGAAGAAATTAGTGTGGGAAAAAAATATGAAAAAGGCTTAAAAAACCCCTTTTCTCCTTTGCCTTGGCATTACAACTTAATGTCCCTCATGAGCAGGCTGAGTGTCAGGCACAGAACCAAGAACTTCAGCTGATGTTTTGTCATGAAATGTCCTTGCAGCACCCTACACGTGCTGGGCTCCCAGGAAGAGTGGGACAAAGAGCTCTCTCCCTTTGCTCCCAGAGGAGTTTAGACCTCAGGAAGAGAAAACATGGAGCACCCCCTGCTGTGCCACCCACCCAGGACGTGCACTCAGGACGCTTTCCTGAGCTTTCTATGAGCACTTACTGCCTTGGTGTTATTGAATCTCTGCAAAGTGCTGAAAAGTGGAAAACTGGCACCTCTCAGCATCTCAATATCTTTGCTGCATCCCCAAACTGTGATGCATAAAAGCTGCTTTCCCTGGGGCTGAATCTTGCTACACAGGATTTGGTACATGGAGTTTAGGAGCTCATGTTGATAATTTTTTGGAATCAGATATATTGAGGAATCTCTATGAAAACATGTTTGGCTTCACTAGATTTAAACTGCTCTCAAAAAAATGGTTTCTTTTATTGTCTAAATGAGGAAAAAATTCTTAGAAAATATCTCTATTTTTATAGAATACTTACAGTACTACAGAATAAATCTTATTTATTTGTCTATTTTCCCCCTTATTAAGGTGTATTCAGTACCTAACACAAGAAAAGCTGTGCTGGCTCCATCCATCTCACCTGCCTTGCTTGGACCAGCAGCCCCTTTAACATCTTTTAGGAATGTATTTATACTTGTGTCTCAGAGACCAACAGCAACAGTGGCCATAAACAGACACATAAGGAAGAGCAGGAACAAACCATTCTCATGAGCTTTCCCCTGAGTGCTTTTCCAGCTTCCAACCCTTTGCAGCTCAGGGAATTTCCTGATTTGATGTTGTTAACCACAGCATAAGGAAAAAAGGTATTGTAGAGCTGACTGTGGCTTCTTTGGTCCACTGGCTTGTCTGTGTTGGGTTCAGGCTGAAGCAGAACATGCTGCTGAAGGAGCCCAAAGCTGCTCTGATCCATGGCAGCTTCCTGGAGCCCAGAGATCTGCTGGCACTGGCTGTGTGGCAGGCATGAGACTATGCAGGACCAGTATTTTATCAGGCATGGCCAGTAAGTGTTCTTAGCTTCACCAAAGTCCCGGTTTGATTTAAAATATATTTTAAAAAGGGAATTAAATACCCAGATGTGGGTCATTCTCACAGCATTCCATTCCATCCCTTCAAGTTAAATGCTTTCTTCCTATGTCAACAAAAGCAAATTTCCAACTCTATTGCATGAGCAGCTGACAAGGGACCTCAGGACTAGAGTATGTGATGCCTCAGAGCCCCAAAACAACTCACTGCAATCAGGTTTCTCCTCCTCTGATAGATCCATTCAGCAAAAAGAAGAAAATTTTATGGTCACAACCTGACCAAGGTGAGATAATACAAGAATATTTTGTTCTAGTGCTAGAAGATCCAGTTCCACCAATTCCAAGCACCTTCTTTCCTGGAATACTGCACAGATTAACAACAAAACCCAAGAGAGAGATTATAGACAAGCATGAGACAAGGTAACCTTCCAGAATCCCAAGGGAGAAAGCAAAAGAAACAGGTTTTATCCTCATATTTACAAAGGCTTAATGAATTTTACATAAGCAAGATACAAAATTGAAGACAAACAATGAAATACAAAGAGATCTCGAGATACAGGATGAACCAAGAATTCATGCATAATATACAGTATTTCAAAGGCATGTAAAGAAGCAGTGTAAGAATCAGATGTTTCTGGTGTATACAGAGTGGTTTCTTTGAGAGAGATTCCTCCTTAAGGAGCCAAAACTTGACAATGCATCAGGCCCAGGGCAGGAAGGATCCCCTGGTTTAGTCTGAGTTCCATATGGATGTACTTTGTGGAGGATCATTTCAATGCACTCCCTTGTAATTGTCTCCAGAAATACTTGCATGCACTGTTACAACAGCACACTCAGCTAATTTAAAGGTAACTAATGACCTATGAAAGCTGAACCCAGCTGCTCTTTGAGATGTTATTGTCTTAGGTCTAAAGTAATTGCATAGTGCTGCTTTTTATCTAACCTGAGCACAAGTTGATTAAAGACCAGGTTGTTTTCAGATGTAAAAAATTCAAAAAACCAGCTTTCTGATTACTTGAAGAACATTCACTTTTCAAATGTTATTTTTTTTATCTCTTGCTTCACAAGGACTTTTTTTTTTTCTTAAGACATTTCTAGATCTGCAGAGCCCAATTTCCTCTAAGGCTACATCATATCAGACAGCTTTGTCATAAATGGTTTGGTAGGTATAGAAAATTCCATGGGAAAGAGAAACCCAGAAAATTTCCCAACGGAATTCCTACTTTTCAAGACTGAGAAAAGGGATCATTGAAGAGAATATCATTATTTTGAGTTGGCAAATCTGCCAATGATAAGGAGCTGTATCCTAAAATCAATTTTTGAAGCCAAACATGTAAGACTAATCACTTTATTTCCATGCTTAACAGGTGCTGATACCAGAGGGAAAATACTAAATAGTGTATGACACCCTTGAGAAGCATGTAAGATATTTATCTGCCTAAAAGCCATGACAGTTGCATAGGGAAAAGGTTATGAATGTAAATAGGGAAGAGAGAGTTTAAGGATGGAGAGTGACATTTTGATGCTGCTGAAATCTCTGGCAATTTGAGTTCAGTGGGACAAGGACATCCCCGAGCTCAGCCTTAGCCTGGCCCTGTTACTGAGCTCAGGCTGCCCAACCTGCTCTTTAGGTCAGGTCATAAATCACAGACCCATAGAATGGTTTGGGTTGGAAGGGTCTTTAAAGATCCATCTTGTTCCAACCCCCTGCCATGAGCAGGGCCACCTTCCACTAGAACAGGTTGCTCAGATGTGCCTTTTCATTTTCTGAAGGAGGCTTTGCTCAGGTCCCTTTTCCTATAACTCTGCCTTCCTCCTGGAGCAGCCCCCCAGTATCTGACCCAGTTTTTAACCCAGGATAGTGTCATTGCTGCCTTTCCCAGGGCAAATATGATTGCAATTCTGATGGAGGGGCTTTGAAACCATATTTTTATGATAATGGCCTGTGAAACACAGAGCTGCACTGGCCAGGGCAGAGACAGTAGCTGAAAATAGCACGAAAGGGAGCAGAGCCCCACTCTCTTAACACATCCAGTGCAAGCAGCTATGCCCAAAGTCAGGAGGTTTAACAGCTCTGGGCCGATGTGTCAGCTCAAGTCCTGTGCAAAGAGATATTCAAAGACTGACACATTCTCCCTCTCTCTCTCAACTACTTTATTCCCCCTAAAATATACTTATGTATCTGCTGTTCCTCTGTGAAAAGATGAAAGATTAAGCTGGCTTGTGGCTGGGTAAGAATGGTGAGATGTTCTGCCCATAAGTAAGCTGTATATTCATGGTAGAATATATTAAATGACCCTTATATCATAAGAAGGGATTTTTTAAAAAAAATCCACAACTGTGAGATTTAAAAGCACATCTCTCTCATTTGAATTTCCTAGCTGATATTTGGTTGAGCTTTAGAAACTGTCACACAATAAAGCCATTAAAATTCTGTGGTTAATTTATTTCTGCAGTATTAACTTTCCCATTACTCATGATGAATATCTTGAGTTTGGATATGTCTTAGAAGAACCTCTGACAGTGATAACTTGCTTTTTCTCCCATTTCCTGTAGAAATGTTATTTTTCAATATATAGCAGAGTAACTTTACTAATAAGTTAGCACAGTGAATTTTAAATAATGACTTTGAGTTAGTATCATTGCTACCAAAATAGGGAATGATAAGCTCTTTTGTGCATTTGTTTGGTTAATTATTCTGATTTGTATTTCTGGGCAGAATTCAATATAACCGAGCCTTGGAAAATACAGATCCCATTGCCAAAACAAATTTTCTCACTCTTACATCCATTCATTTCCTAGACAATAGGTGAGGTCAGAAGGGAAACTAGGAGTCATTCCCATAACAGAAGCAAACCACTAATGAGCTCCCATGCATCATATTCTCCTCCAACGAAGCTGTAATTGCTTCCAGAACACCTGTATTTGGGCCAGGTGCAGTCCTGGGGAGGGGGAGGGCAAAGGGGGGGTGGTGCTGAAACATGGAGGGAGAGGCACATGTGGGGAATGGAAACAGCCAGCCCAGCCAAGGAAGAGTTGGTGGATTAATCTCTGCTCCAGCTCTGGTTTTGCACAATAACAGGGGAAGCTCCCAGGTGCCCCAGGAAAACCAGCAGGTTCTTTCAATAGACGGAAGGGCAATTAGCAAGCAGGCCAACCTTTAGCTCTCTGTGTGACCACCTTTATGATCTTAATCAGGTCCCTTTGCATCCTGTGCCTCAGTTTTCAGAGAATCACAGGCTATTCTGAGTTGGAAGGGACCCACAAGAATCAAGTCCAACTCTTAAGTCAATGACCTACATAGGGGATTGAACCCATGACCTTGACATTTTTACAACAAAGTTTTAACCAACTCTGCTAATCTCAGGGTTTCTTTCTTCTGTGATGTTGCAGGAATATTTTGTTATGTTCCTATGCTTTGCAGGGGACACACATACACATACACAAATATGCTAATGCCTGTGAGATGCCTTTGTATTCCTGAAAGTGGGTAAATAGAGCCAGAACTCCACTACTTGCCCATGGGGATGGGTGTAGGATTGCAAGTGACTGAACTACTGGGAGTTTTGCAGTAGGGGCAAGTTCACAGGGCAAACTCAATTGCTATGATTCAGCTGAAAGGCACAAGTTCATAACAGACACAGGAAAAGACCTGCACTACTCCAGAAAACAATTAGATGCTGGAGGTCAGCTGAGGAGCAGGAGCTCCTTCCACAAGGGGCCCAGTGGGAGAAAGAGGATAAAAAACAAACTCATTTCCATGAAGAACATGCTGAGGAACACTCAATCCACCACATACTTAAGGCTCATCTCATTCCTTCCCCAGCTTAATTCAGATGAAGGTTGAATTAAGGAAGAGTTTGCTTCTGATCCAAGGAAGGATTAGAAAAGTACAGCACTGCAAATTGTTACTCTAGAATGCTTCACAATAGCTCAGTGTTTGAAGTTGAACATACATTTTGTTTACACTTAAAGGGCTCAGAGATTCAAAAACATGCAAAAACCAAACAGCAGTAGGGGTTATTCTTCCAAGAACTGAAAAAAATGGGTCCTGTGATCATAACAGGCATTTTATTATTATTATTGTTATTAGTTGGAAATAAAAGGGTGTGATGGTCTCTTAAGGATTTTTCTAAAATGTAAGATTCCTGTTTGACTCACT
Organism: Pithys albifrons albifrons; assembly: GCF_047495875.1. NCBI lineage: Eukaryota > Metazoa > Chordata > Aves > Passeriformes > Thamnophilidae > Pithys > Pithys albifrons. The sequence continues at coordinate 17,820,197 of NC_092469.1, forward strand.
GTTTTTAGTCCTCTTCTGACAATGAAACACACCCTATTTCTTTTCACTGCAATACCATAGTTCTAGTTGCCTGTGACCTGTCTGTTAGCAAGTATGAAAACAAACCCCTTTTCCCATCCTGCAGCTTGGGCTGGGATGTAGGGGAACAGTAGAGAAAGCATTCAGCAGTCCCACAGGTTTTAGAGAAGGCTGAGCTAATGCCAAACTCTCTGTCACCAGTAAGCCCTTCGTGTGAGAAATACTGGTAGAAGTTTGAGGTATTATGGAGGCCCTGGGCTGGCTACATAATGAAAAGCCATGGGCTTGATTTCAAACTGCAAACCCCTTTTTAAAGTGTTTTTGTGACTCTTTCTTAAAGAAACTTCAGCTGCACTAAGGCTGAGAATCCCTACCCAAACCTATTTTGGTAGAACTGTCAGTCAGAAAACCAGAGTGCCTGGAAAGACACTTCATGACCCTTCACTGAATCAGCTCTATTGCATGTTCCAAATATCCATCCTCCAGAATAAAACATTTTTGCAGCTGGTTGCTTCACTATTTCAGCTGGAGAGCCTGAGGCAGGGAGAGGGGTTTTTACTCCTTCTGCAGATTTCAGCTCTAGCCAGGTCCATTTACTACAACTTCTTATCCTTGGGAAGTGGTGGTGGCTCTGCAGGTACAGCTGGAGGGTGACATGGCAAACCTGATGGACACAGCAGGTCAGGATTGATTTATTCTGTTCTCTGGTCATTCTTGGAGTGAATCCAGGAGGATTTCAGAAAGCCCTAACCAGCATGGATTTTGTTAATTGGAAGGGACCCACAGTGATCACTGAGTCCAATGACCTGTACAGGGACCCAGAACCCTGGTGTTATCAGCACCATGCTCTAATAACAAGGATGATGTCAAATCACAGAGTCCTTAAGGTTGGAAAAGAGCTTCAAGAGCATCTAGTGCAGTGGGAAACCCAGCACCACCACAATCACCTTAAACCAATACGTGCTACATCCAGACACCTCTTGAACACAAATATGGTGCAGCTAAAATTTGTGCATTATTGTGCTTGACTGAATTTCTGTTTCACTACATACTTGGCCCATCTGCCCTCAAAGAAATTCAGATGTATCTGTTCTTCAGGGACTGATGTTGGTCTAATGAGGATTGAGTTGCCTTGGACTGCACTATGATCCCACATCAGGGTGTGCTCTTTAATCCCTTCTGTCCTAGAGATGCTCCACTCAAGCTTACACAACCCCAGTTGCTGCCCAGAGCTAAACCCTTTTTCCAGGCTTAAAGAAACTGCAACGTGGTAAGGCAGCCAGGGAATGGCAGGGGAAATGAGTCCTTCTCTCTCACATCCAGGTTTCTTATGTGACTCACTTTAATGGGAAATTAAACTTCCTTTGTTCTGATAGATTCATAGCAGTTGATCCTGAGCTTTTACAAAATAGTCAGGGCAAATCTTCTGAAGGTCAGAAGGCATTTCTGGCAGTGTACAGTCACTCCCTCATCTGCTAACAGGTCTATCTGTGACAACACCTTATGTGTTGCAGGCAGTTAATTCTGTTCACATTATCCTCAGCTCACCACTGGCCTCTGTGGCAGAGAATGGCTTGGAGAGGCACCGAGCTGAGGTGCCAAGGTGTGCCAGATTTTATAAGTGAAAATGATGGCATCTTTCATCTAAAGACAGCAGAGCATGTTACACCTGTCAGTGAACATGGGGTTTGATCCAGAAAAGGTCTTGGCAGGACCTTTCTTTGCTCACAAACCAGGACCTTCTCAGTCACTGTCTAAACTTACTATACATTTTGCATGAGCAGGGAAGAAGCACAGCTTGCCCTAAAAGGGAAGCTCTGGACCCTCTCCTCTAACCATGCCTGAAATCTGAGGCAGTTATTTCTGTTGCCATTGCTCCATGGCCCCACAACTTCACATTTTATTTGCGCAGCAAAATTGCTTCAAGGGGGGTATTAGAGAGAGACCACCCTCCATCACCTGCAGTCTTGCCTCCTGACTGGCTCCTCAGTGAGGTTTTAGAGGGTTTGAAACTCTTCCTGGCACCTGAGGCTGAGACAGACTGAGCAACAACTATTAGTTTCTAATTAATAACCTAAGAGCTCTGCATTAATGAGCTAATTAGCAGAGAAGACTCTGCTCCTGACTCCAGAAGACACAGCTGGGCTGGGAGCCCACCTACAAGGGGCCTTCTGCTGGGCCCCAGGGGCTGGTTGGAGCAGCTGCCCTGTCACTTTTGGGGTCCCCAGTTAACCCCAGGAGCCCCCCAGTACCCAGGACTGTGCTGAGCTGGAATTCACCTCAGGTGAGCAATGCCAAACCTTTCCAGGTGTGGTCAGACCCTGTGGGGGAGTGCTGGGGCAGATACAGACACTCATATACTGTTTCGCCACAGAGTTTGGCAGCAGCCAGTAAAGGGTTAGCCCCTGGGAACTGCTAATTGTCCCTCCAGGATTGGTTGATCACCCCTCCAGGAACCATTAATTACCCCTTTTGGTGAATAAGTAAGAGCAGCTGTGTGTAGAGACCAACATAGGAGAGAGAAGCTTTCTGAGAGTGGATGTAAAAGGTTAGTTAATACTTTAAAAAAAAATAATGCACTTTTCCATTGTTGTTAGAGGGTCATTGCTGTTCTAGAGGTGAAGGGCTGTGGTGTGTGGTTTCTTTTGGTGGCGAGGGCCCCTCAGAGAGGGTGGTTGTGCTGCTTGGCTCCTCAGCAGTGAGGAGGGATGCCATGGCAGCAGGGATGGCCGTGCTCCTGGTGCCTGTGGGAGCATTGGGAACACCCCAAACTCCTCATTCCTCTCTCTGCCCCTGAGCTGGGGTGGCCACAATAGCCATGCTGGGTCTTGTAGAGAAGTTATTTGCTCTTGCTGGCTCAAATCTCATGTTTCTGCATGTGTTATCTTGGAGTGAATCATCTACCCCATGACTTGGCTTTCATTTTTTTAAAATTAGTCCCTTTCCTGTGAAACAGGATGCAGATATTCCTTTGTTGCTTTCAGCCACCACCTATTTCTGGTTGGCCTGGTAACTCACTCAGCTGCCTGGCCCCTCTTTGTGGGGTTAAGAGACTGTCCAAGTCCTGGTGCCCCCATGCAAAGACTGAACACTGTGGTACAGCTGGTGCTGTTTCTGTGGGATACACCCTATGAACTCCCCACAGCCTGGTTTCTAAACTTCCTAGATGATCCTCTTGAGGCTGGGACATATGCCTGGTGGGAAGCTGGCTTCCTACAGAAGCAATGGGAGGTGGTCACTCACCTATTTTTAATCATAAAGAGTTCTAAGAGTTTTATTTTTCCTCCCTGCTAAGCTGGTTTTCTGCCTCAAAAAAGGATGAAAAAGAAAACAACCTACCTGCTTTATTTTTGTCATGTCTAAGTGGTGAACCTTTTGTGGCTATATAGAACATTATTATTGCTACTGGTAGTTCCTGCTGGGTTTCATTTGGATTCTAATCCATCTCGAGTATTAATTTATGCTCATATGTAATGAAGGTACAGGAACAGAGTTACTGCTGCTTGTGAGGGCTTGGAAGGACGTTTTCCCTCAGTGTTGGTCCAGTAAAGGAAGATGTAAACTCTGAGCAGTAGACTAGCACTGGTGGATCAAACAACATTATTCACAGCTGGAAGCTCCTGCTGATGTGAGGAACTCAAAGTGGTTGGCAGTCCCTTTGAATGCTTATCCCTTGGTATGTGCCTACCTACCTTTCCCTGCCCAGCTTTCTTCTCATCTTCACCAACACAGCAGCCACCTGTGGTGGGGCAGAGCAGAAAGTGATGGCAGCTGGTTCTGCTGGATGAGCAAATGAGGGGAAAAACATCAGGCATGAGAGCTGAGGAGTCTTCTGATCCTTCTAAACATGGGGGAAGGGGATTGCCAAGTAACCCTGGTGACTGCCAGAAGACAACTCAAAAAAAGACTGAAGTGTTGTGATAATGGGGAGTGGCAAGAGAGGTGGAGTTGGAAATGCAGGCAGGGGAATTCATTCCCAATCTTTGGTCCATCTGCCTGTGCTGCTTGCTGGGCTGCAACATCACCAATCCAGAGAAAGCAGGTTCTGGAGCCATCAGGTGCCCTGTTTCAGCCAGGAGTAGTTTTTGTAATGGAAGGGTATGCACCCTCCAAACTTTGTCCTAGATTCAAGTTCATTGAATGAAAAGCCAGTTCTGCCATTACCTGAGCAGTTAATAAAATCTATTGCCTTATGATGGATTTTTGCTGCAGGCTAGAATGGATCTGTCTTCATTGTGATTTGTGAGATTGAGGGGAAAACACAAAATATAATCTGTATTTCTACTGCACTGAAAAATGTCACTGTGTTCTCCTTCTAAGGCTTGGAAGTAACCAAAACTGCAGCAGCCTTTTTATTTTTTTTTGATTTATTGAAAACAAAGCATACCTTATTAACATTTTAATAAAGACAATCTCTTTGCAGTGGTGCTCAGAGTTGCTCTTATTTCTCCCTGTGCATTTCCATTCTCCTGAAGGGAAAATGCTATCGAGATCTGTAAGGCATGATGGGTTAGACTGAAACTAAACACACAAATACACCAAAGCAAAATGCTTTCTAAAGGTGCTGTGTTTGTGAGAGGTGCTTGCCCAATATGTGTGATGCAAAATGGGGATGCTTTGTGAAGAAATCATCCTTGTAAAGCCATTGGTTCTGGTCATCAGACTCTATCCAATGCTTTAGTGATGATGCTGCTGATCTATTTGGGAAGTTGGCTGGCACTCAAGGCAGAGTCTCTTCTCAAAGGCTGTTTCACAGTGAAAATATGCTCAGTGCAGCCGAGTGCATGAATGAAAAAGCCTCTGGTACCTTCTAGTCTGGCAAAATGCAGCACAAAACTCAACTTACTCTGTCTTTTCTGCTGTCCCAGGTAAGAAATATGTGGTTTTTTCCTTGCTTTCTTTCATCTTTCTGCTTTTGTGCATTTGGATTTGAAAGTATTTGTAATTCAGGTCTGATTTCTGAGTAATTATACATTGCTTGAATTACTGTTTAAAGATGCAGGATCTCTGCTCTGAAGCCAGTTGCTAGGAATGTAGAATCTCCTAGTTCCTTGATTTACAATTACAGCCAATTTGCCGTGTGATATATAGCATTTTTTTGTTTCCCTCCAGGAAAGGTGGTGGGGGGAATCTTTCAAGTGTCTCTGTTGCAGCTGCAGCAGCAATATTTTCTGTCATCTCAAATGCTGCAACTTTGATTTGCCTCTTTCCTCTGTGGCTTTTGCCGGCTGGAAGGCTGTTATGGACAGCTCACGTTATTTATTGCTTTTCTTATAAAAGAAGAGGAGGGGGGGGAATATGGAGGAAAAATAAAACCAGACCTTGCAAAAGGTTCCCTTCCCCGTACTCTCCCGATAGACGTGGAATACTCCGTTAGCGACTTGCTGTGTAGCCGTTCCCGTATTAAATGTAACAGATCCCCCTCTGCCAGAAAACAGAGGCAAAACCACCGAGCCTTAAAGCCCCGGAGCTGCTCCAGCCCCGCTGCCGCTGCCTGTCAAAGCACAGCCACTCGCTCGGCTTGGACTTCTCAGCACCTCCTGCTTGCTCTTTTCCTTTTGCTGCTCTTACGGGGCTCACTTTTTTGGGGAGCTCAGAGGAGGTTTGGAAATCCTGTGTTGTTGTCCAGCTTAAGTGCATCCTTCCTTCTTTTGTCTTGGGAGCTCTGTAAACTCCGGTGTTTAGTGACAGTGGTGCTGATATCCTGAGTGGGGGTAAAAGTGAATTCCTTTCGGACTTGTGATCGAGTGGCTTTGTTAACCCTTAGGGGGCTGGTGGGTTTGGGAGGGATGAACTAGCGCTTGGGACACAGCCTGAGCCCCTGTGTGTGTAACCAACCTCCAGCAGGCATTTGGGCTGCCTTTCCAAAATAGGATGGGAAGGAGGAAAATGGTGAGGGATCACCACTGGGAGAGCTTCATTGCTGAGAGGAGCCAACAGTGTGTGAGCAGGAGGGTGAACTGGAGGAACACATGCTGTGGATCAAGGTTGGCATATTGAGGACCTCGTTTAACCTGATAAGGAGTAAACACATGAACGTGGGTGGCTGAAGTTCTGGGCTAGCAGGAGACTCGGTGACTGGGGAACTGCTGTGAGCAAGCACAATGGCATCTGGGTGGGTTCAGGAGAACGATTCTGCTCCGGGAAATGGAACAAATGAAAGCAGCTGCTTTGGGCCATGGATGTGGTGCAGAGCAGCATGTGCTGGGGACACACAGAGCTCCTTGCAGGGCCACTGTGCCCACCCTGGATGGGGCTCGGTGGCTCTGTCCCAGGGCTGGCAGTGGGCAGCTCGTCAGCTCTGCTGGCACTGACTGAGCTGCTGCTCCTGGCAGGGCTGGGGAGATCCACAGGGCTCCTGGGGAGCAGAAGTTGTCCCAAGGGGGCTGTGCTCCAGCCTGGGCAGGCAGCTGGGCTGGCAAAGGTGCCAGTGGGAGGCCGTGCTGGGGGAGCAGAGGGGCTGGGGCAGAGGGCACAGGCAGTACAAAGGTAACCTGTGGATATGCTGAACTGGTGCTCTCATCGTGGCCTGGAGGCCTCCCATCTGGCACCTTTCTCTCTGTTTTCAGTCTTTTTTTTTCCCCCTTTTTTTTTTTCTCCTGTACAGCTTCTCTATCATTCCACTGAATTAATCAGCTTGAGTTTGGATTTTCTTTAGCGGCCCCTTGTAGGGAAAGCAATCTGTGTGTGACAGAACAGGACAGGTTTTCAAGGCCTGTTAAACACAGCTGCATTTTTTTCACACGAATATCTCCTTACAATTTGACAAGGTGCACACACCTGAGTCTGAGAACACTTTATTGATAACTTTCTGCCATGCCTCAGTGTTTCTTCCCTTGCTGGGCTGAGTCCTAATGCAATGCAGGGCTGAGCTTGTGGTGCTTTAGCATTGCTTTATGTTTAAATGCCTGAACTGCACTTCACCTTCTTTATTAGCATGTACAGCTCTATCTGGCAACGTCTCTACCTTGTGACTTAATGCATCTCCAAGTTTACTTTATAGGTCATGTGTAAGAGTTAATGAATTGGGGAATGAATCAGGCTATAATATAGAAGTGCATGTAATTCTCCCTTCAGGTTTAGGTGGTTGGGTATTGGCAGGTTAAAATCTGAGCTGAAGTTGATCCCAGAAATGGGAATTACTGAAAGGCTGTTTGGCTTCTGTCATTGACACGCCACATGCACAACTTTCGTGTGACAGGGAAAGTAAACAGAAGAATGTGAGAAACAACATATTAAACAAGTGCAGCCATCTGGCTGTGTAGTGGTTGTAACACATTCAGGGATCTTTTCCTGCAAGTCGTTTTTTCTCCCTTAGGAGTAGCAACCATGTCTCATGTAATACAATGCCAGTGGGACCAGAAAAGCTCAATTTTGATAACACTCTTTCCAAGCAGCAGCAATCTAGTAATGCAATACTACTGTGGAAGCAGAAAATAGGAATAACTTGATAGAAAAGTTGAGTGTAGAAAAAAGCTTGAGGAAGTTATTGTTAGTAACATCATAGACAGTAAAAGGTTTATTTTTTATTAATAGATCATTTCTAAAATTAGTAACTTTGGGTTTATATTTTCTTGGTCTGTATCTAATTCAACTACTTTTTTTAGTTTTTAAAAATTCCCTTTTGAGGCATTAGAAGGATGAAGATGGGAAATCACCTTTTCACCTCAACTAAGCAGCCCATGAATTATTCTTGTGAAAAGAGGTGGGCAATACATTTTTTCCTTTTGCAAAGATTTAATCTATACTACTACCAACAATTTGTCCTAATTTCATCAAGAGGAAAACTGAGCATTAGGTGGAGAAACTGAGGAAGGTGTTTCAAGCAATCCTTTAGTTCAGACTCACCTTTTAAACTCCAAACCATGACTATAATACACAGTTTTATTGATCTGAAGCTGACAATAAAAACTGAATGTACTCTGGTAGCTTATGCAGTTTGCTGTAAGGGTACAGTAGGCAGTAAATACATGCTCTGGTCTGATAGATTTTAAAATCTGTTTTACATTTTCCCTGAAAGATAACTTTACATACAAAATATGTGTTGTTTTAAAACAAGATTTTCACAGTGTTTCTTCAGTATGTTATGCATTTCATGCAGACAGAGGAATCAAAATAAAATCTGCAAGTAAAGCTTACAAGATGAGGGAAACCACCCATATTTTTTATAGCTTTAACAATAGCTGTCACGTTTCACTGGATTGCAACTAAGTCAATTGGCAAAATGCATAGATTTTACAAGCTTGTCATTAGAGTGAATATGGAAAATTAGTCCTCAAACTCTTTCCCCTAATGCAGAGCCCACACTGCTGCATTCCTAAGCTTTTATTTTCTCGGATTTCTCCAGAAGAGGGCTCCATGCACAGCTTGAAAGGCAGTGCCCAGGTATTGAAAGCAAAAAAAAAAAAAAATTGTCAGCTTCAGGGAAAAAGAAACATCTTGTTCACACAAAGTCTGTTGGCATAACATTTCAGACTATGCTCAAATTTTGATCAGGCATTTCCCTGTTCTGTCATGTTGCTGTAGGTCTTATTTTGTTTGAATGCTTGTTATTTGTAAGTTCTAGAGAAGTCTTAAGTTTCTTGTGCTAAATAAGGGTTCTAAAAAAGCTTTAAAATATTAGAGAAGCTTAATTGTCAATTAGCCTGTATAATTATTTGTACTGGTTGGCATTTTTGAGCAGGCTGATGCTTTTCACAGTTTCAGGCCATCATTTTTGGTTATATTATCAAAAAAGACCTCCCAGATGCACATCTCATTCAAAAGATGATGTCTCCTAAAACACAGAACTATCCAAGCTGTTGTGCTGTGCTGTTTGTCAGTTATTACCTTGGAGAGGAGGTTGGCACTTACTGAATTAGTGTGACTTTTGGCAACAGCTCCACCCTCTCAAAATACCCTTACTTAGGACTTGACCACAGTCCTTCTGCTAAGTGAGGAAGTTTGTTAGAGTAGATGAGTGGAAGCTGATCATGAAAATGCTCCTGGAATTATGTCATTACAGTTAAAACTCACTCTGTGCACCCCTTGAGACTCAATTTTTCAATTTAAGATCTAACTCAGGCTTTATATTGGGACCTGCTCTTTGTTTCTGATGATCAAAAATTGGAAAAGGTTGTTCTAGCACTTGTAATATTTGTGCTGTGATCCAGTGGGGGTTATTGACTTGAATTATTGATTTTTAGTGACTTGGCAGCTAGGAAATTAGTATTCCTAAAAGCTGTCTCTATAGAGAAGTGCAACAGGAACTATCAGAACTGCAGAGATGGCAACAGTGATGCCCCTTCAAGGAGACATCAGGTTGTGCCTTTCCTTTTCTTCCTGTTTGCTGCTGGATCAGTAGGTTCTTCCCATTCTATTGGTAGGTAAGAACAAGACAGATAAGAGAGTTCTCTGAGTTACTCTTCCTGCATTGCTGCTGGAGTCCCACCTCTAATCTTCAGCTGCTGGTTGTACCAGTGTGCTGCTTGTCAGGATTTTGGCCTCAGGTTTCACAGTTTCTATGTCAGCATAAGCCTTTTGGGAGGAGGGGGCCTTCATTTGGGACTTTAGGCAGAAAGGTCAGGTTGTGTTTCATTGTTTTATGGAAATAATTTCTTCAGTCCATCTTTGACAGTTACAAGCACAAAATTCACTTTTTTTTCTTGTGTATCACTGGTATTATAACCAAAGCTTCATCTGTGCAGGCAGAGTGACAAATCTACCATGTCCACTGGGGAGGAGAGATGGAATGAGAGGGATTTATCATCCTTAGGAAACTAAGTGGGCTATAGCACTTCCCAGTGAGCTCTGGATGGTGTTGGTGGGCTCTTGATGGTGCCCATATGGTCACTCTGTGCCCTGCCCTAATGAGCAGCTGGATGGGCTCAGCCCAGGAGGGAGGCTGTGCTTGGCTGGCCCTGCCCATGTCCTGCAGCTGGCACAACAGTTTACACAAATCAGTAGGATATTAAATGCCAAAGAAGAGAGAAAAATAAGACTTGCTTTATTAACCACTTTTTCATTATTCAGAAATTGGAAATTTGCTCACTGCTTTCTTTTTTCTGTATTGTGGACTGTATTCTCTGAACCTAATTCTTCGAGAGTCTTATTGCTTTGTATGAGGGGAACTCATTCCACTACCATCTTATCCAATATCCTATTGTTTTGCACCATTAATTTTCTTGGCTAGAGAAGAAGAGGAATTTTAAGATTTGGTTTGGTGGAGCTGATTAAAATAGTTCTATCAACAGACTAAAATAAATATGAGCTCTTAAGAGTGGGGTGAATCTTCTCAGCACACAGTAGTTATCAGTGTCTCTAACCACTTGGAAAAGCTGATTAAGGTGTTTAAATAACTTCTGATATCTATGAATATCCTTGTATGGATGTCTAATTTGGTATCATGGGCTTTGTTTTTAGAAAGCTGAACATCCTTTCAAGCTTTTGAGATATCTAAACATTGGACACCCGTATGCAGCTGTCAGAAATGATTAAGTGTTTATTGCCTAAGGTTCCTTAGAATCCATTTGATTAGAAGTCTAAACTATAGTCCAAACTATCAGCAAAAAGAAAAAAACCCAAACATCCAACAAAACAACAAACACTAATAGCTGTTTATTTCAGTATAAACTCTTTTGTTCTCTTGCTGTGAACAACTAATGCTTAATTCCTTATTAGTAATGGCAGTGTATATTTCTAAAAGCTAATATTTAATTCCCAAGGACTTTGAAGTCAGGTATGTAATGAAGAGCAAATAACTCTTGTGTGTTTGAAGGCTGTGCTAACAGTATGGACAGCAAGTGGCTTTCTAAGAGTTTGGAGATGTTTTGGGCCTATGAGTAACCATGGCAGATGGACTCTGTAGCACTTGTGACCAGGGCTCAAAATGCTGAAATCCAGAGGTTCTAGGCCATAAAGATGTCAGTGACACATCCGTGGCAGTGGAGAAAGAGGATGAACAACTTAAGTTGCTTCAAAACAATCCTCAAAACTGTTGATGCTTTGAGTTTCCTTCAAATTGCTCTGAAGCAAAAACCCCAAACATTTTACAAGTATCTATCATGCTGATAATTGCCTCATCTATTTTATAAACACTTTATTTTCATTTTCTTGGTCTAATTTGGAATGTCTAGAAAGGTTTCTGTGCAAATTTTCTTTAGAGTCCTGGAGTCAAATGTAGGTGGTTTTGAAATGCATAAGAGCAAAATAAAAACTGGCAACTGTCCATGAGGTCACTGTAGAAAGGCATAAACTCTAAACTGCTTTAAGTTCACCTGGACTGACTAGGGAGGTTTCCCAGTGATGCTTGTATAGACAACATATAAGGGTGGAGGCAGGAGGGTATCCTTCATCTATTACAGTTTTTTTGCTGTAAGATGGTCTTTGAAATGTCTAATTACACTTTTATCTATGAGCCAACTGTTGGTAACTTCTTGGGAACAGAGAAAATCCTGGGAACAGTGTTCCCAAGCCCTTGCATTTTCCCATAGACAAACTTGCTTGCTCTGAGTTCCTCTCCTGCCAAATAAGGTGTATTTATGCATTTCTCCAGAGACAGCCCTGCGTTTTCCCTGAGGACCCACGTTTTGTCAGACAATAAAACGCTATATCAAAATGTGAGAGCTGAACATAGCACTGCTCTGTAGCTGACAAAGGAGGAAATCCAGAGCATCTGGTACTTTGCTCTGAGAGGAGATGGAATCAGCCACTAGAGTTGGATGGGCATATCCTTCCCCATTAAAGCCATTGTTTCAGAGCTCTGTCAGAGGAAGCTGAGCAACTCCAGCTATGCTCTGCAGCAGGAATGGATTTCTCAGCTGCAGTGTGGTGAGAACTGGCCAAATTAAAAGGTGTTTGGCTTGACCTTCTGCCAAGATAAAAAAAAAGGTCTTGCAAGTGCCAGAAGTCCTGGGTGTTATCTGCCGTCCTTATTCAGGTGAAATGTGAAATGAAAAATTTATGGGGAAAAATACATAAGAATGAACCTAAAATAGAACAATACATAAACATCAGTTCTGATTTCTGGGTGTTTGTATTAGCCTGCTAATTGAAGGTTGTATTGTGTGTCAGACAAAGTGGCTTCATTGTTTTCCAAAATGGTTGTTTTCATAATTCATTATCTGACTGAACTAATTGGACTCTGAACTCTATAAATCTTGATTTATGAATATCGATATTCCTGCCAATTTACTGATACACAGCTCTGACCTGAACACTGAAGTAGTTAGGTGCATATTTGATCATCTTATCTTAATACAGAATCATAAAATAGTTTGGTTTGCAAGGGACCTTAAAGATTATCTAGTTCCAACCCCCCTGCCATGGACAGGGGCACCTCCCACTAGACCAGGCTGCTCCAAGCCCCACCTGACCTGTCCTTGAACACTGTCCATTCTCCTTCCAGCCTGTATTTGTGTATTTGTGCTTTGGGTTGCTGTGATCCACATGCAGGACCTTGCACTTGCCCTTGTTGGATTCTGTGTGGTGTATCATTGCAGGAGTCATCATTCAGTGGGATAAAGCTTGGGGATGGTCAGTGAAGCCTGGCAGTAACGGGGGACACACCTCCTTACAGTCACTAATCTCCAGGAAGAGATAAGGCTCTGACATCTGCTTCTAGTTTTGGAATCATTTCCTTCTAATGCTTTTAACTGAAAGATCTCATTTAAGAATGATTAACAAGAATACCATCTCATTTTAAATGGCATAAGTAGTTTTCCCTGATTATTGATCTATGCAGTTTAGTTATGAATGTAGAAGTGTGGCAGGCTGTGCAGTGAGGATGTTACTCATTGCAATCTGACAAAGAGCAGCTGATAAGTTTGGATACAAGGAAGTAAGGCAAGGATGCTGGGAATAAATGGTGTAGTTGTCTCTTGTGGAATTATTTCTGGGCTTGCTCACCTCAACTCCAGATTTCTGTGTTTGCAGCAGCAAAGCACTGTTGCTCACACTGATATGGGAGCAGCTCTCCCGTGGCTGTGGATTGATTGCACTGCCCTGCTCTGTGTTATCCCAGGGAAGGATGGTTGATGTCAGTGCCAGGTGCATTCCTGCTGAGCACACGCTGCAATGCTCACACTGCTGCTGTTACTGTGCTATCTGAGCACCCTACAAATGGTAATGAATTTATCCTTGCTTCCCTAAAATAACTGCTCAGTTATGACAGGGGCATTATTCTGAGGTGGGAGGCAGCCTCCAACATCTGCCTGTTTCAATGACTCGAGCTCTGTTTTCTTAGCTGAGTAATGATGTCTGTGGCTGTCACTTTGGCTGCTGGTGTTGATTCAGTGGTGACACTTCATTGTACTCTGGAAAGATTAATTCTGATTGGAGGGAGTCCAGAATAAATTCAGTGTTTAGGCCAATCAGAAGTGGGTGTATTTGGTACTATTTTAATAATTCTGCTCAACTTTCAAGAATATAATTAGTTATGATTTGCCAAAGAGCTGCCTATCACTATACAGCTAGTTATTTCCATATGGAGGAAACTAAGAATTGAAAATATTGAGCTAATCACAACTGCACGGAGTTCATTTAGGCAGAAGGAAATGGAGTGTACCTGCTTATTACTGGTGTTTATGTGATGGCTGCTGGCAGAATGGTCAGCTGGAGCAGAGGAAGAGGATGAGACTGGCAGTGCTATTTACACTCATGACACTTGAGACCAAAATGACTTGGAGTAGAGGACAGGAACAGGCAATACAAGACCAATTATGTCTCCAGTGCTTAGGTAGGAGAGAGGTGTTGGATATTTCCACTGCAATGTAAGGCATAATCTCTGAGGCAGAATATTTCTTCCCCCTCATCTGCTCACTGCTAAAGGTTCCTGTCTTCGTCTCTTCCCTCAGTTTGGAGGAGACATTGCTACCAAAGCTTGCCCTCCTCTGCCAGGAGGTGAGCTGCCTGGTCATGGCTGTTCCACTCTGATGTCCAGCTTCTGAAAATGTGATGTTAATGACCTAAAGTGTCGCTGTTGGTGAGATGCACCTAAACGTGTGAATTCCTGGGCGGACTAGGGCACATGGATGGACTGTTTAATACACACCCAAAATGTGAGAATCTGTAGACTTGTATGGACTATTGAAAACCAATGTGTGGCTTTGTGTAACAGCTTTCTCTTCCTGTGTGGTTATGCCTCTCTGAAAGGAGGATTCAGTTTCTTACACTTGCTTCCCAAAAATACAGTTTTCAAAGCTTTTGCTCCTTCGGGAATCAAAGGCACATAAGCACAGAACCAGTTTCCTACTGTGCATGGGAGCTAAACATTGATCTTGGGTAGCTGGAGTTTGGGCAAAACAAACTGACTTGATTGTCTTCAATAACTCATGTTGAACCTGAGCAAAATTGTTTCACCAACTTGTTCTCGACTTCTGATTTCCGCACGCTGTGTGTTTGTGGAGTCTCGCTGGGATCCGTAGGAATAAAAAGCCATCATGCACAGCATGAGTGGTTCTCCCTGCCTTACCTCCAGGCTGACTGGAAGCATCAGCATTCCTGTAATTTCCTTCTTCAAATTACTTTTTTCTCCTCCATCTGCTTAAAATAATTCAGATAGTCTAAGTGCTTTTAGTTTTTATATTCCAACTTTCTTCCAGAACTTCTGGTGCTAGAGAAAGGGTGAATAATTTTTTACTACTGTGGTTTAACTTCTGTTCAAAAGGCTGTGTTGGGAAATCCTTCCCTGTTCTCGGTATGTACAGACGTTTTGGTGGCAGATGAGAAGACGATGGGGATTTTCCTGCACCGTGGGGAGAACCAGACACATCCAAGGAGTCACTTTCCTTTAATGTTTTACACAGGCCCTGGTTATTTTCACTGAGTAATCTGCAGATTCCCCAGAGTTAGTGGAGTCTTAAGTGGTAGCCTTTAACTAATCTGGTAGGCAAATGCAAGTGTTGTACTGTGAGTACTTGTGTATAGCTCCAAAACTTGTGCATTTCTTGGTATATTCATATTTCCCTACTTCTTTCTCCCTCAGTCCCTTAAGGCAGTCCAGTTCTAGCAGCATATGTGGAAAAGAGAATTTAATTTATCTTCCCCATTAATGGTGTGGGGTTGGTGATCTCTTGGAGCCAGAAGTGCTGGGATAGTTATTTGTTAATAAACATGCTGACATAACTGCAGGATTTCTCATCCCTTTCCTTGACTGACAGGTACACAAGAAAGAGCAGCAAACCTTAAAGCACAAAAATGGAAGCAAAACCAAGGGAAAAGAAAAAACAAAATGGTATTCAATGTGCTGCAACTTTTTGCAACTGTTATGATTTGGAAAGCAGCTTTTTGTATTTGTGATACAGTTAATATGTATAGAGGAATGGAGCAGCATCCAGTCTGATTTTGCCTCATTTCCACATCTTCATTTATACACAATCTTGTCTGATGGCTTAGGCTGACACCCATATCCAGGGCTCTTGCTCGTATCTGGATCTGAAATTGTTGGCATCAGGAAATGCTAATACTGATTTATGCACTTTTGTATCTATCAGCATGTGGTTTCTGAGAGACAGGAAATTTAATCCTTTATGGAACTCCATGTTTGTTTCCAGCCTTCATTACCTGCCCAGCCACAGAACTCTTGCCTCCTACACTTTGTTTTGCTGTGACTTTATTATCATTTGTTCCAAGTCTGGATGGAGAACATTTATCTCTACTGCTTGTGATGATTAGATCCATTCTACTGATGCTTTTGGAAACCTGCCATCACTCAGATGAAACAAAACCTGAGCCTTAACTTTCTCGAATTGACAAAGTGGAAGGGGTTGGAGAGAACAGAGGACAAACTGGGTTTAAGGTGTGAGGCCAGACCAGCCTTCACGGCAGGAGAGCACATGGCAGTTCCTTTGAAACTGTTTGCATGTAACTTCTTTAACTCCCTGAAACTATTTTGTGTATATCAGAAAGGTGAAGTGCCTTGTGTGCCCTGGGTGACACAAACATGCTTTTTAACTGCTTATTGGTGGAAGTGAGAAAATGGAAAGGTAGGAAAGGGCCAGAGAACCTCAGAGGGGGAAGTACAACCCTGTTATGGCTTTCTCGCAGTAATTATAAAGCAAGGCAGATACCAGGAAAAGCTGGGCAAGGTCTTGCTGAAATGGGGCTACTGTTATGAGAGACAAATGCTCCAAAGTTTTTTCAGATGCTATGACTTCTTCTCTCCTACCACTTTTGCTAATATATAATTTCACAGACTTACCTCCTTTCTCTCATTTCCTGACAGCTCTTAGAGACCCGCTGAAGAGCAAAGATTAAAGGGAAGAGAACCTGGCTTCAGGCACACTTGCAAACTAGCTGTTAGTTTTCTGCAGGTCCTTCCATGCTTAAAAAGGAAACAATCCTCCCCTGGCAACTGAGCATACAATTCCTGTACAATGGATCTGCTTCTGACACTGTATTTCTGGGGTGTTTGTGTGACTCGTGCTTCATCTGGCAGTGCTTGAGTTCGAGCACTGATAAAGGCAACACAGCTGAGTGCAAATGTATTTGACCTTTCAAAACACTGGATAGAAAACAAAAATAGAAAAGTAGTTACTTGGCAGTTTTTCTTTGTATAAGTGTAATGACTGAGAGCAAACCAGCATTCTTATTTCTGCCTGGGTAGCAAAGAGGCTTCCTGGCCTGAGACCCTCTATATTACACCTGCTGTTTCCAGGCCAGTGTGTGTGAGTTGGCCTGACACTGGAGGAGAGGTACAAGTCAGCTTGGATTTTCCCCAGTTCAGAACTGGCCTGCAGTTCCTGTCTGCTGTATCCCCAAATCTTTGCAGTTTGATAAGCTATGCTTGCATAATTGGCACACTGGTCTTGGCTTGGTTGCCTGTTAGGCAGGAGTCTGTATTTCAAGTGTAAATGTTGACTGCAAGTGTCACTTTATATCAGTAGCACTGATAGAGAAGGTTCAGCCACCTGTGGAAAGCTTCTGCCAAAAGTCTCAGCTAGCTTGGATGCAGCCACCTCATAGTACTGCTGTGAGGGACTTTGAAAAGGAGTAATTCTGTGGGTGCCCCTGGGCAGCTGGTGCTGCAGAGCTCAGTCTTGCTCGAAACCCTCCTGGAGGAGCTGGGCATTGAACAGCAGTGAGGCTGTCAGGGCATGGCAGGGCTGTGCCACTGTCACTGGGGAGGATGGGCACTTCTGAATAAGGCTCCAAATGTGATGGGAACTGAAGATCCTCCCTTCTTTCCCTCATAAAACTGTGGTTGATTTGTGAGCACATTTCTTTGCTTTACAAGCAGAGGAAGCACATGCAGTACATCTCTCCAAGCTGGAGATGTACAGGGTGTGCAGAATTTTGTACCAGGTTCTGGAGTAGGATGAGGTTTTGAATGAGGTCATCAGGCTAAACTTTCATCTTAAACCCCTTTGGGGAAGGTAGGAAGGGCTATGCAGAACCTGGGTAGGGCTGGTATTGCTACAGCTATTTTTGGTATTTCTAAAACCATTTTGCAGTAACTGCACCGAAATTTGGATTGTTTTTTTTGTATCTGAAGCTTCTCAGCTGCAAACCATAGTCCCTCCTTGATTTGTTTGTACTACCTGCAGTCTGTCATATGCT
The DNA here is from genome assembly GCF_047495875.1 of Pithys albifrons albifrons. Classification (NCBI taxonomy): domain Eukaryota; kingdom Metazoa; phylum Chordata; class Aves; order Passeriformes; family Thamnophilidae; genus Pithys; species Pithys albifrons. The sequence goes on from NC_092469.1 coordinate 17,837,750, forward strand.
GGTCAAGCCCATTGGAGCAGAAAGAAACATTTTTCCCTTCTCACTTTTTTATTTTGTTCCTTAGTTCACTGCATGGTCACCTGCTGTGGCTGTATGAATTTTACTAACAACAAATCTTGAGCAATCGGCTCCAATAATAATCAGTTTGTCTTCGTAACTTTCCCCTTTTCCATGTATTTGTTGTGAAGGGATGATGTGTCTGATCAGCTTCCTTAGGATCTGTAAAGAAACCTCTCTGGTTTTGTTCAGTTCTGCTTGTGGGGGCTCTTGCTGGAGCAGGGCTATGAACTGGGAGGTGGATGTACTAATGGACCTATGAAGAGAGGGACAGAGTGTGCAGTTTAATGGGCAGAGAGAATCCTTCAGGGAAGAGATTCCTTGATTTTCTGTCTTACTTAGTAAGTCTTTGCTGTAAAATATGTAATTAATCCCTGGATAAACAGCACTAGTGTTTCAAACTTGTCTTTTCCAGTCAAGGTTTTAAGTGTTCCCTTCAACATACTTGGATACTTTTTTCTGGACTACCCTTCTGGCCCAAGGCATCTTACTTGTGTAACAGCCCAGCTTTGGCTGGTCAAAAGTAGGGCAAGGAGCTTACTTAGAAAAACAGCTGTGGCTTTAAATTGTTCTTAAGTTGGGGAGGGTTTTGAGCTTTGGTCTTCCCATTGCCATCCAGCTCTGTGGGGACTTTGATATTGTTTTTTATATTTTAATTTCTCTCTTCAGACTGTGCTGCTTCACTCAGAATCCGAATTATAAAGCAGTGACTCTTCCCACCAGCCTCATGCGTAAAACTGACCTTTGGCTTGAATGCGAAGTTTGGTGTCAACCTTGTCCCATTACCAAATATAATATAAATCATATTGACAAGGTTTCCAGGGGCTGTGGTGGGGGGAGGTTTGCAGTGAGTGTGGGAATGACAGAAGTAATTTCTGATCTCTGTACTTAGGACTGAAGGACATGCACCAAAAGAGACCAAGCAGGAGAGGGTTCTTTGGTTCTTTCTTGCTCTGTTTCCATGTGGACACCCTCTCTTGAGCTGTGCCTGGGGGTCAAAGCCCACCCCTGGCACCAGGGAATGGCTGCTGGTCCTGGTGCGGATAACTGCACTCAGAGCACTTGAAGCTTTGCTTCCCTCTTTAACAGCCTCATCCTTCTTGAGCATCTTGATTTCAAGTGTCTGTTGAAGCACCGCAAACAGATTTCCTCCGGCTCTGCAGCACTACATGCTGTGTTGCAATACATTCTGTCTACTTTAAAGCTGTTAGTGATTCATTAGTTTACTGTTCCAAAAACCAATTCCAGAGGGATCACTCATCTCCCTAGAGCAGTGAAGGTATTTTCAAGCTGGCTACACAAGTGCTATGGCAGTTCTTTGAGACTTGCCTGGTTGCAATCGTGTGGCAGTGATACTGCCAAAGGCTGCCAGTTCAGTGGAGGATTGCACACAGATTCCAAGCATGGGAACTTGCAGTATTATTAGACACAGCTAATAATAGTTCCTCTTGACTTCTGAAATGTCAGAGTGGACTTGTGAGCAACTGCACTTTGCAAAGGTTTAACATTTTGTTTGCCACCAAGAGTAGTCCCTGACACAATCAATGTTGCATTATACTTGTAATATGGAAAGGAGGTGCATTGCAAATGAGGGATCTTAATATATCTGTGAACTGACAAGTGTTAAGATCTCAGAGCTGGGGCATCAGTCTGGGCATCCAGGACTGTGTCCTCTGTGTGCACAATGACTCGAAAGATGAGTTTCTCCTCTCTGGAGGTTCCTAAGATCCAATAAACGTGCCTCTTCCTCAGTTTCTTTATATGCAAGGGGCTTTGAAACCTAATAGTGAGAAAATTCTGGTGTATTGTTAAAAGGCAAAGTATGCTAACATAAAGAAGCAACTCTTTTCTCAGAGAGGGGTTTGGTAACTGTCAGGCTGTCCCTGAGTCAGGTCTCCAGGGTTTCTGGGCTTTCTGAATGTCTCCCACACCAATTGCTCTACAACTGGATCTTCTGGCAAATAACAGTAACTGAATTGCAAAGAACTTCAGAAGTTTTCAATTGTTTTATGACCCAAGTAAAATCAAAATATATATATAAAAAATAAATCTCTAAATACTCAGTGGAACTAAGTTAATGCTCTTTCTTACACCAGCCATTTATTTCCTTTTGCACCAAGGTACCAGCAGTGTCTCCAGCTGCAGGATGTACTGTAAGATTTTTATGGACTGCTGGAGGCCAGGCAGAGAGGGATTTTGATATGTTGGCTCCAGAGTGGCAGAAACTGATAAATAAAAAACTACAAAAAGAAGTTTAATCAGAAGATGCTAGCATTTAAAAGAATGAGAAGTTAAGCCATGAGCTTTTGCTCCTTTTGAGGTTATAACTAAAAGCACAGCTTGGAGCAGATGAGCTGAGTTTCAGGAGATGCCAGATACTTGTCTGCTGTGATTTGACATAAGCTGGGACATTTGCCTCTTGCAAGTACAGAGCTGCATGGGAATTGCATGAAGCCAAGCAACAGAGAGGAATGCAAATCCAGGGACAGACAAATTACCTGTATTCAAAGTGACTCACCTTAATAACCTTTTACAGCTGTTTATTGTAGTTACAAACATCTGGATGTATCTTTCAAGGCAGAATGGCATCACTGGGAGCTGTGATTAACACAATGTAAAGAGGGATCTCACTTTCTGTGTGCTACTATGTCTCTAATTCTTATGTTCCTGACTTCTATGGGAAGTTAATTATAATATCACTTAAGAGCAGGGGAAATTATAGTACAAAGCAAGAAAAGAACTTGTGCAAAGTTCTGTGAGAAATCTTTAACCAACAAGTTTCAGTTACAGCTCAGGAGCCCCAAATCACCCACCAGTACCTGCTGACCCTGCTACTGAGAACCCAGAGCAATGTGCCTTGTTGGGGGGGATCCGGGAAAGAGTCTTCCACTATTTTCATTTATTTGAAATAAAACTTAAATTACAGTAACTATTTTAGATCTTAATGAGCAATCCATTCCTCTATTTCTGTGGTGCATCCAGCTGCCAGCTCTTAGTCCTTGTCCTGAAGATACATTGCAGACTCCTTGTGACAATGAAGATGTATTTTTAGTGTGCTTGGGGAATTGTGGTTCACAGAATGACCTCAGCCAAAGGGGAAGTTTGACTGTTGTCATTTTGTTCTTGTTCAATAATCTGAAATACATCGTCAGCATCAATGTTTTACTAAAGGAAAAATAAGGTTAGAATCAATGGGTTTGTAAGAATATTTTCCTTTTTTCCTGTCTGAGTTTCCTTCCCCCCTCCCCCAAAGTACTCTGTCATTTTCCAGGCCTGATAACTTAATCTTACTTGTGGACATTTAAAGCAAGTTGTGTGCTTACAAATCTGGGAATAAAACCAGAAAAGATTTATCTTGTAATAAGCATTTATTCCTCCTGTATTTATTGTACCTCATCCACTCTACTCTCTAAATCCTGATAATCAGGCACTGAAAAATGTGTTTTCTATGAGGATCCATGTGAGTTTGGCAGATGGACAACAGAATACTCTCAGCTGCTCTTTGCCACTGCTGGATAAACCTCATCTTGCACAGACTCTCAGAAGTCATCAGGTTGTCCTTCATTTCAAGTTCATCCTTTTTAGTCATCCTGATAGGCAAAGGCATTTGGGGAATTTTGAAATGAAACTCTTAGAGATTCAAGGTCAAACAACTCAGTAGTACATGTGGCAATGGCTGGATCTGTGTTTCTGTTGTGCTTTTAAACTTGCTGGAAGAATCAGGTTCCCCCTCTCTCCTTGTGCTGTGTGCAGTCAGCTGTGATCCAAGGGAAAGTGGAGGTGGTCTACTAGGAATGCTTCTCTCCTGCATGAAAGAACAAATTACTACCGTTTTCTCCTTCATTGGAATAATGTGCTCATCTACCCACTTTTGAGCACAGTCAACAACTCTTAATGAAATGTTAGTGCAGGCAATAAATGCTCCTCAGGTGCTTCAAACTGCCACATAAGTATCTCTTTCCCATTGTTTGTGTTTTTACTCTGAGCTGGTCCAAGGAGGGAAACAGTGACAGAAACTTCCCCATGTGCCCAAGCTGGTAATCTGTCCGTGTGTAGGACCCTGTGCAGCCCAGAAGGAGCATATGATAACCTTTAGTGTCCCCAGTGAAATGCTTGCTAGAAGTCTTACATCAAACAACTTGCAGCTGACTACTGCAAATGGATTTTCTTTTCTGTATAATACTATTCAAACTAGAGATTAAACCTAATAGCTAAGAATTAGTTATTGAATTCATCAGACTCCTGTATGTAAAACATTTGGTAAGAAACAAAGTAATGATGGCCAATATAAGTGCTAAAATTGAAAAAAAAATTTGCATTTATGGCAGCCATATGTTTATATTAGTTCAATAATAGCTCTTTTTAGACTTGTAATTCAAATTCTGTATTCCACCTAAAACATACAAGACCTTGAAAAGAAATGCTTGATTTTTAAAGTTTGTCGTCCTTTTGGCATTATAGTTGAGAGCAATAATTGTGATGTCATTTCTAAAAATCCAAGATGCTTATCTGTCAAGTATCAATAGCAGATAAGTATTTTGCATTTCCTGTTGTTTATACAATTGGGTATTAACTGAAGATTAAAATCAGATTTTTCTCTCTGTCAGGTCCTTAAATTCAATTAAGCCAGGATTTTGTAAACAACACTGATTTGAGAGGGTAAACCTCCCTGAGCTTTTAGGGAATGTGTATCTGTCTGCATGTCCTTGCTATTATCATAACTCTAATCATTGTAAGCTGCAAGCCCATTCAGAATATTATCTAAGCCTTGACAACACCCTCAGTGTTAGTACAATGCATTAAAAAAAGGCCTTTTGTGCAATCTCTGTCTCAAGGACAAACCGCCTAATTAACAGACCTGCCTGAAACACACACTGTCCTGTTTGTCTTTATTAAGACATAATGAATTGCAGAATTCAAATTTGGGGTTTGAGGCAGAAGTATTTCATAGAGAGTGAAGAAAAGTGCAGGCATTAAGTGCTGCAGTTGAGAGAACATCATGTGTATGAATGGGGCTTGCAGAGGGATCTGGATAGACTTGAGAGATGGGCTGATTCCAGTGGGATGAAGTTCAACAAGGCCAAGTGCAGGTCCTGCCCTTTGGCCACAACAACCCCCTGCAGTGCTACAGGCTGGGCACAGAGTGGCTGGAGAGCAGCCAGGCAGAAAGGGACCTTGGAGTACTAACTGACAGGAAGCTCAACATGAGTCAACAGTGTGCCCAGGTGGCCAAGAAGGCCAATGGGATCCTGTCCTGTATCAAAAATAGTGTGACCAGCAGGACCAGGGAAGTGATCCTTCCCCTGGACTCTGCCTTGGGGAGGCCACACCTTGAGTGTTGTGTTCAGTTCTGGGCCCCTCAGTTCAGAAAGGATATTGAGGTGCTGGAGCGGGGCCAGAGAAGAGCAACAAGGCTGGTGAAGGGACTGGAGCAGAAGTCCTATGGGGAGAGGCTGAGGGAGCTGGGGTTGTTCAGGCTGGAGAAGAGGAGGCTCAGAGGTGACCTCAGCACTGTCTATAACTACCTGAAGGGAAGTTATGGCCAGGTGGGGGCTGGTCTCTTCTCCCAGGCACTCAGCAATAGGACAAGGGGGCACGATGGGCTCAAGCTCTGCCAGGGGAAATTGAAGTTGGATATCAGAAAAAAATTCTTTACAGAGAGAGTGCTCAGGCATTGGAATGGGCTGCCCAGAGAGGTGGTGGATTCACCATCCCTAGAGATTTTTAAACACAGATTGGACATGGTGCTGGGTGCCATGATCTAGTAAATGGACTAGAGTTGGACCAAGGGTTGGACTCGATGATCTTGGAGGTCTTTTCCAACCCAATCGATTCTATGATTCTAATGCACACGTTGTGTGTGTCCGTACACGTGTGAAGGTCTGTGTGAATGGATATGCGGGATCATGCACGCCACATGTGTTTGAATGCACCCGTTGTGGGTGTCCGTACACGTGTGAAGGTCTGTGTGAATGGATATGCGGGATCATGCACGCCACATGTGTTTGAATGCACCCGTTGTGTGTGTCCGTACACGTGTGAAGGTCTGTGTGAATGGATATGCGGGATCATGCACGCCACATGTGTTTGAATGCACCCGTTGTGTGTGTCCGTACACGTGTGAAGGTCTGTGTGAATGGATATGCGGGATCATGCACGCCACATGTGTGTGAATGCACCCGTTGTGTGTGTCTGTACATGTGTGAAGGTCCGTGTGAATGAATATGCGGGATCATACACACCACATGTGTGTGAATGCACCGGTTGTGTGTGTCCGTACACGTGTGAAGGTCTGTGTGAATGAATATTCGGGATCATGCACGCCACATGTGTGTGAATGCACAGGTTGTGTGTGTCCGTGCACGTGTGAAGGTCCGTGTGAATGGATATGCGGGATCATGCACGCCACATGTGTGTGAAGGCACCCGCTGTGGGTGTCCGTACACGTGTGAAGGTCCGTGTGAATGAATATGCGGGATCATGCACGCCACATGTGTGTGAAGGCACAGGTTGTGGGTGTCCGTACACGTGTGAAGGTCCGTGTGAATGGATATGCGGGATCATGCACGCCACATGTGTGTGAAGGCACAGGTTGTGGGTGTCCGTACACGTGGGAAGGTCCGTGTGAATGGATATGCGGGATCATGCACGCCACATGTGTGTGAAGGCACACGTTGTGTGTGTCCGTACACGTGTGAAGGTCTGTGTGAATGAATATGCAGGATTATACACACAATGCAGGCCAAAGAAGAGGCAAGTTTTGTGTGTGTTATGCTACAATGGCTTTTTTTTCTCCCAAAGATAGTACTTTGTAACTCATTATTCTTTTAACTCCTACTCTCGCCTCAAGCCTGAAGCTTCTGAACTTTTGAGATTCACCTCAAGTTCCCTTAATTGAGTCTGAGATATTCATACAAAATCCAGTCAGAGCACAGGCAGGACTCCTGCTCTTAGTTTTTGAACCTGTGTGTATTTTTGAACACACTCGACTCGCTGTACTGCTATGAAAGCAAGTGCTCAAAGTGCTGAAGAGCAAGGATTGAGTGTCTTTAGAGCTTCAAAAATACCTGGTCCAACTGTGTATTAGACTTGGGGGTTTATGCTTGCTAAATTCTTACAATGAAAGCAGTGATAAAGCAACAGCAGCTGCAGCCCAGAAATGTGCATGGAGTAGTTTGAAGGACGGGTCTATTAGAAGTACAAATAAAAACTCACCGGGTTTGATGGCCTTTCAAATGTCTGGTTGTTATCCTCAAGAGTGTCATTCAGGACCATGTGCATCCTTTCCTTCCTGTGCAGCTTTAGCAGGCAGGATCTGAGGATTTTTAACCACAAGAGCTCCCTGCCTAAATGTGCAACCTTACAGAAGGAATTTCTGCTCAGGACAAAAATAACTCATCTGTGTTACAGCCAAAAGAATTTGCACCTCTATAAGCCATAGGAATTGTCACTTCAAGATTCTGGAAATACTTATTTACAAGAGAATACTGATGTGATGTTTAAAAAGAGCCTGAGAGCAAAGTGTCAAAATATGTGTGGACCTTAGAGATACATCAGGTATAACGATATGCAGGGAAACTCAGAGCAGACCACAAAATGGTGTTTTTATTTTCCCCTGTGGGGCGATGTTATAGCAGGGAATGGTGTGTAAAGGAGAAAATGGAATGTGCTCCCTTTTTTCCCTCCTCCTTTTAAGTACAGTGACATGTCCTAATTTAGACCTAATTTTCATTCCTGTAACATTACTTGTAATAACGTCTAAAGTCCTCAGAATTAATTTGACTGGAAAAATTCCAGAAGGACTTTCAATTTTTCTCATTAAAAACATTATAGATGTCTTAATTAGACACTGTTATTAATGGCAATATTACTCAATTTAGAACTACACACTTAAGATGTGGTTACCTCTAGCATGATTAGTCAGAGGAGCTCTGCTACGCAAGGATGCACACCAGAATTTTGAACAGTTAAATATTTAGAGCCAGATGCTCAGCTGTGTAAATTGTGTGGCTACTGCAGCCTCAGTGGAGCTGGACTAATACACATGAACTGGGGATTTGGTGGCTAAAGTTATAAACAGTCATTTCTAGCTCATCTCCCTTCCTGTTTCTCATTTTCCTTTCCAGTGTTAGCTTGTTTTTTCTCCCTGTGGTAGAATGAGTTGATGAAATAATACTTATATATGTTCCTGTCTCCAGCCTAAGCTCTTTAAGTGCTGTAACTAAGCTGGAGCCACTCTGCACTTTCTCTTTGCCCATGTTTTCCCGGGGGGGATTTCACTGACTGAAGTGAACCTGCCCCTGATTTAGAACACACTTGAAGGACCTTTTCACAGAGCCTTGGACTCCAATGGGCTCTGTGACAAACCTCGAGTTGTGGTGCTGTGCTGTGCCTGGTGAGGACCTTCTGCTGCTGCGTGTGAGGGTAGAATGAGGTGGAATGTTTGATTTGCTTCCTAGACACAGGTTTATATAAACTTTTAAAGTACTCTGTGGACCAGTTAATGTCTGTAATTTCCTGTTAGAAGATTGAAAGGAGGTGTTTAGATTTCCTGTATTCACGCCTGGCTTCATTATAACATAAGAATCCGTGACAGTTTTCAGATCTATAATTACTGGCTGTTGCTCCTGTTTGATGTTATTTATTTTTCTTGTGATTGTGGATGGGAGATGCTGTGGGCTACGTGGGCTATTGCATTCTGCTCTGTGGCTTCAGCTGGGGAGCTTGTACAGAATAACACTTGTACTTTTATTATCACCAGGTTATAAGACTTCATTAGAGAAGCCACCCCCACACCCCCTGAAATCCCGCAACAAATTCTCCAACTTCTTAAATTATTTGGAGAGTGAGGTGTTTAAATTCAGCTGAATGTAACACAGCAAATTTTTGTATGTTCTGTTGCTCAAGAATCCCAGGGTTTAGATTCCAAGTGTTTTCCCTGTGTAAAATGCTGCCTTAGCTGTGTATGAGCTCATTTGTGTGGCAGAAAAAGCTGCTCCTCATGCGAAGTGTGTGAAACCCAGGCTTGTGTCATCCTGCAGAGAGTTTAACCATGAGCTGAACAGTCATTGTGCATTCAGGTTCAGGTGGACAGATGTGCATGAGGCTGTTAAAGCCAAAGGCATCTGGATGTATAATTGGTGTATGGGATAGTACTGAAATCTCAAAATGGTACAGACATTTGCATCTGTTCACTGATGTATATAATGACGAGTTATTTGGGGTAGTGGGGTGTGAAGCTTAAAAGGAGCTTAATGGCTTCTCCTTTAATAAATCATGTGACTACAGCAATGTCAGCTTTTATTAGCTTGTAATTTTGTAAAAGTTAAAATCGAGCATAATGTTGCATATAATTCTAGAACATCTGGTAGCAATATCTGATAGCAGCTGTTTAGTACCTGAAATATAAACAAAACATGATTTTATCCATAGTTGTTACAGTTAATTTTCCTGGAAGCACTAATTTTGGAGTAGGTGCACTAGGAAATAGCTCTGTTCAGAAGAAAGAGTGAAAATCAAGATATTGTTCAAAACTTGAGCAAATAGAACAGGACTGCATAAAATGTGGACTAGGAACACTGTTGTGTTTATAAAAGGACTTTGTTTTTCTACTGAAATTAAAGAAAAAACTTTAAAGAAAATCCTAAAATGAATTATAGTCCTTAACTACACTGTGCTTTGGTTCTGAAGTGCATCCTATTAAAAGTTTATGATCTGTTATAATTGTGTTCATATTGGATTTTTTTCCACAACCTACTCCTATAAGGGAAGTTATGCTGAGTTGATATGCATATAACTGCATTACTGCTGCTTGAGCACTTGAGGAAAAGAAAAAAAACAACCTCACAAACAAAGCCAAGTTAAAATGAGGTGACAGCAGTGCTTTATCCCTTCTGCAGTTCACTTGCTGCTTTACTGTCTTGGGATTCAAAGAGAATGTGTGGGTTGTGTTGGCACATGGACAGAGAAGGCAGAGCAGAGGTGTCTTTGTGCTGCTGCAGTTTGTGGTGCATCTGTGGCCCCACCCAGGTGCCCCCTCTGAAGTTTCCTGACTTTCTCTTTTGGTCCCAGGGCTCAGATATATTGGCTCATTGAGGGTGAGATGATGAGGTGGCACCAGTTGCATCTGCTGAGGTTCTCCTTGACACAGGGAATTTAACTTAGTGTTTTAACGGGGGTATTGCTCATCCAGTGTGTTTCAGACAACACTTAGCAACAGGAATGTGGTTTATGGTGGAACTGGATGTGCACATTCAAGTAGTTTTTCATGTGGTATGTCTCCATAAACTGTTCCTTGTAAATCTTGCCCCTGTAAGAAGTAGAGATGTTAGGCAAGTAATCTGACTTTAGTGTTGTTGCAGCAGATTCTGGTCATTCTGGAGTCAGCAGTGGGATTTATACAGGAACAGAACAAGATCTACAGAGCCTCAAAAGCTGTACATGTGGCACTAGCATCTGTTCCTTCTCTTTTGATGCACCTTTCTGGGTACCTCTGGGATGTGAATCCTCTTTGGGGCACCAATATTGCAACAATCTATTTATCCATTTGTCTTTAAACTGCCTGTACAGAACAATATCACCTCAGAGATAGAATAATGTTGATATTTGGCACCTGAATAGATTTTCTCACCCTGAATTTATGATAAAGACCCCTGGTGAGTGCAAATGGTTAAGTGTGATACTGGGTGTCTGTTTTCTTTTTTTGCTCCTTAGTAAGGACACAAGAGAACAGTCTTTTAGAACATAAGCACAATGAAGTTTATTTCTGTCTTGGGGCATTGTTTTTCTTTTGATGTTTGTTTATATCCAGCAGTGATTAAAAGTCATCCATCCAACATCTTGATCTGTGCCTACCATGAGTCTGTGTATGTGTTGCAGAACAAGTAGATCTGTGCCTATGTAGGCACCATTTTTGATTCATTCTAAGCACGTTGAACTAGAAAAATTCCTAATTTTCTGTTAGTGAAATGGCACTTTTAATGAATGATTCAGCTTCATTACCTATAAGTTGATTTTAAAAGCATTATTCAGTATGGATGTTCAAGTGTAAATAATTTATAATCACAGCCTCATGGTAGAGGATGCTAAATATCAGTAATTTGGTATTATAACTCATTAGGGATGACATTCAGGCTCCCAGTGGGCTGATTGTAAAACTCCCCTGGCCTTGGTCATGTCAGGATTTCACCATAAGTATTACCTAAAAAAAAAAAAGATGACATTTCACTTCTTACTAAACCTAATTAATCTCAATTAATTGCCTAATACTTTTGAATGCAATCTTATTCTAAGGGCTTGGAAGTGCACCAAGCTGTGACCCAGATGCCACAGATTTTAAATCATCTCTGAAATAAAGTTTTTGTTTGTGCACACGTGGGATACTTGTATTTATTTCTCAAGCTTGCAGGACCTTGGCTTGGTTGTGGGTACAGTTCATTCCCTTGTAGCCAAACCCAAGCTGCTGCTTTCTGGAATATGATGACCTTTCAAACAGCAAATGCAACAAATCCTCACCAGGTTGCAGCTTGAACAGGAGAGTTTTCTGTCTGTATTAACAAATTAGAATCTGAGAATTGTTTAGTTTGGAAAGACCTTTGATATCAAGTCCAACCATTTAAGCAGTACTGGCAAGTCCAACTCTAGACCATGTCCTTAAGCATTCACCAACCTTGTACAGGAACTGCTGTGCTATGGGGTGTTTGCCTGACCTGTTGGAGGTGCTCCTGGTCCCCAGGACTTCCCAGGGGCTTCTTTTGTATGGCCGGGGGGCCTTGGCCACCTTTGTTCCTGCCCTGTGGGCTGCAGGCTCCTGAAAGTTCTCTCAGCACCCCTGGAGCTTTCCCTGGTTTGAGACATCCCTGCGCACTTTGCTAAATGTTCCTCTGCAGACTCTGCTGGCACTGGGGTGCTCTGGCAAATGAGGCTCCTTTCTTGGCAAAGAGGAAAGTGTGGACTTGAGTCATTCTTGGATGGAGAACAAAATGGAGTGTGAGTGAAGGCTCTTGGCATTAGACAAGAAAATAAAGAGGGTACAAAGCCATTATCTTGTCATCTTCCTCTGTCACTTGAAAAGACAGATTGCCTGAATGAGAAAGGAGTAGGTCACAATGAAAGGAAACAATTAGGTCTTCAGATAGAAGGAGCTTCATCCTACAGCTCTTGAGGGGGCAAGTATTGTTATGCATGCTTAGGACTTCTCTAGCCCTAGCCAAGCCTCTTGCTGCTGTGTCTCTGCTGCTCTGCATGTGGAGGTGGTTTCTGCCTTGTGTGATTCCCAAATGGGCCAGGGGGCTGTTAATGGGACGAGCTGGGGTAACATGGGCTGGGCACAGAGCCAGCTGCCCTCAAACACTCACATGCTGTACAGACCTTGTGTTCATGCTCTTTGTGCTGGGTGTTGCAGGCTGTGTCCAGTGCTCCCTGTGTGGGAAACAGAGACCACAGACACCTCTGGGCCTCCTGAGCTATGGAGCAGTGAATCTGAAAGTTAATGTGACTGAAGTTCAGTTCATTGCAGCCAATAACCCCAGAGAAGGATTTACCTTAGGTTATTTTATCTCAAACTGGTTAAGGTAGCAAAGATTGATTTTATGTAGATCATGCATGCCAAGTATAACCACATCAAGATCTTGTTTTTGTGGCTGCTTTTTAAATCTATTTTATACAAAGTAACCAAAATATTTTAACTCACTTGATTTGGGAGAGCTTTGGTGCAGATATTGCAGTACCTCTCTGTTAGAGACAGAGATTTGAAGGCTTCAAAACTCAGCTGGAGGAGGCCCTGAACACTGTGGTCTGACTGTGAATCTTTGAGCAAGGAAGTTGGACTAATTGACCTCCAGAGTCCTCCTCCAGCTTTGAGTATTCTGTGACTCTGTGGTGATCATGTTATTAGTAATACTCTTCTTGCCAAATGCTCTCCTTTCTCCTTATGGGCATATTTATCTTACAAACTGAAATTGGCTTGTGGTGTAACCGTAGCTTTTAAAAATGGGAAGAATAAAACCTATATATTGCAAGGAAAAATGACTCCCTGGTACAACCACAAACTGAAAGTGGATTTTTAATATCTGATAAACAGGTGGGAAAATTTCTTATACTCTGAGTGTTTCTGCTTATGCCTTTCATTCCCTGTAATTCATTCTGGAGTTTTGATGGCAAAACATATCAACTGCAACTTCAGTAATTTCCCAGGTGCTGTTGGTAGCTCCTGTCATGATGCAGCTCCCAGTTGATGGGCTTTGAATTTGACTTTCTGTTCCCAGAAAACTAATACAGGTTTTCTATTTTACTGCATCTGTGCCCTGGTAAATGGGCTGTTATTGTGGAGGACATTTTACTGTGCTTATACTTGTCATGATATATATTTTTGGGGAGAAAAAAGTCCTTTCAGTGTTGAAGTGTAACAGGGAAGGGGGACCTTTTTGATCTCACTGTTAAACCAATTTTAAACTTGATGTAGCAAGTGAGTTGGGCTTGAATTGTGCCTGTGTTCTCAAGAGATTCAATGGCTTTGTTAAATGAAAGTTTTGATATCACTGAGTCAGGTGTGGAAATCCTTATAATTCCAGCATTTGGTTATCTTGTTTTCTTGCACTGCAGCAGAATCTAGAGATTGTGTATCAGAGACCCAGTACATTGCTTATCTTTTTAAAACAGTTCTTGTATTTCTCATTGAGAGGAAAAAGGCAAGACACTGATGGGGAGAGCACAAAGCAAGCACTGTTAGGAGTGTAACTCAGCCTTTTCACATTCTGAGCAGCCCTTGATAGTTGCCTGTTGCTGCAAGCAAAAGCGAGTTTTGAGGAGATTTTGATTGAATAACATCGAGACTTTGTACAATTTTATATTCAGATTTTTTGGGAAGGGGCAGTGTGAATATTAATTTGATATGGGCACTTTTGGGGCTTTTCACAAAGTCTACTCCTATTTATTGACATGTCAGCTCTTCTACCTGTGATGTGAACAGTGATGCAAATTCTTTCTCCCCTGCTGCCACTGACCTGGGAGGAGCCACCATTTACAGGACCAATTAATTGTGTTAATTTGACCGTTCTCTCAAATTCTTCTCTGCTGTAATGAATCAGTAACTGCTCTGTGGAATCCTTGGCAAGGGACATTAATCAGCACAATCTTCCACTCCTCTCAACTATTTGTTGTGTCCTGGGCTGGGTGCCTGGGACATACGATTTTTTTTTTTCCTTGTGAATTTGTTCATGGACAGGCCCTGAACTGGGGAATCCTGTGTATAAATAACAAACACTGAGTTCTCAGGGAACTTTTGGAGGCATTAGATCAGGCTGAGCAAGCTTAGTATGAAACATTCATGGTATTGACTCTGCACCTGAATCTCTTGAATGTGCTTGTGACTCTTGCATGAATTCACAGGCACATTTCCTAATAGTGTTTTCTGTTTTGTTGCCTTCTGACACTTACCAATTAGTGAATAAAAGGCAGCTTTAAGAGCAGGATAGCAGGAGGAAATGTATTCATACCCTCCAGATTTAAGAGCCTAAGCTGGATACCTTGGCTTTCCAATGGTAATTCAGCTTTTAGTAGGCAAATGAAAGCACCTAAATTAGGAGCTGCTTCTTTCTTCTGGCACCATCAGGAAGCTGCTTGCCTGATTTTGACAAGGAATGGGAATAATCTAAGCTGCTGTCTCATTTGTTTTTCAAGGCCCTGTGAGCATCAAATGTGCAGACTGGGCTGTAACAGACCTCTAAATTCCTCCTCTGGGGACTTGAGTGCCCCATCAACATGCGAGTTGTGCCAGGGAGGGGATCAGCCTCGGTGCAGGGCTCAGGGGACTGGTTATGCTGGATGGGAATGGTTAGCAGAGACTCTCTACACTCTTTATTTTCTTTCTCTTTTTGTAAGAACCGGGCAAACGCTAAAGGAAGGATTCAGTTAATGAATAGAGAAGTAACAGTGTAGCTAATTGGTTTGCAGGCCTCTGAACTGCCCGAGGAGAGACTAGGCAGTGTAATTAAACCTTCTGCTCCTTGGAGTCATTAGAGAAATGCCCAGTGCATTCTGGTGATTTCACTGGGTAAACCTCTGCAGTGTGTCTTTACTGGATCCTGTCCTATCTCTTAGGGGGCAGATAAGCAGGTTTTGATCTAACATTTGAAACCTGGTGCAAAAATGAAATGTGTGAGGGGTTTTATTTTGTGGTTTGCATGTTGTGCCATCTCCCTGAAAGGCATGACCCTTAATTCTGTTTTATGACACGGGATGCATCTCTGGCTGATGCACTAAAGGTCAGACTGGTTGAGTATCTGCATTAGCTTGTTCATTAAGCTACAAGTGACATTGTATGAATAACTCAAGTGGCAAAATGACATAAAATTCCAGTTTCTCTCCTACAAGCTGCAGTCATTTGATCCAGATATGTTATTCAGGTGCAACAATATGCTTTGTGAGCAAGGAAAGTGAGACAACTGCTGCTAGCTCTTTTCTGGAGAGTGTTATAAATCAGATATCTGTGTCTTTTCAAGGCTAATTCTCCAGGAGCTCCAACGAAATCTTTCAGAACATTTGGATAGTCCTTACTGGGAAGGAAGTGCTGAAATCCAAAAGTGAGCTACAAGCTGTGGGTGACCTTGTAGAGGTCTGAATTTGTGGTAGCATTTTTTGTATTCAACTTGGGCCATCAGTTTACATGTGTTTGATCAGTGCCATAATCAGACAGCTTCTAGTTCTGAGGAGAGTTGTATTTATGCAGAAAAATGTTAAGCAAAATGTCTTCACCACCATCCCTAGTGCAGCAGGGCATCCTACAGCCTTTTTTCAGTGAAAGATGGACCAACAACACACGTTAGAACCTGGTTTATGAAAGGGTCTTGTTTGCTCAGAATATTCTTAATTTAGACTAATTAAATTTTCATATTCTATTATCTGTTTCTCACCATACAAAGAGCAAGATTTTCTATCAGTTTAAAGAGTCTCTTCCATTTTCAGCCTCTCTTGGGCTGTGTTACTCTGAGTTTTGTTTCTACTGCCAGACAACCAGTGCTAAAAGCTGGAAAATAATGGGCTGGGCTGAAATCCCAGGACTCTTGGGATGTGAGCACTGGCAGCTGCTGCAGGGAGCTTTGGTACCACATGAAAACCTGCATCAAAGTGTTTGCAAACAAAGGCAAAACAAAGCATTTAAGAAATAAAGTGTCATAAATAAAGTGTCATAATACTCTGTTGGTCATGACAGGGGCTGTGTTGCTCTTGTGAGAGCACCAAGAAGGTCCTGAGTTGATTCAAAATACATGAATTAATGTGACCACTTAGCAGGATTTGACTTCTCAGCCACTTGTCTTGTCTGTTTTAACTGGGATGGGTTTTTTTGCCCCCAAAAGACAAAGGTTAACTATGTGACTGTTGTGGTACAGTGGGGATGCAGCAGTTTTGGCCTGTTTAATGAAGTTGTTAAGCAAACACCACAGGCTGCAATGCACTTTGTTATAGAGGATGATAACAAGGTATTCAGGTGTATTCAGGTGTACAATAATGGTGAGACATAACCACAAACAGCACTTGCAGCTAAATGAGCACTAAAATTGCCAAGTGAAAAGGTGGTTACAGTCACTATTTGCTTTTCTAGTCATTCTATGCTTGCAAAACCAGCCAACTAAGCCATGAGTACAGGAACATCAGAAGGAGATCAAACTGTTCTTCAGACCAGCAGTGGTGTTGGTGCTTCCTCTGCTGCACAAGCAGCTGCTGGATGAAAAAATGGGTTTATAGAGTCTGTATACTGATTTATTAAGCCTTTAAATTGTTCTGCAGTGCTGGGAGGATTCCCTGTCATAGCTTTGTTACCCATAGCCTTTGACTCTTTGGTCTCTTCAAGTTCTCAGAGTGTTGCAGTCTTTGGACAGTCTTCTCTTGATTATTTCATTAGAAGAGGTCCTTGAGGAAAGGTGTTTTTCAAAGCTTGTCCCACTAGAAAGCACATCCTCTTCCTCTTGTAACTCAGTGCCAAGCTAGAGGGACATCTGGACAAAGGTTGTCTGGATACTCAGGAACTAGTGTGAAAAATAAGACCACAGGAAAGAGGAGGGAGGGTAGGAGGGCAATAAAAATATCCTTGATACAACAAAAAGGAGTTGGTGCTGGAATGAATAAAGATTCAGAGGCAGCTCTCTGTCCAGGGTTTATTCCAATGCTTCCTTTACAATACAGAGGTGAAAACCACTCCCTCTCTGCTTTTACATCATCCCCTTGCCCTGGCAGAGGTGGTGACTGGTGTTGCCCAGGACCAGCTCTGGGCACTGGAGAAAGAGGGGAATCTTTGTGTTGAGTGCAGGGAGTTACCCATGGCAGCAGAGCTGGGAGCCTGAGCCCCTGCGTGTGGCTTGCCTGGCTCTGGAGGAAACAGTGTGGCATCTATTAACAAATGTTGACAAACCACATGCTTTGCAAATCCTTTTACAGGCTTGCTTCTGATGCTCACCCCAGGAACACTCAGCTCTGCTGTGCTTTCACCAGCAAGAACTTTAATAGGCTTTCCCCCCTGTCTAACTGCTCATTTGACAATTTATCTCAATGGTTTCCTGGCATCTCTGCTCAGTTCTCAAGCCAAGCCAACTAATACCTGCTCAAACTTGGCTTTTGACCCTGCTGCCACAAAATGCAGCATCTCTGAATGACTCAGTGCTGGCTACCAGGTGTGGATGTCAGTGCATGCTACACTGAGTCTGTGGCAGTCAAGCTGTATCATTTTGCTTGTCATGGATGGAAAAGTAGGGGGCTATGGCAGCCAGGGAGGACAGGCTGCTGTTTTCTGTTCTGCTTGCTTGGCTGAGCTGCAGCAAGATGTTGCTGATATAAGCATCAGCTGGTTTAAAAACTGAAGGATAAATTAAAAAAAAAAATCCAGCCAGTGCTTCCTATTTGTTAGAGTTTTGAGATGTTTCTCCAAAAGCTTTAAAGGGAAGTCGTGTACTTGCTTCTAATTAGCAGTTTCATTACACTGTCTTTAGAAGTTGATGTAACCTGGTGTAGAGTTTGTCCTAGGAGCTGGAGATGACTCCTTTGGTGTTGGCTGGTTTGGCCTGGGTGTTAGAGATGACTCCTCTGGTGTTTACAGGCTCTGTTGCCTTGTATTCCCACAGATCAAGATGTGGAAAGTGATACTGAGATCTCTTGTAAATCACATAGAGCTATAGCAAGGCACTATAGCTGTATCTAAGCTGTTTTATAACCTTAACTGTAAAACCCAAAGAGCTGGGATGTTGCTGTTACTGGGCTGGGTGACAGGGTAATAGTTGCTCTCAAATTAGTTGGCTGTTTACAGTGTTTTATACTAAAAGGTTTCTACAAGTGGTACCTCTTGGAAACATCCAGCTCTGACAATAGTAAATAGGGAGACTACAAGTCCATTGGCTTCAGGGCTTGGATATGATAGAGAAGTAGGAATTATTCCAGCCTTCCCCATGATTCCAAATGCTTCCACTTTTAGGCTGGGTATAACCACAGGAGAATTATTTCTGAAGGAATCTGAATATCTGTTTGTGATTCCTGGGTTTTACATGCAGTGCTGCACACAACTGATGAATTTTGGTACAAGTTCTAACAGATGTGACCAGCTGGAATCAGCACAGTGTAAGATTAGTCCTTATTCTTGTAATTAAATTTTGTAAAACCTGTCATTGTAACAAGCTTGCTTTCTGTTTCTTCACTGTCTCTGTGCATGGCACTGACCAGTCTGCTGCATGTCCTTTGTAGTTTTGTCCTCTGAAAAATGCTTCTATGTAGCTAGGAATTCTTTTAATGAGAGAAAGGGAGCCTTAAGGATAGAGGAAGAGCAGTAGTCGTTCCCTGACTAACATGAGTGTTGAAAGCATTGTCAGAAACAGCCTTTGATCTGGTTGTCTGAGAAGTTTTCTTTTCAGTGCTGAACGTTGTTAGTCTGACTGGTCTGTTCCTGGTTTGAGCAGTTTGTAGTCCATCCCATTATCTAATATTACTGCTTTAATAGCTTAATATTTTATAGAAACTGTAATTCATTTCTTCTTAAAACTTCATATACTTATTGCCAAACTTTTCAACAATTTGGAAAGATGGTCTGTCAAGTCTTGTTAAATTTTAGTCTTTAATCTGTGCCATCCATCTGAAGGCATTGTTAGATTTCTTCTTCCTGCAATCCTCTAGTTTGAAATTGTAAACCTTTCCCTATGAATCCATAAATACAAGTGTGCCATGTTAAATATAATAACGTCAATGAAGTGAAAAAGCACCATTGCTATGAAATGACAGGAACTTCTTCAGCTGCAATTTGCTCAGACCGTTGAATATGATTAATTAAAGGAAGTTTCCTCCTTACTCCCCAAAACTGTATCATCTATGCAGTGTTTTTGTATTTCTTACAGAATGGAGGTATGATGAGATAGTCGTGTAGCAATTTAAAATTCAGATACTTTAACATCTTTAAAGAGCTCAGCAATGCTACAAAATGTGGGTTTTTTTCAGGATCAGCAGAGAAAATTTCAGCATCTTGCACAGCAGGGACTGACAGACCATGTCAAACTTTGCTCTGTGACTGTTTCTGACTCTAAGCAATGAGATCACTCAGGATACACACAGTGGGAGTTAATTTGGTATATATTTTATAAAAAGACTGAATTGTTTATAGTCTCCCTGTTGTCTGCAGTGGGGAGTGCATGTTATTCTGTGCTTGATGGTTATATTGGCACTAGGTAGGTACGAAAGACTTGAGGTTACACTGAACCAAACCAACTGTGAAATTTTTGTTTAGCTGCAATCTCATAAATCATCAACCACTGTAAACTCATGTCTATTTTTGTTACTTAAAAACAGTTTCAAAAGGAAAACTTGTCATATATTAACTTTGAAATAATTGAAAGGCTTTTTTTTTCCTCATTTAATTAAAGCTCAACATATTCATGGAAGAAGAATTTATCAAAGCCAGCTTGATTTAGCCAAGAAAAACTCCCTGGTAATACCACCTTATAACTTCTGAGGTGGCACAACTTGTGTATTTTAATAGTCTGGTCAATAAATTTGTGTATATATATGCACAAAACTTACCAGGATTAGTCTTTTTAATAATTGCCTACAACTGAATAGTTGACTGGTTCCTCTACTGCTGCATTGGATGATTTGAATGGAAATGTTTTGTCCAAGTGCTTGTAAAATGTGACAGATTTCACAGCTCACAAGGCAGGAGCAGCAATGTTCCAGCTATGGCTGAGTCCTGGGGATGCCATTCTGAAGCTCCATAAAAATGAAGTAGAATTGGAATAACTGAATGCCAAGTGGACTGTAGGATGAGTGGATATAGAGGATATTTGGGGTGCTGGAGTACAAATCATACAGCCATACATCAAACTTTACTGTAGCCCATGCAAAGAGGAGTTTATTGAGAGATTTGTTATGCAAATAAAATGCTGTTGTCGTAAGTGTTGATACTTCAAAGGCCTGTGAGTGCATTTGCCACATAAATGCCTGGAGACACAGAATGTTTTGGATGTTGAGCCTTTATTTGCATTTCGAGGATTAACAGACTGTTTATTTTACTACCCTTAGCCTTTAAGTGCACTTAAGCTGTTTTTCCAACTGAGCTGAATTTATTCAGTTCTAACTTCTTGATTGACACGGTAAGAGGAGCATCTCAGCCAAACATCCAGGACCTTGCAGCAAACAGCTCATTTCCTTTGTGACCCTGTAATGTGCAACGGGAACCAGTGGATTTGAATTAAAAAAAACCAAACAGATTATTACTGACATTACAGATATCCCAAGGAAAAAATGTACAGAGATGAGGATAAAGATTAGAGCTGACAGACTAACTTTTTTCCCCTGTTAACTTTATCATATCTTCAAAATATTCAGTGCATTTCATTTATTTGCATTTTCATTATCTTACTAGCTTAGGTGACATGCTCAACTTCCAGAGAAGTTAATGGAAATCTCGGTATTGACTTGAGAGGACCTTAGAACAAGTTCTAAGTGACAAAGAATGAGCTCCAAATATGTATGCATATTTATGAATTGAATACAAATTTGATAATGAAATGTTCATACACGCTTCCTTCCAGGCTGGCTGTGCACTCCTCTAAAGAAGCCCACAAGGGCCCTTCTCTTAGTGTTCTGTTAAATGCTGACCAAAAAGTCAATGAGATTTTGCTGGAATGAGGCATTTGGGATTTGGTTAGTGTTCATGTGCACAAATCTTTAATATTTATTGCTAAGGATTGATGCTTTCATGATGAACAGGCACTTTATGTGTGGAAGAAAGATGTATAACTTCCAGCTTGATCACAGCCATGCTCTCCATTTCTGATGCCATAAACCCTGACCAGCTGTGACTTTGTTCCTCAGCAGGAACTCCAGGATGTCCTTATTGCTTTCAACCTGCCAATTTTTCCTACTTGAGTGAAAAGGAGACACTTGACTGTCAGTTTAACAACAGACTGGCTTATTTACACTAATGCAAAGCTCCTGCATGTGAGAACAAGCACGAGGCAGCTGGGAGGGAAGCTAAATCCTTGCTCTCCAGGAGGCCAGATCTTCCAGGCTGAGCAGCTGCTGTCACGTTGTATCAATCATTGGCCCCAAATACCTTGACAGTGCCCTCTTGACTGTCTTTTTCAGAAGCAAAAATTGGATTAGATTTGACAAATGGATCTTTCCTGTGGAAAGACTGGTGTCCTTTAGCCTGTGCAAGCACAGTTGGTTTGTCTGTATGATACATGATCAGATGACAATGGATTATGAATTTTCCCTCTTCATCCAACATGGGAACAAATGAGCTATTTCCCTCTCTTGTCCTTCTAGAATTACTCACTGAACATTTAACCAAAATACTTACATTTGCATCTTTTCACTTTTCTGACTTGGAGACTGTTTTGAACCTTCCCTTGATATCAGGGCTTGATTTCACCCCTGTCTCTGGTTCTGCAGTGAACACTCAAAAGTGAGTGTATCTGTATTTCAGATATAAGGTGCCTTACACAGGTGTGGAAGCATTTTCACACAGTACCTAATTGGAGCTGACTGGGATGGAGAAGGTCACTTCACAGCCTTGCTATTGCCTGAGGTAGATTATGTCTAAATTATCCTTACCTGGCTGTGGAATTCACTATTGCATTGGCAAATGACTTTTAAAAGTAGCGAGAAGCAATTGCTCTGACACTGAGCTTCGTTCCCTCTGTGCACACACTTCATCATACCTGGACCACGTCCTGGTGCTCTGCTAATTTGGGCCCTCTCTAAAAGACAGGGAACATGAGCTGTGCAATTTTGCTGGGGATTTGACTGCTGGGGTGAGGTTAAGAGGGAGAGCCATCTTGGCTTCATAGCAGGGCATTCACCTGGGAGATGGCGACTATTAATTCTTCACTCTTCAATATGAATTTTTATTATGTTATCTTAGGTAATTGGTTGTACATGGTACTTTGTCCTAGAGACTTGTCTCTGCCAATCTTCAACTGAATGCTTTCTTGCTAAAATTTGCATTTGTTCTCTTCTACTGACCTGAAGGAAAAGCCCCTCTGATTAGGCTTGTGAGAGAGAACAGTTCTGTTTGAACAGCCCTAACTGAAATATGGCCAAAGTTGTTCCATTCATAACCTCTTCTGATGTTCCTCATGTGTGAATATTGGTGCTACTGTTGTCTTGTCCTTGTAGTTTTGTGCTTTCAACATGAGAACCAGTAGGGCAGATGACTTCTCAGATTGCTGTAATTTAATAAATTCCAGGTAAATGAAGCAGCTGTTTGTTTATGCATTAAATGTATACCTTTACTGGTCATTAAGTGTGCAATTAAGAACATGCTCTTGGAAAAGCTGGTGATCCATTGATGCTTGTGCCTCTGGTACACCCTGAGCACCTCAGAATAGATGTCTGTTCCCTAACAGGAGTGGATGTTTTGTTTAAATATAAACTGAAGGTGTTGCAAACGGAACAGATTTGAGAAATGAAGAAGCAACCCCAGCTCTCAAACAAGCCTTTTATTATCCTGTGGCCAAGGAGAAAAGAGCCTATGAGAAAAGGGACAGGTTTTATAGCCTGATATTTTCCCATGTGCTGTTGCAGTGGGCAGTTTCCCCAATACAGAGAGTGAGTTGGTTTTTGGGCCAAGGCAGTTGAGCCTGTAGGGATTGTGTTCTGTGCATGCAGAATAATGGCCCTTTAGTGGGTACAGTCTTCTGGACACCCCACTGCAATCCTGCATAAAGAGGCCATGCAAAGCCAGAGGGAATGTGCCAAAAAGGGTAAACCCAAAGCCATTCCTGTAATGGTTAGAGAACAGCCAGTGCATTTAAGTTGTTCTTTTTAGCCTTGGGAAATGAACCTTCAAACCATGAGCATCTCCCCTGAACTGAAACGCCAGAGTTCAGTAACAACTGCAACAGCCACATCACCAAAGTCTAAGTGGAATCCACATCTGTCTGGAAGGAGGTGGATCATCCTGACTGCTCTTCCCAGCAACTGAAAGCAATTACTTTCATATTTCCAAGCAACCCAGGAGTTACTCTTGATCTGGACATTGTCACCATTTGTGCTCTGGTTTGGGTAGATTATTAAGGTGTATATTCAGCAGTTATTAAACCATGACCAACAGTACAGAGTGAAATGTTTGTTGCTTTGGTAACCTGCTGAATGTCTTACAAACAGAGGCACAGTCCTCCTCAGAAGGTTATCCCTGCCACTTCAACAGGCAAAGTGGGACACCAGGGCATGTTCTGTGAACTGATTAATGTGAACAGCGCCATGTGACTTATGGCAACATCTACATTATCTTGCTTGAAAATTACCTTCCACTGATGTAGAAGGGCAGTGTTTCCCCCTGTAGTTTATAGCTCTCATAAACAACTCCTACCAGTGCTGATATTGTGTCCTGTCTCTCACCTTCCCTTTGTGTCTTTCTGTAAGAGATGATGTGAAACTCTTTCTGTGAGGCTTCAGTGTGGACTAAGTTGCAAAATCCCAAGGCTCTGCAGTGAGAGCATCAATTCTCTGCTGAGTCATCAGTGATGGCAGATACTGGAGTTTTACAGACCCACAGGGTCACTTTTGCTGACTTATTCATTTGAATTTAGCTGAGTTTTATTTGTTCTGGTCACTGTTATTCAAGGTGTTAATATTTCTTGGATGTGAAGGGAAATAAGAGCAAGAGCAGCTCTTCTTATTAAAAATAGCAAAGGTGAACTTCAGAGAAATGTTTCTCTTTGACTTGCCTGTGCCTGTACTCTTTAGAGCAATCAGGATTCTACATGCTTATGGTCCTCAGGAATTTAAATTGTAGTGCAGTTTGTGAACATCTCTGATGCTTTTGAAAATCAGAACATGCACCAACAGTCCTTTCTTTTTGGAGCATGAATAGATTGGATATGTTTAGATGCCTCTTGAAAAAGGCAACATAGTGATGTATTTTCTCTTTGGTTACACTTTCATTGATACTTGTGTTTGTAGTTACTCAGCTTATTTCAAAGCCTGTCAAACAGCTGAGTCGAAAAAGTAGTTGAGGTGATCCGTGCTGACATGAAATTTCTGTTTGCACAGCCTTTTGTTGTCGTTATCTGCTTTTGTTCAGCAGATGCATTCAGGGTTGAGACAGGCTTTGAGTTTTCTCGCTGCGTCTGTCGAGTTTTCTGCCTGCTCTTCACTGTTTATGGTCTCCTTGCCTTCCAGAGTTAGGGATGACTTGTGCTGATGCGATGGGAGCTGGAACGTGGAAACTCCACTAGTACTGGTGGTATTTAGTCCTGTGAGTTCCTTGTGCATCAGAACACTTTAGGCCCCTCTCCACTGTGGCTCTTCTTTGGCTGGACCTCCTGAAAGTCCATTTTCCTGGTGCTTTCTCTATTCTTCACACTCCTTCAGCAAGCAAAGACCTCAAATTTACTGTGACTGGAGGAGCACATTCTGACAGTGGAATATTTTTTGGGGTCAAGTTTAATTATCATTTGAAGGTGGCAATGTGTGCCTTGAACCCACCTGGTATGTGTCACAAAATGGTCGAAGTTTTAGGGCAAAGGGCAGGAATACAGTAAGTTAGTTTTATATTACAGTGAATTTACCTCGAGTTGCAACTGCCTAAAAACTCTAAATACCCATATCTGTGGTCTTTCCCTTTATTCTAGGAAAAGTTTCCTGAAGACCACTGCAAAGTGGCATTGAAACATGAGAAGAGTAGAACAGACATGAATGAGGGTTCATGAGGGCACATTTAAAACAGAAAATGTTCCTCAGATCATTTTCCATCTGGAATTAAAGGGTTCTTTCACAATGTCTCTATTGTAACAAATTAGAGTTAATAGTTCTAATAGACAATTAAAAAAAGAAAAAGCTTGTTCTTGACCAACCATTAGAATTTCAAAGTAAGATCCCAGTTCTGGGAAGATTAGAGATACTTTGGCAACTAAAGCTTCCATATGGAGGATGGAATTGATTATTCTAAATTGTGTTCTGCCTGCAACTTGACTTCTGCTGTCTAGCCTGAATTTGCCTTTTTAAATTCCTGGAGGTGTTCATCCTATACAATCTTAATGCATCATCCATGCTTGATATAGCAATAAACAGAGCTGGCAGCACAACATATTTTGTAAAACCATAAATATTTTTATCTGCCTGGGAATGGGAAGATAGTTACAACTAAGACAGCAATGAATATTTTATTTACTCAACAGAAGTGATGTCAGGCTTAAATGGAGTCCTAATCTTCAATTTCTGTGTTCATGGCACATATTTAACCTGAAGGTTTAAATAAAACGAGCATATTTTAAGTTCTTCTCATAATTGCTGGCAGTGGGAAGTGGAACTTCTCACAAGATTCAGCAAAGAGCACTCGATCATAAATTGTAAAGCTCAGGTCAAAATACTTTTAACATGAATTTTCATGGGAAATAATTTTCTTATGAAAATGCTTGAGAATTTAATGGTTTTGCTTTGGTATTCTGTTACAGCCTCAACTTCTTTTAAAGTTTTTTTAAAAATTTTTTATTTTTTCTTAAGCAATCAATGTAGACACTCTTGAATAGCCAGTAGGAAAAGAAAACTCCGAGAGCTTTAACTGATCTGCTCTAAGCTTTGATCTGTTGACTGCCTGGGAATGCCCATCTGTACCTACCTAAGATGTACAGCTAAGGAATGTTTTTCTGACAAAACCTTAATCAAATCAGCACATTCCCACTAAAGGGCTGGATTTTAACAGCTGTAGATCATTCAAAAGGAAATTAAAACCTACTAGCAATTCTAATTGCCTGGTATATGATAGATGGGAATGGTTGCTTAGATGAATTTAGCACAGATGGAGGATCCCCATGACCTTCCCTGTGGATTTGTTCAAAACATGTAATCCAAACAGTTTCTTCCCTGAATTTAGATATCATAGGAAAATGCTAATATTGCTTGGCCAGCTGAGGAATTGGAGCCAACTTGAGCCCAACTTTGTCCATCGTTTTTCATGTTGTGAGCCAATCATTGAGTGTCAGTGGGAACACTACTATGATTTTATTCCAGAAGTCTTGCTAATTGTCTTGTAGAAGGATTTAAATGAAAATGAGAGAAGTTTGATGCTTGTACCCCAGTAGGAGTTTTAACCCTTAGGCTGCATGTTCTCTCTACATTTTAGTGCTTTACTGCATGTGAGTATGTGCAAATATTATGCAAGTAAAGGACAGGATGGAGCATTTAAATATCGAGGGAATAGATTGAAACTGAGCATAAAATATATTCCTATGTTCAGTATCCAGTTAATGTCAGTGTGATGGCATTAGCACACAACACCTGCTGTTAATTCAGCTCCAATTTTATCTTGCTGCTTTTCCTTGAAGAGAAGAACAGTGTGACTGCCTGTAGTGAAAATCAAGTAGAGAATATGTTTGAATAGTTCAGCTTTTGTCCAGTTTCAAATGGAGACAATAGCTCCAGGATTGCTTCAACCATCACAGAATCTTGGTCCTCACTCAGAGAACGTGGAAATTAGTAGCGTGTTAAAGCTGGTTTTGCTCAAGCCTTCCTGTTATTCAGTAGGAAACTGGAATTTAAGGCCAGGTGATCTACAACATCTCACTGTCATAAAGCCTCAGGTTACAGATGAGAAGACACAACAAGAACTCTGATATTTCCAGATGAGGATTGGGGGGTTTTGTTTGGTGTTTTTTTTTGTTTTTCTTGTTGGTTTTCTTTTTGTTGTTCTTTTGTGTCTGTTACTTTTGTCCTATGGCTGCTTAATCTGGTTTGCTGTCATGCCCATTACATGGGAGAAACTTTGGGAGTATTCCCTTTTTTCTGTGAACCTGATTGCAGCAGAGGGTCCAGAAAAGCAGGGGAAGGGTCATCAAAAATTCAAGACTACCTTTTCATGATTACTGTTTTAAAGTTAGAGGTTGTATTTTTGGCATAGATTGCATCTAACTTCAAACAACATGAACAGCAATAAATAATGTAGCATTGGTGAGGAGCAATCTTAAACAAGAAACTCAAGTGTATTTCTTTATTTCCTGACTTATACTTTATGAGTCTTTGATTAATGTGTCCTTGTAGCATCCAAGCAAATTCTCTGTATTTTACAGAGAGGTGAGAGTGGCTATGGAAGCCCAAGCCACTCATTTTCTTCCCCAGAGTTACTCAAACTCAGGAGTTTGCCCTTCAAACCTGGCACATCAAAAGGCACAATGCTCCTCACAGATCCGAGCAGAACCTCCGTGTTTGCAGCGAGGAAACCCTCACAGTAACTCCTGTATGTGATTTGAATGAATGAGGGTGTGATGGTATCCTCCCCGTGCCTCATGAAAGGGTGACCTTCATCTGCTCCTTGCCGGGGATCCGTGGAGGAATCACAATCTTGGCGCCTCCTTTGATCTCCGCAGTGTTTGCTTGTGGGAATCGCGCAGCTGATCGTGGGCTGTGATAGAATCTGCTCTGTGTGCCGGCGCTTTCAAAGGCTTTTTTGTCATCTCTCTTGTAATAAGATGCTTATGAACATTGCAGAACACGAGTGCGAGGTGGTAAAAGGGGAGAGAAAGGAATATTAGACTCTATACAGTTTATAATTAAAATCCTAGAGAGCGATAGCTGTGAAGTGAGTGAAGGAACACGGAATAAAAGCAAGCAAACAAAAAACCTCCCCTTGATCCTGGAAAGCACAAAGCCAGGCTGAGTCATTTGCAAGGCTTTCTGTGTGAAGTCACCTTATCACCAGACAGCTTTCAGTTTAAGATGCCAAACAAAAAGCCCAAAGGAATCCTTTGCCCGTTCTGGGGGAGAGACAAGCCTTCCATGCCCATGCTTGGCACGTTTGAGCTCTGTCCCACACTGAGCACTTGCACAGTTTTATACCTCACTGCTATTTTATGATGCTTCCAAGGGATTAACTTGACAGGGTGAAAAACAGCAAGATGTATATTTGAACAGAGATTAAAAATACAACACAGAGCCTTCTCTTCTCCTGTCAACAATTTCAAGGTGAAAAGACCAACAACACAGCAAGCAATAAAACCCTCTTTGCAGATGTTAGCATAATGTAACCAAAAAAAAGGGGGGGAGAGAATGAGGAAGAGAGTGAAACATCTTTGGTATGCTTCAAGCATTAGAGCTCTTAGCTGTGGTCTGAAGATCAATAAGGCAGAACATTCTTTTCATTATATATTAATACTGTGTGAGCAGAAAGCTCAGTAACTCCTGGGATCCTGTGGCTGCTGCA
Organism: Pithys albifrons albifrons; assembly: GCF_047495875.1. Lineage (NCBI taxonomy): Eukaryota > Metazoa > Chordata > Aves > Passeriformes > Thamnophilidae > Pithys > Pithys albifrons. The sequence continues at coordinate 17,866,479 of NC_092469.1, forward strand.
TGTACATACATTTCCACTTTGTCAAAATGAGTAGGGTTAAAATTTCACTTTGTCACGGGCTTATAGTTGAAATTTTCAAGTCAGTGATGACATTTATAAACCTTTTTTTTGTAGTGCCTGAGAAAAGAACAGAGGGGTTTGTTGTGACTTTCTTTTGTCTGAGCCAGCAGCTGAAACACTTTTTAATGCAGACTTGAGAGAGACTGATGGGGAGGTATAAGAGAAGTGCATGTAAAGGAGTTTGACAGCAATTGCATGGAGACAAACTTCCAAGATTAAATGACCCTGAGAGTTCCAGATTTTCATCTTGGTGTCAAGTTGCTCTCTTGTTTATATATATATATATACATACATAATTTTTTATATGAAGATGTGAACCTTCATGTAAGGACTCAAAGGATGAGGCAGAATCACACCTGCCCTTGCTCCAGCTGATTGATGATGCTTGGAAACTCACTGGGATCTGTTTTCCTTCAGAATTGTGTTGTGTTGCAAGTTTGAAACAGATTAGCATGTGTTCTAAAATATGTGCTCATTTCCTTTTAAGATATTCTTTTTGTGCTTACTGTATGAAGTTTTTTATTTCCCATTATCCATTACCAGCCACAAAGCCAATCAAGATATGAATTTTCAGTAGAAATGAGAAACCTGGCTTTTAAAAGAAAATATAAGTTCATGCTTTAGTGCAGATATTCAAAAGCAGTTTAGTAGCAATACACCAAAAAGAATATTATCTGGGGGGCTACTGAAATCTAATATTGCGAAGATATTTTGGTAGTCTCTTAACAGCAGTTAACATTTCTGTGCTGGCAAAGCTGGTGACATCTGGAACTTAAATTTTGCCTTTTCATGTCACTAATTGTAGTTTTTTGAATTGCACTTCAAGACCTTGTCTCCAGTTGAATCACTCTCAGTTAAAAGTCTGACAATCTTTTGCATATTTGTATTAAGGTGATTCTGTGTATGAAAACAATATTAATGGGCCTGACAGGTGTGTTAGAGCTAAAACATGTTTTCTAAGGTTACCCAGCACAAAAAAAAATCATGTTGTTCCTCACATTACAACTACGAAACTAAGAATTCATTGCATTGTTTAGTAGGTCAGTTTACTGAAATTAGTTTGAAGCTCTATTGTTGCTCTGGTATTTTGAAGTGATAACAAAACTAGTGACCAAAGAATAAGAAGTTCTATGCAGCATTTTATGGTAAACTTGAGCAAAAGCCCAAGGGTGACATTGCACTAAACTTGTGTTGCTGATCTTCCTGTGCAACTGCGTAAGCCCCTAACAAAGCTCCCAAATGTTTGTTGCAGCACAATTGGACTAATAACAAACACGAGATGCAGGTTAATGTGGAATGACCTCGTAAATGGCACCTTTGAGTGTGCTGTTCCTTAATTTCTTGTAAACTATCCCCAAGCCCTTCCATTCAACCATGGGCTAATGTAGTGCTGCAGTAGCAGCTGATGACTCCTACAGCACAAGCACTTGTGACTCTTTTATGTTGTTTCCCCATCTCTGCCAAACCCATCCCTTTGTGCTGCGAGTGATTCAAGAGCCGATTAATTCATGTTTGCCATGCACTGGAAAGATTATCAAAGGGAAGGTGTGACAGGAGAAACAACTTTATTTTTATTCTAGACTGTTGGCAGAACTTCTGAGATCTCAGCCTGCTGGAGCTTGGGTGCTGTTTGTTTGAGCACAACACTTGAGATGTCCTCCTGTGTGTGTGCCCAGTGCCTGCCCACTGCTCTCACAGCTCTTCCCTTGCACAGGAGGGTCATCTGAGCTCCCTTGCAGGATCAGAGACAGCAACCAACACCTCACAGCAACGCTGGCTTGAGTTCATTTTGCTTCTGTAAACAGCTAAGAAGATATTAAGTTACTGAGGGGCTGGAGCGGGGCCAGAGAAGAGCAACAAGGCTGGAGAAGGGACTGGAGCACAAGTGCTGTGGGGGAGAGGCTGAGGGAGCTGGGGGTGTTCAGCCTGGAGAAGAGGAGGCTCAGAGGTGACCTCAGCACTGTCTGGAACTGCCTGAAGGGAAGTTCTGGCCAGGTGGGGGTTGGTCTCTTCTCCCAGGCACTCAGCAATAGGACAAGGGGGCACGATGGGCTCAAGCTCTGCCAGGGGAAATTGAAGTTGGAGAGCAGAAAAAAATTCTTTGCAGAGAGAGTGCTCAGGCATTGGAATGGGCTGCCCAGAGAGGGGGTGGATTCCTCATCCCTGGAGGTTTTTCAACTGAGCTTGGCTGTGGCACTGAGTGCCATGATCTGGTAAAGGGACTGGAGTTGGACCAAGGGCTGGATTTGATGATCTCAGAGGTCTTTTCCAACCCAATCCATTCTATGATTCAATCAGCATTTTTATTTTAGTTGTGGCCTCAAGGAGTTTTCCAAGGAGAACGAACTGTTGCAGTCGGTGACCTCTGTGGGGTGTTTATAGATCTGAAATGGCAATTTCTGTCTCAATCCTGTGATGGAAATGCAGCTTATCTTTAAATCAATATTCAGCATCTTACTAAAGACTGCACTGATGGTCTATCCACTATATATCTTGTGAAGTTGGAGAGCAGCTCACTCAAGTTGTGATCCCATTTCCAGTCAGGCATTTCTAGCCTGAAATTCTTGCCTGTAGATCTTGTTAAGATTACAGATTAGGGGCTTGCACCTCAGCACAGTCAAGTTCAGGAGAGTAGTTCTATTGAGTTTGACAAGCATGAAATCAGACCTGTTCAGAACATGACAAATCACACTTGTAAATCTTTGTAGATCAGTATCAATCATTCCTTATTTCTTGTGACTGTCTCCTCATTATTTCCATTGTCAAAACTTGAAGCTTTGCATTTGCAGCTCTCTTTTCTTGGGCTGTATCTTGACAAAACATATGTAATTTCATTAAACCCATGTCATCTTCCTCTTTCAGATAGTGAAAATAAAACCAGAGGGAGCTGAATGTTTTGCTACATTCAGTGTGTAGTGTCAGGATGAAAGATCCCTGCAAACTCTGGTTTTGTGAGTGTTGTAGTTCTGTTTGTAAGCATAGGAAATTCTCTGTGTGATAGATCTCAACACTTCAGACTTGAGGGATAAAAGATGCATGTATTCTGAGGAATGATTTATCTTAAAACCCCAAAGCTATAGAGGATCTGTAAGTGCCACTAATGCATTTGAAAGCCCCAATTGTACTGATTATATCTAAAGCAAATTCTTGTTACTCTCTGGTGACATCTGGTCCCTGTTTTGAAGCTGTCATTGAAAGTGTGTAAGTACATCAGGCAGGTTCTGCCTTTCAGGTGGAACTGAATGCAAGAGACTTGTAGATGTTCCTGTATCAGCTAAGAAGAGACTGCTGGCAGGATGGGCTGGGCAGATACTCATCTCCAGCTCTTGGAGGGCACAGGCTGAAGTGTTGCTCCCACATGTTTACTGAGCCAAAATTATCACCCAGCAATAACAGGAGTTCCTCAGTTTTATGGGCTAATGTTCTCTTTCATCATCCCTCTTCACCTCTTTCAAATTCAGACCTGCTGTTTCAATACTAAATAATTTTCTGCTTGAAAGTTCAACAGATCCAGCCCAGCAGCAAAACTGAGCAGAGGCCTGGCCTTTGGGAGGACTTCTTGTTTTGTCCCTCCTTGCTTTTCCTGTTTCTAGGTGCTTCCGATCTAGATGCTACTTTTGTGATCTCCAAAGTTTTATCCGACCATGAACTAAAACTGATGGATAAAATTCATGATAATGCCACATTGGTGGGCAAACTGTGTTGATATTTTAGTCCCTGATATTTACATTTCATGCACGGTGCTGTCCAGTCAACCTGTGTGAGAAGGACAATGCTAAAACCCTGAGTCAAACATCACAAGATGCCTGTCTGTCATCTGGCAACATGATGGAGCTTCTCTGATGGACAGGTCTAACTTGGAAATGCTGTTGCTGTCCTTGACATTTCGATTTAGTGCAATTTAGAAATAGAAAATATGTTATTCACTGTAAATGCCCCAAATTTCTGCAGAGGCAACTCCTGCTGAAGTAAAGGGATTGCTTTGCTGGAGTGGCACTTAGAGGTTCGGTGGGACAACACTGGCAAACTTCACACTGGTTTGGAGTAGTTGAATGAGAATACAGAATTATACATTAATTCCACATGTTACTCAGTTTTGTAAACCTTTCTGAGAAGAAAAACAATGTCCTCTCACTTCCAGTGTGGAATGTGGTTAAAATCTTGGTTCCTCTGTTGTCTGAATTGTGTTAGGTGGCTTTCAGCCTGGTTTGAAATGGAAACAAATCCAACTATTAATATGGGGTTTAAAATAATTATATGAAATTTCAAGGGTTTGTGAAATGTTCCTACTTATGTTATAGTCCTGTTTAGTTTGTCTTTTTATTCATTGTTGGAAATAAATGCACTGAGGCACTGAAGTGATGAGAGTATCATGAACTGATGAAGAATAAAAAGTAAAAAGGAGGGTTCCCTCCCAAAACTTTTTTGACAAAGTTCTTTAACAGTTTTTTTGTGTAAGTTTTCTCACTGATACTTTCCTGAACACTCAAAAATGTGTCTTGTTAAAATCAGGGAGCCCTCAACAACATTGATGCAGCTGGTGGACTTCAGTCACTATTTGGCTCACAATAGAAGACACCTCAGACCTTCAACTCAAATATTTTAATTTTTCAGAGCTACCACATTTCCAGTTTTCTGACTAAATGAGGAGAGAGTTTTCTTCTTACAAAAAGGCTTTCAGCAAATGAAACAGAGGTCCTAGTCCTAGCTTGGTGGCTCATGCTTTGTGAAGCACTGGGGGGATCAGTCAGTATCTATTGCATGGCAAGTGTGTGCCCTGAGAGGCTCCAGGGTGACTCCAATCCTTAGGGATACTTGTAGTGAGGAATATTGCCAGGGCTGTGGCTGTCCTGACCCACCAGACCGAGGGAGAAACCAGTTTATCAAACTGCTCTGCTGAGTCTCTCAGAGTTGGTCCAAGGGCAGTTGGTTTCTGGTGCTTGGGTGGTGGCACTTGGGTTCTTGGGTGATGTTAATGCTGGGTCAAGCTCTGCTTTAGTTTCTGAAGTTGCCATGGGCTGAGCACTTAAGTGTGACAATTTAGGGTATGCAGAAAATCCCCAAACCTGAAATGTTCTTTCATAGTTTGCTACACTAATTCCTACTCACCCATTGCAGTGGGCTGAGCCAAACAGATTATTTAAAATTTCAAACCTATCTTTACACTTGTTAAAGAGGGGTTGGAACTGCTCATTCTGTCCTTCACTGCTTGTTAATAACCTGGGGTAGCTCCGTGTCTTAGGCTTAATTCTCTCCTTTCAGCTGTGCAACCCTGGGTAACCTCAGGCTCTGCTGGCAGGAGGTGCTGAGTTCCAGCTGGGCTGGGTGGCTCTTGCTGTCCTGCTGGAGTTCTGGTGTTAATTACAACACCTTGTCATTCTACCTCCCAATTTATAATATTGCAGAACAGAGCTGAAACTAAACCACAAATAAAGCAAATTTTAACAGCCATCCTTCTACTTTTTTTTTTTAAATAAAATTTTAGGAACACAAAATATCTGAGGGAAAGGAGTGGAAGGCCCTTAGGCTTGAGGATTGATGGAGGAAGATGAAGTGGGAGTTGGAGGTTTGTTTTTGTGGGGAAGGAAGGTAAATACTCGAGCTCTTATTGCTCACCATATAAAAATGTCTAGCACAGCCTCTACCTCTTCAGAAATTCAAAACTAATTACATCTTAATTTGCATATCAAAGCAAATTACAACCTAATGAAACATTTGCCTGCCAAACATTTCTTTATCTTAATGAACAGAAAAAGAATACCTATTATAGCCTGATTAAAATGTCTTTGTACTTGTCCAACAGGTTACACTCTGTATATATATAAAAAAAAATGTTTCAGCATCTTACTGGCAACAGGAACAAAACAGATTCTAATTTACAGCATAAATTTTATTGTTTGTATCCATAGATAGAATTACTGATGGGGGAGAATGCTTTGGATTTACATTGGAATGAGAAGAGAGAGAAGCAATTTAAGTCTAAAGAGATATTAATTGTGCTATTTGGAGTCTTATATTTTACCATAATGCTTAGAATTTGAGAAATTTGTGCTCTTAATTCACATATTATTTCAAGCATATCCCACTATTGTTTTTTTCCCCCAACAATATTCATCTTATGAAACTTGAGAGAACTCAGACATGTAATGAACTAATACTAAAATCTAACCCTGTAGGGGAAAATTTCTTTAACCTGTGTTACAATTAATTTATGTAGTGCACAAAGGCTACTATAACTTTGCCTGTAAATTCAGTGCCATAAATCTGTTTTACTGTGAGTACATATATTGGGGGAAATATGTTTTATTTACTTAATTTAAAAGTCTACATATTGTAGCTGTTTTGGGTTATTCTCCCTACTCTTTAGTAATTAACCAAAAGCAAAAATAAATTTGCTGAACAGAACTGTTCTTAATACAAATGTTAAATCATTTCCCCCCAGTGTAATTGTACCTGAATAGATGCAACTGTAACATGAGCCATAAAAGGAGATAAAGCAGCAACATAATGTACAATTTCCTACTGCATAATGGTAACTCTGAATAACACATGCTCCAGGAAGAAAAGTAATTTAAACTGTATTACAACAAATGTCATATTTTAAAATGGAAACTATCCATCATGTATTGAGAGCAAGTGTGGGTGAAATACAATAATTCGAAGGAATGTACTTAAAAATTCTTTTAGGAGTCCATTAAAAATAAATTGATGGACTTAATTTCAGGACATCATAATGAATTGTAAGTGACAGATACATGAATGTCCCCTCCTCATTGTGTGTAAAGCTGAGGATTGTAAACTTGGTGGGCAGCAATTGCATGAAATAATCAAATTGATTCCCGTTCTATACAAGGTCAAACCTTTGTTTTAGGAAATGATTAGTGCATATATAAGTCACTTCAATAGAAATGCATAATATTCAGATTGTTATTCATCAGGGAGTCAGATTTGTAACAGCACTGGAAGCCAAAGCATGGAAAGTGGCAGTAGAAAACACGTATATCCAGGCTTAGCAGTGCTTTTCTAAACATGGAAACTGTGCTTATTAAATCCTTTTTAACTCATAGATAATTCAGAAGTGGATATGCATATTTCATGGCTTTAAATGAAGACTTCCTGAAGAGCAGGAAAACCCTTTTTCTGTAGTGTTCTTTTTGTACCAAATTGTGAGTTTTCTCAGAGGAAGGTGCTTGGCATCCTGCTGGCATGAGCTTGGAGTGAGGTGAGTGTTTGGAGAGCTGTTCTGTGCACAGGGAATAACTCTCTGTGAGGGCATCAAAACACAAGGAAATAAAGAATCAACCCTGATGGAAATGTTGTTTCTCTACTGAAGGACCCTTCTGTTTCCTGCTGCAGTTCTTTGGCCTGGTTGAAGATGTGCAGAGACCCCTGCACCTTGTGGGAGGGGAATGGTGGCATCCTGGACTTACAGGAGTTTGTCCTCCCTTCATCTATAGATATGCTGGAATATAAAAAAGTGAGAGATTCTGTGGATTGGGTGCCTCAGTCCCTCTGGAGTTTGCTGTAATATGGCAAGTGGTGTTTACAGCTTTGCCTTGACTGTTGCAGAGTGTCCTTGCTCCCTTATCCTTGTGTGTCTGGATATTTAGGATGCAGCCTGTAACCTGGAACTGGGATTTGTAGGTTTACAAAGGAAGTCTTGAGTCAATCTCTCACTTGACTCCCATCAACGTTTTGCCCTTGACTTCAGTGACTTTGAGTTCTGCTCTTTTTCTGGAAGCTGTTTCCCATTTTGTTACACTGCTTGAGATACTTTTATAAGGACTTCTTAATCCTGCTTAAGAAAGATTTATGTAGCCAGTTTGGGTCAATTCAAACAGTTGGAAGGAATAGAGGAAAGGGAAAAAATGGTTCTGAAAACTGTTAATATTTGAAAGAAGGAGGGAGTGGGTACAAAATATGTGTGATTCCTGCTCTTGTTCCTTATATTAACAAAGAGCATTTAGAAAACCAGTTTGAAGCTCTGCAGAACTTTATGCTTTGGTCCAGAGAAGAATGGAAGGAGAAGGTATTTGCCCTTTAAACTGTCAGCAATGTCTTGGCAGGCAGAATCCAGCCTGAAATAGTTCAGTGGGGTGTGAGATATTTCTTTAATCTCCAATCCCTGAACAGACAAATTGAAATGAGTCTCCTAAAGCGTCTGGATTTAAAACAAGACTTTGGTGAATCCAGACTTTGTGTTCCTGAGAGGTAGAAGGTGATGGAAGAGGATTTTGTCTTTGGGCTTTACCTCTGCCATAAGGAATTTAACAAGTTTCCTGACCTGCAGCTCCCTTAATTATTTTTGTTCAAAAAGCTGGAGTGTGTAGCTACAGCCTTCAGAGATACACACCCAGCCCTCCCATGGGCTTAAACTTGCTGTGTCCTTGCTGGGCCTTGGCTTTACCAAAGAGTAAAGATTATTTGTGGAGTTGGTTATTGGCAACACTAATGAAATGCATCAATGTGCCGTGACTCAGTAGGAAAAAACTTGTGTTTAAAACAAGGCTGAAGAAAACTTGAGAAATACAAGAGACAGGAAGAAATCACAGTTTGGATGAGATGATTGCAAGAGTACGGAATCTTATTTTTCCTGTGTGGAGTTTTGAAGAAGAAACAATTTCTGATTAAAATTGAATCCTTTGTCTTTGGTTGAAACTTTTTTCACCTACCCGTGTGTAATACAGAAGGGATAGAGAGAATTGTCTCACATGAGAACCAGACTAGACAGCTCTAAAATGATTATTTGAAGATTCATACTCTTTGTAATATCTTTATATGTGCTTAAATCTCTGTCTGTTCATTGCTTATGGAGTGTAGAAAAGAAGTGTAAAGTGTTGTTTATGCCCAATGGTATGGAGGAAATCAGAGTTCCATCCTTCTTTCCTTAATGTGGAGATAATTTGTATTAGTAGGTGTGAATTGGCAATTACAGCCCTCACTCCTGACCTCCCAAGCTTAACAATTAATATCCATTATCTGCCTCTGCTCTGCTGGATGGTGTGTGCAGAAGGGAGGGCAGCTTTGCTGCCATAGTTAGTGCTGAGCAGCATTAATGGGGATGATTTAGGAGAGTTATAACCAAGTGAGAGGTGAGACCAGTTCTGTGGAGACACTCCTGGTATCACTTGCCACAGACTGAAGAGCTTTTTTTGGGCATAGTCCCTTTTGAGGTTATTGAGTTGACAGCCTGAGTTTATTTGGACTGTTACTTGTGACAGCAATGAAATGTGTCTCATCTGATCCAGATTCCTCTGTCAGTCCCAGCAGGCCATTGAGATGTGTCCCTGTTTTTCTTCCTTCACTCTCTTTTAAACAAAGTGTCAAACTTTCTTCCCAGCTGCAATGAAGTATTATGAGAATAAATTCATAAATTGAGAAGACTCCCAGATTCTGCAGTGATTTAGTCTATGTGGAAAAAGAAAGATCTGAATAGATGATACTCATCATTTCAGACATTTTTAACAACATATTATGGAGACAGATGCTCTGGTTGGAACCAACATGGGATTGTGGCTTTTTTCTAGCATCGTTTCTTGCCCTACCTGTGCTGACACTTGAAATGCATTTTTCTGAATAAATTTAATCCTATTTATTGGAAAGCCATTTGTTTCTGCTGATGAAGTAAAAGTAAGCAAATTTGATCTGAAATGTAGGAATGGAAGTTAAAAATATATACAAAAATTCCAGAGCTTGAATTTTGTGAGTGAAGATAAATTTCCATCCTACAAAGCAAAGTAGCTGGGGATGGTAATATCTGCCTGGAGAACTGCATAGCCAGGAATTTCAGTATTCACACCTCCAGTATGTTCCAAGTCAGCATTTAATGCTGCATCAGGAGGTAATTTTTAAGAATAAAAAGCCCTTTGTACAGTGGGCTCTGTGAATCTGATACACAGCAGAGCTGCAGCAAGTGGAGATGGATAAGAACATCCACTCCCTACATGGGATATGAAGCTGCTTTGCAAAAATTGGCTTTGCTGCTGCTGTATCTTTCTACTGTGACAACATGGGGAAAATCTTCCCTCTGTACTCCCAAGGCTGAGGATCTCCTCATTCTGATGGTTTTTCTCTATATTTGTCTTTTCAGTGTAAACAGGAAGGCTCCCTATTCTCTAAGCAGGAGAGAGGACTATTTAATGAAAAAGCAACTGTGGCTTTATTGATGATAGAATGATGGAATCTCCAGGGTGCCTCTGTCTGGCCATACTTTTATATTTGAGAAAACAGACCTCCTCAGACTCATCACAGCAGAAATGAATGCAGGATTATCTGTGGGGAATGAAAATTTGGGGCAGGTTTGCAGAGCTGTTGAGATGCTTGACAGGCAGTGATTTTAAACAAGCCATACCGAATAAAAGCAATTTATGTCTCATGTACAAGTGTTTCAAATACTGAGTGTGACTATTTGGGTGCTTGTACAATTGGTTTTGGGTGTATTCATGGAACACAGGAATGTTTTACAGCACATAATGGAAGTAGACTAGAGATTATTATGAGGTGTGGTTACTATTTTTAATCTGTCTTTAGGTAGCTGTAGTCTTTTTCTGACCAATTCTTATGAATAACGTACCAAACCCCATATTTGTACATTCTGTTCTCAGGTATTTACACAACTAAGTCACAGATGACTTGATGAACAGAAGTTTTGTTATTTTTTATTATTGTATGCAGTTCCTGGAGGGAAGAAGAACCTCTAAACCCAACTCCTTAAATCTTGCATGACTGCAAGGTGGCCCCTCTTTTTTACTTTCAGAAATAATCCCTGGATTAGTATTTTTAACTAATTTAGAATACTGATCAATAGTTGTCCACTTACTAATTTTATTACTTCAGAGTCGATAATTTAATAATTAGAAACTCAGTAATTTCTTGAGTTTTATGTCACTTAACCCATGAAACATCTTTATTGTAAAGTGTAGGTCATTGTGGTAGTTTTGACAGTCATGTTTGAGTTTATTTTTTGTTGCAATTCCTTCTGGCTACTTCTGTTAATCTGTGCATGAAACCTTTTTGAATTCCAATAGTTCCTGTTCCAATTGCAGTGTGTCTTAGAGCTAATTTTCCTAGAGGAAGTGGAGCCTGATATGGCACCTTGTAATGGGTGGTCTTGAGTGTGCTTGAGTTCCTCAGCCCTGCACATCCCTGGCACAGCCTCCAAGTGCTCATCTTGAGGCTTTATATCTTGCTCTTGAGCTGCTGAGCAGGAGATTCAGCTCTGCCTCTTTAGTCTTGAGCATAATTGAGGTCCTTCAAACCAGAGCAATGCAGAGTAGCTTCACCTCTGTGGAATTCCTGCTTGTTGTCTGACCTTTAGTAGTTGCTTTGCTTTGAGATGGTGGGTGAAATTCCATAGAACTGCATAGAAACAAACACTTATTTCCATCACCACTGAGTATTTGGTGGCCAAGGTGTGTGCAGGTGGTGTGTGGCACAGCAGGCAGGAGTTGACCTCTGCCAAGTGACTTGCTTTGAAGCTCCATTGCTCTGCTTTCCCAGCTAACATAAGGCTGGGAGAAGCTTCTCCAGTCCCAAATTCAGGATGCATCAACTGTCCCAAGTGTCAGCAGAAACGGCCTCAAGTACTCGGGCTGATTAGGAAGGGCTGCAAACCAGTGCAAAGTGCTTTGTTTATCAAAGGAGTCTTTTGTTTTGCTCATATTTGCATCCACAAAACTATAAAATGTCATCATTCGAGTGGCAATTAAGGCAACATGCAAATTGGGTGATTCTGCATGCAGCTGGCCAGTTGTGCATGCACAATTACCCAAATTACAAATGCAATCACAAATAAAGCCTGTAAATGCTCCTCAGCAGTGTAAAAATTGTCTTGATTTTGTATCACAGGAGGATTTCTGGATAAAGCTGCAGTAAACTTTGAGTTGTGGGGCTTTTTTGTCATGGTCAGGAAGTTACTTGGTAGTGATTGTGTCATTTAAAATTGTAAGTTATTGGTGTCTTGTGTGGTTTGGAACAGTGAGATACAGTTATAGATCAGAATTTTCCTTTCATGGGGTTGTGTGTTCCTTTGTGTTATCAGGTACTTCATCAGCATTTTAATGACATGGATAAGGTGGGATATGTATTGAACAAGTGAGTTACCTACTGAATTTAACCACTAAATAGTTATCCTGTTATTTACCTTGTTCAGTTGGGAAAGGCCAAACTCTTGTGGGAATATCTTGTGTGTCTTGTTGAATTGCTGCCTCAAAGTGTGTGAGCTTGAGATGAGGACTGAGGCTGAACAAGGCTTTTACAACAACCACAGTATGACAAAAATGTATTTTCTATGTTAATGTAGCAAAACTTTTTCTCCATGTCAGTCTTAGAAGTAAAAAATGTGTATCCCCCAATGTTCCAAACACAAGAAGAACAGGAAAGGGTCTTTGGGAGGTGAGATACTCCCTGTAGCAGCATGCAAAGAAGTCCTGGGGAAGCTGGAGTTTCTCCAAGGCAGAAAGGTGGCCAGAGGGAGCCTTGTAGAGCTGGTGCTTGTGGGAAAAAGTGTAACTAAGAGCTTGAAAATACTCAGAAAATCCTTGGTATGGGAGCAGTTGCTCACCTTGCTCTTCCAACAAAAAAGAATTAGGCTTTGTAGTATTGGAAAGGATGTTTTTCTGATAATGGACTAGCCACAATTCAGCAATTTTCAGTTATGTAGATATGAAATTTATATTCAACTTTAATGTTACAAATTACTCATCTCTATCCCTTGTTCCCTTACAGGAACAATGGAAAAAACCATAGAACTGTAATACCTAAAACTGAGTGAATAAGAACCATCTCCTTCTCTTCCATCAGTTTCCTGATTGAAATATTTTACAGGGATAAGTAAACACAAAATAATGAATGAGTCTTAAAATTATGCTGTCTGAACAGGCTGATCTTGAGATGAAAAGTAAACCCCTGTTGCTGCAGAATGGCTGCAGGCTGTTGATGGGGTTGGGGAGGGGATGGGAGTAGCTGCTTTGCAGGGACCAACCTGAGATAACAATGTATGTAGGGATGGGATGGGTGTCCCAAGGATACCTGAACACCCCACAACTCCTCTCAGTGCTACTGGAGGGGAAGGAAACTCATGGAATTTTCTCTTTGGGGCAAGCCTTCCTAGAGTTAATGAACATCTCCTGGGGGAAGCACATCCCAACTCACAGATGTGCAACTTCAGAAATTATCAGCTTGAGCATCTCGGCTAAAATTAATTAGCTGAAATGATCATTGCTGTGTGCACTGACAGAGTCCCCCCTGACTGAGTGGAGAGGATCACGTTGCTAATGAAGACAGAATGCCTGGCAGTTCCCAGGCAGCAGTGCGTGTCTTCCTGAGCTGTCCTGGAGTGCCAAGTGTGAGCTGCAAGATCTGGGACAGAGGCAAAATGTCCCTCAAGGATACAGCCCTCGCTTTGCTGGACACATTTATATATAGGTCATTCTAACAGTCAGGGAATCAAGCCAGTTAAAGACTTCTTTCTTTGCAAAGTTGTTATAATTGATTCACATTTAGAGAAATTCTCCTTCAGCTCTACCTCAGATGTCAGTTCTAATTTTTCTTCTGTGCCAGGGCACAGTCTGATGCAGTTGCTACTTTAAAGCATTTATAATCCAAATGGTCCTGACTGAGTAGATGATCTGTGTTTAAATAATAAGAAAATTTAATGTGAGAAATGAAGGAGTTGGGAGTTTGGGATATCTTGACCTTGAGGTGTGTAAATATCCATAGGGACATTGGCCATCAATTCTTCCCACCCCCTCAAATTCTCGTTTTTCAAACACTTCAGCTTAATAATCAACCTTCTTTAACAAACATTCAAATCTTGCCTACTCCTTTATGTATTATTATATAATTGTATAAGTTATATATAATACTATATATATTATTATATATATATTTTAAAATAATTTGGGCAAATCCAGTACCTTTAGTGCAAAACAAGAGAGTACAACAAAAAGCTTTGGGGTCAATGTCCTCCTGATAGTCAGAAATACGAACCTAAATATTAAAACTCCAAGTAGTGGGGGGAAAAAAAGGTAGAATGAATATCTGAAGAGATTTGTTTCTCCATCAAGAGGCTGATTTGAACCCTCAGCCTGATGTGCACAAGGACAATGTCTATCCCAACCACAGTTCCTCGAGTGAGTAGCTCAGTAGCATTAGATTGATTGCCTCTAAGTGTTATCTCCTGTTCATAAAAGGGAAATTGCTCTTTCTTATTCTTTTTTTGGCACCAGATTTAACCTTGTTCTACCTAAAATATGATTTCTTAATGCATGCAATTTTAAAGTATTTGGGCTAACTCTGAAGCAGCTAAAAATGTATATTGGTGGTAAATGTGATTATAAAAGATTCTTTAATAGACTCTAAATGATACTTTGTTATGGCCCCAAAGTGACTCCAGCCTGGGAGTTTGGGGCTGGAACTGTGCAGCTCTTCCTCCTGACTGTCCTGCAGTGGTCCTAGGCAGTGATTTGTGAGCTCCTACAGTAGCTCTGCTGTCTCTGATGGCTGCAGAACCTGCCCATGCTTGTTTTATCCACCCAGCTGGTAAATTCCAGGCTTTTTGGAATGGTGGTAGGACAGGCAGTGGGCTGGATCCTGGTCCATCAGCTCACCAGGCTCTATCCCTTCCATGACTGCAAAGAGCTGATGTAAGAGCAGACCTGGTGCTGCTCATGGAGCCACCAGCCTGACCCACCCCCCGCTGGTGTGGCCCCTGCAGACCTTCTCCATTAATCTGGCAGGTGAAGCAGCAAGAGATGTTCTCTCTTAGGCAGTATTTCACCTTCCAGCAGGCCCCTCTAAGACCAGCACACTATTCTTTAGTAGGCCATTCACTTGATAGCAATTTAACCATGGTCTAAAAAGGAATGTGACTTCATTTCTTCAGCTAGAACTTTTTTGGCCATTTCATTGACCTGAGCAGTTCCCTCAGTAGAACAGTAATTTTCAAAAGCCACTTAGAGCACAATGGTTTGCCAAATGATCACATCTCCAGCAAGACATTTGTCACTGACTAATAACACTAACACAGCCTCGTGCACAGCATTTTGTCACCCTTCCCCATTCAATGTTGTGGCTCCTGTGTAGATGGAAACTTGTCCTTGCCCCACATCTTTGCAGAGGCTGATGTTTCTGTGAGTTCTCTGAGTGCAAATCCCTGAGCAAGTTTTTATGGTGGCAACATGTTGCTTGTGTATTGTAGGTAAATATAGCCCAGGCAGTAAGTTTGCCTCGTGTTTTTGGATAAACCAGCATAATTATCATGGAAAAAAGGATCCTGTATGTTTGTAGGGAGTTGCTTCCCAGTGTATGAAGCAGCATATTTAACAAGTGTGGGTGAGAGTCCAAAGCTCTGAATTAATCAGAGGCTGACATCAACCTCCCTGTGCCAGTGCAGAAAATAAAGGTTCCCTCTAGATGTCAAAAAATAAATTATGTCAGTGAAACTATTATGTTTCTGTACTTTTGGCTAACTGTTGCAAATACAATTTCAAAGATCATTTCAGAGAGCTTATTGGGTTTGCTTCTGGAGCTGTGTGTCATTGCAAAGACAAAACAAAAACCCCAACGACATTAGAGCTGCTTTAATTGCCTCTTAATGGGTGGTGTTACCAAAAATAGAAACATGATGGGAATGATACAGGTTATTTAGAATAGTATCTTTTTTCATTAGTGTTATCGTGTTCCCTTGAATGATTCTTGTATTCAGACAAAAATGTAACTGGCTCTTGGTATAATCTTGTTAGGAGTCAAGTGACCTGTCAGTTCATAACAAACATGTTTATTCTCTTTGTTTTTTCTCCACCTCCAATATTTAGTTGGCTTCTGAAACGACCTCAAGTTTACTTGCAATTACCTTGCAGTCTACAAATTAGAGTATTGTGAGCTAAAAAAAGCAGAAATACTTTGGTAAAAATGTCTAAATAATATTAATGTTATTAATGGCATGCAAATGAGTTTATGCAAAATCCACAGACAGATGGTTTCTTTTTACCTGTGCCACTGAGCAAGGGACTGTGATTTGAAAGAATGGTTTTGAAATGCTCTTAGAGTGGACCAGCTCTGAGAATAGTTCAGGCAGTGTCTGAGCTGTCCCAGGTATTGGAACACTGGTGGAGTTAACGACCACTGGGTCCAGGGAGAAATTGCAGGAGCAATGAATCTGCATTCTGCTTTTCAGTTTATTTAAATTGCATCTTTTTGTTTCATTTTCTTTCTTTTTAAATACAAAACTACTTAAGGCTTCTGAACTTTCATAGACTTGCAGAGGATGTCAAGAGGGAAGAGCCTTGGTTGTGATCCTGTCATTCTTCTGCCCCTGTGCCCTTTGCACCCTCACCTGAGTTGCTTGGGAAGAGTCTGGGGGGCAGAATTTAACCCTTTATAAGGATCTGTATAAGGACAAGTAGAGGCCATAATTTTACTTGGTGTTGGAGTGGCCTTGAGTGAAGGCACTTTCTTGACTAACTACAAGAGAAATGAGCGTTCCTGAGCCTTTAAAATAATTATTTAATAACGCTGTTATTAATATTTCCCTGAGACCCCATCATGCCAAATGTGATGCTGAGCAATGAGGACACCTCCTTGGAGGGTTTGCCAAGTTAATTGCTCATAGTCAGCTGTGTTGGGAGTTTTCTCTTGGGGTTCTTGACAGATACTGATGAGAAGGGTCTCTGCTGATTTTGCTGCTGTTGTGTGGATACAGGGATTTTGGAGTTGGAATGCACCATTAGTATGGTAAAAGGCTGCCTTAGGAGTTTCTCTGCAGGGAAACATTACCTGACCTCTTTTTCTTCTAAAAAACTGAAAAGCCTTTCATTCCATCCAACTAAAACTTTCTTCTGTTCCCCAAAACATAGAGCTGTGCTCCAAGCTCCATGTGGCAGAGATCCTTTCACATGTCTTTATTTTGAATTTGAGTTAAAGTAAATGCAGAAGTATTAATAACTGGATAATTTATGCAAAAGAATAAGTAACTTGGGATCCCTATAGAAGATTGAGAACTTAGACAAGGTAATGAAAATGTTTTGGTGAAAATATTCTCTTCCCCTTTGAAACCAGCCTGCAGAAATGAGGAATGGTTTCCACTGCTAATGTGGAATGTTGGCTTCAGTGCCTCCTGTTGCAACTTCAGCATTATTTAAATTTGGAGGGGAAAGGTTTTCATTTACTGTTTCTGAGTGCAATACACAAATCAAGTGGTTAGACAAGCCTGGAGAAAAGCACATCTAATTCCAGAGACAAACGGGGACGCTGCAGATGCTGAGTGGTGCTGTGTAGGCACTTTGTGATGTCATCTGACATCACTTCTGTGTTGCCCCTTAAATGCCAGGCTGTGTGTTATGCCAGAGAAAACAATTTGTTCATATGAAAGTGGCTTGGATCAGTCCTTCAGTGATGCTGACATTGAACTGTTCAGTTTTCAATTAAGTGGAATTACGCCCTGCTACAGAATTACTCAGAAAAGTTTTTAAATGAGCTGTTCAGCAATCAGCAGTGCAAGAGAAATGTCCCCTGTTCCTTATGCTCTGGAGCAGCAGAAACAGAGATGGGCAGAACCTCTTCTTCCCAAACACAGATTAATTCTGTTTCTTCTGCATCTTTGCCTATTATCTACTTACACCTATTCTTTTAGGCAGGTCATTTGTGACAGGTTGCACCTACTGGGCAGCTGGATGTAAATAATTTCCTGCTACTCCTGGGACTGAAGGTTTTCAGACTTTTGGACTTCTGGTTTGCCTCCTACCTCTCCAACACCTTGTAAACCTTTGGCCCTTTCCCAATCCAGTGGGAACAAACTGAGGAAGATGAGTCTCTGCTGCTGCAGCCTCGCTGCCCTCTGGTGTGGCAGGAATGAGCTGTTGCCTCTGCCTGCCCCGAATATCCTTGTACCTGGAACGAAATGTTCCTGTATCTGGATCCCCACAGGAAGAAAAAACCCAAACTCTGATTCTCCCCACCCACCCTGCTGCTTCCTTCCCCTTTTTCAGTTCCAATATTCCCTTCAGATTTTTCAGGGCTGCCTTTTCCCATGTTAAATGAGATGTTCCCAGATCGAAACCTCCCAGGGAGGTCTGAGCCTGCACAGCAGCAGGTCATTTGTATCAGTGGGGAAAGAATAAACAAAAATCTGTCTGGGAGCAACGTTTTCCCAAATCTGAGCAATTCTTACTTCAAATGCCACTTACCCAGTGCAATTCTAATTCTGCTGTAATGAATGATAATTATTTCCACAGTGTCTGCTATTGCATGGCAGGAAGTTGATTCTTTTGTATAGAACTTTGACATATGGAAACTTATCTGATATTTTTAGCCAAAAATCCCCCGTATCTTTGCAGCAAGTGATTCCAGGGCAATGATGTTTAAAGCCACAGGTCACAGTGCAACTGGGTCCAGATGCTTCCCATGAGTGTTGCAAGAGGAATGGTGGCTTTTAGCCTTTGAATGAGCTGAAAGTCTGCACTGTTTATTTTCAGCAAGGCTCCATCCTTTGGAGATGAGTCAGTGGCATTTGTGCCCAGCCCCAACACGCTGGCAGAATCAGTGCCATTGTCTTGAGTGGAAAGGAAAACATTTTCAGATTTAAAGGATAAATGGTTATGTGCAGCAGTAATCAGTTGTAGCAAACATTATTCTAAATCAAACTGATTAATGATTACATTCTGATGGGTTCTATTTGGACACAAATCTGGATGTTATGATTCTGGCAGCAAGCAAAGACCATGTGTTTTGACTGCTTGGTTTGGTTCAGAAATCGATGTTCCCTTTTGATCAGATCCTGTAAAGAGCTGACTTTGCTTTCTGAGTGCCTGAACAACAGATGCAAAGCAACTTTATAGGGGCCAGATATTAAAATTGGCAAGATCTGAAATTTATGTCCACAAGAGAGTAGGTCTCTTTAGACCTACTGACAGTTTTGTAGGGGGTTGTTAATCTTGGAGAGGTTTGTGCTGTTTTACCTGAATATTCTTCTCTTGAATGAGCTCACCCAGGCTCCAGTCAAAAATAGTTGGAAAAGTATTTATGTGCAGTGTGGACATTGCAGGGTGGCAGACTCGTTTTCCATACTCATGCAATTCAGGTGGAGTCTCCCGAGGGCTGAGAAGTTGAAGAGCAAAAATAAAATGTAAAACAACCTTCTGAACATCTTTACTGCTAAGCAAGAAAGTTTTCTGTTCTGGTTCATGAGCATGTTTGTAAATCCAGCAGAATGAAGTGGAAGTGCTCTGGGTCTAATGGCTTGATTTTATTTATTTCTTTATTTGTTTGTTTATTTTCCAGCTTTGGATGTTTCTCTGCTCCAGAGCTGGTGACATAGAAAAGATTGGGCTTTATTTATTTTTATTATTTTCTTTCATTTTAATGTAATTTAATATTTTCAATGGTATCTTCTGCATTGCAGCTCAGTATCTTTAATGTCAGATGTTTGCCAGAATTTCATGTTACTTTCTGGTCTTTTCCCTTTTGTTAACCAGATGAACCACAGCAGGTGAGCATCCCAAATTTGGCTATAGATGGAATTCCTTTGCATCTCTTAAAGAATTGGGATTCATTCTGAGGAATATGGGCAAGTGTAAATTATCTGTTTCTCAGCCAAAACACACTTGCATCTCCCATGTTCTTACACTTCAGGTATTAATGAAATCTCCCATTCCACCTCCTTTCCAGCAGTGATTTTATCTTGCCTATGTTGCTCTTGGAAATAAAGCGTTTAAGAAACAAGTTGAGTTTCGTTATGACTGTTTTCAGTAAATAAGGAAAGATGAAAATACATACCTTTTAAAAGCAATTGCCAGTTTTGTGGCTGCAATAAAAACCAAGGAATTTGATTTCCCTGGATAAAAGAATGTGGTTTTATCAATTACAGGAGCAGTTGGGTCAGATTAAGTGTATTCATACACATAGAAAGGCAACCAGATTCTCATAAGTGCCCCTTTTTTGGGTGTTTCTTTGCATACATCTCATCTTATTTTAGTCTTTGGCTGTCTGTGTGTCAGACCTGGGTTTCCTGGCTATTTGAATGGTCAATGAAGAAGATAAGGTAAAAATTAGAGTCCAGAAAATACCTAATTTGTAATCTTAAACCAGATCTGAATATCCAGAGTAAAGAAACATCTCACTTTCCATGGATCTAACAATGTGTAAATCACGTTTAGGATGTTAATTTTTGGACAGCTGCTGGACCATGGAACATCAAACAGATGTTTGGTAGTTCAGTGCTGAGATTGAGCAGCCACTGAAACCAGTGGTGCTTTCCAGGAAACATCCACGTGGTTTCCTGTTGAACCTCTGCAGAGTTTGCCCACAATGCTTTATCTGAATCAATAACCCACGTGCAAGGCTGATCTCTCTCTCAGGAACACAGCTTGGATATCAAAGCTACACCAAATCAAAGACTTTCCTGATAAACTTTCTATGAAAACCTTTGGTTTTGAAAATAGCAGATTTTTTTCTGTGGAGAGTTAGCTCTTGGATGCTCCCAATGAAGTCTTTATCCATTAGGGATAGGATGTTTATGTAGCAGAGATGATGCATTTTCAGTAGCAGTTTTTTCTGTGTTGATTCAAGAAGCAAACTCTTCCTTCAGCCCTCCTTTAAAGAAAAATTAAATATTGTAGCTAAAAGTCTGATTTGGCTTTCACAGGTGACTGCTGACTATGCCTATCTGGGTGCAGTTCTTTTTCAGTCTATTTTATTCTTCTTTAGCCATATTGCAGTTAAATTCTCTAATGAACTATTCAGCTGTGTGTGAGAGCACAGCTGTTAATCCAGAATTTTTTAGCAATTAATCAGGAGTATTTCTGCTACATAAACGTGCCTGTGAGGTGTAGCCAGCTCTGTGAATCAAAGTGACCTGTACAAATGTGCTCTTCAGCAGGTGGATATGGGCAAATCCACCACTCACCTTGTACACACAGAGAGTTTCACCTTCAAAAGCAACCTTTGGATGGGCTTTTTAAACACTTTTTCTGAGAAAATTAGATGGTACATGTCTGAAACAATCTACCCCTCAATGGAAGTCAAAGTTAAGCCTACCTGCATTAATAAATGTATTTCTTTTTCCCTCTCTTTACTTTCCCCCCACCTTTTTCTTTCTTCTTTTTAACATATACCATTATCTACTACACCAGGGAGTAAAAATAAGTTAAGTAAAAGGAAATCATAGTTAAAATCAAAACTGAAGAATTAGCTTTCACTTTGGGGGGGAAATTATTGAGCACAATGCAAAATACATTTTAGTGAACAAAATAATGGGATACTTATGAAAAATACAATCATTTTAGAAAACCTTGTATACAGTGAGTAATAATCAGTTCTCCATAATGTTAACCAGAAGGAGCTCTTAAATTTTTTGACATCCCTAATCACGGAGCCTGGGGAGTGCTACAGAACATTTGCATTAAATTACTCCTCATTTTCCCAGCCCTGTCTGCCCTTCCATAGGTTTTGCTGCCAGGATTTGTGAATTTGGCAGAATCCTGCAGACTCCCTAGCTAATATTGTTGTCTCCTGCCAGGAATATCAGGGCAAGGTGCATCAGATGCTGCATGCCAACAAGGGCTGAGGGAAATCGTGCTGATTTTCAGATGTGGCACCCAAGAGTTATCATTTGTGTGAGATTACTGAGAAGACACTCGTGTGCATCCCCCTTCTGGTGTGCTGTGTGTTCCTCCTGGAGCTCAGGTGGGCTCCTCCTGGAGCTCAGGTGGGCTCCTCCAGGAGGAGCTGAGCCTGCAGCTTCCACAGTGGCAGGAGCTCAGTTGATGAAAACTTGGTTGTAATAATGCCAAGGTCATGGCTTCAATCCCCTCTGTGGGCCATATCATTGAGTCCAACTCAAGTCACCTTGTGGGTCCCTTCCAACTCTGAATACTCTGATTCTGTGAAGTTCTGCCTCTGGAAGGTGTGTGTGATGGCACTGGGATACCTTTCCTTAGGTTATCCTCCAGGGAAGGCTGCCTGGCATGTGCTGCCACTTGCTGGTGTGGCCTCAGGTTCCCTTCCTGGGTGCCATTCCTGCCTTAGGAGTGACAAGTGGGCATTTCCCAAACTGTTCATCTTGGGCTAATTCTGCTTTCATTACATAAAAATGAAAGAAAATAATAAAAATAAATAAAGCCCAATCTTTTCTATGTTACCACCTCTGGAGCAGAGAAACATCCAAAGGTTAAAAAAGAAATAAAATAATTATGTATTACATAAATATTACATTTCATTTAGTGCTTTCTAGTACATCAGAAGCTGTGCCAGTGTAGCTCTAGCACAGAACATCTCTGTGCTGGGGCAATCCAGCCCTGTGGGATTGCCCTCCATGCATTGCCTATTAAACCCAGGCTCATCTGCATCCAGCTTGTTGACCCAAGAACCTTGAGGAGTAGAAACCAGCAGTCAGTGTGGAAAACCTTGATAATATGGAGGAAAATAAGGTGGTGGTGTGGAAATGTGTTAACTCAAGGTCATGGAGTGAAAGGGCAAGGGGGAACAGCCTTTAGCTGGTGGAGGACAGGTTTGGATTAGAGATGGGAAGAAATCCTTCCCTGGGAGGGTGGGCAGGCCCTGGCACAGGGTGCCCAGAGAAGCTGTGGCTGCCCCATCCCTGGAAGTGCCCAAGGTCAGGTTGGATGGAGCTCTGAGCAACCTGGGATAGTGGGAGGTGTCCCTGCCCATGACAAGGAGTGGAATTAAACTGCCTTTAAAGTCCCTTTCAACTCAAATAATTCTAAGATTCTATGAGGATTTATGAGCATGACTCATTAGAGTTGATTATAAGAAAAATCTGTGTCTTTAGAGAAATGGAGCGACTTCTTTTGAAAATCAGAAGCAAATATGCCCAAGAACTGTGTAGGAAACTCCAAAAGCAAATCAGGTGCAGGTGTGCACACTTCAAAAGAACCTGTCAGGCTTTTAACTCAGGTTTGTTTCGCTGGCCTTGATGCTACAAGCTGAGGAACCTTCCCCTGCTATTGAGTTAACAGAAGAAATGCAGGTTTCTCCCCAGGGTTACAGTTACAGATGACACCCTTAGGAAAAAGGCAGGTCTAGGGCATCTGAGTTGGGATTTCTGAGATGGAATGAAACAAAATTTCAGTTAAGTGGATTAGATTAACTCCGGCTGGAAAGTGGAACTGATATTTTGAGGGAAAGGAAAACACTTGAGGAAAATGGTTGAATACTTCCCCAGAAAAATTACTCCAGAACTTAAATGCCAAAACAAACAATCCTCTGGAATTGTCTGAATGCTGCATTTTCTCATTACTGTAATGATGTATTTTGATATTAAGTATTAAATACTTTGGCATTATGTAACTCAATATTACGCAGGTCAAAGCACTAATTTCACTTGGCACAGCTGAAATCTGGTTTAAGCAGAATAAATTACCTTGAACTGTTTTATTCTTGGGAAAACTGCCTTTTCTTATAAAAAGCTGCTCCTTTGAAAACTAACTGGTCAGCTCAGTGTTTCAGCAAGAATCATCTCATTTGTGTATTACTGGCTCTCTTCCAAGCATTTTCTGCTACCAGACTTGGATTTCTATTTTCTGATCTGCAGGGTGGGTAGAAGTCTGGTTTTGGAGTTCTTGCATTCATGCATTGTGTAAAAAGAAATAATAATAAATATTATCCACTATAGGCTCTGTTTATTACTTCCTCTGTTGATATAACTTCATGTGGTCTAGATTGAAATTGCTAAAATTAAGATTATCCTTGTTGAAATAGGTCGTATGGCTTCTTTTGAGCTGTTGGAGGTCACTTGAGGCCCCACACTGTGGAAAGGCTCTCTGGGCTGGGGTAGGTAATTCTCATTTCCAGTGAGTGGGAAGAAGGTGTTAATATTTTAGCAGTTGCTCTGTGGCACTGGTTCTGCTCCATATTTAGGGTTTCCATCCCATGAGGGTTCTGATCTCATACTTTTACATCCCTTGCTGAAATTAAGTCCCTAAGTGGGTTATTTCAATGAGAAACCCCCATCATTTTGTCCTCGGTGCACTCAGCTAAAGTCACAGAACTAGAAGGAATAATTACCGAGGGAAAGTTTCTGGCATTTGCTGTGTAGCAGTTTGGACCTGGGTGATCACTGTGTTTCTCTTTAAGTCTATGTCACCTTAAGAACTGTAGAACTGTAAGATTATTTGCAATTACTTCTTTGGAAGTGGTCCCAGGGATAGCACCACTGTAATGTTAAAGGATCCAAAGCAGTCCTGGAAGCCACAGGCTTTATATGCCACGGAGGGTTTGAGTCTGTTGAAGAGCCCCCTACGAAGCAATTACAGGGGAGGGAAATTAAAAATGCAGTCTGGAGCTTGAGTTTTCAGCTGCAAAACTCCTGTGATTTGCCACTGAGCTCACAAAAGCAACAGAACTTCGAAACAGGCCTTCTCTTGCTGTATCTTTCTCATTTATCACAGCCCTTCAAGGAGTTCCTCTGCATCAGAACCCAGTTCCCACCTTGCTATTGTGTCTTCTCTGCTTCGGATTCACGATCACAATAAGAAGTGCTGTGGGATGGGATTCTTGTCTTCTGAAAGGCTGGGAAAGCTGCCTCAGGAGTAAAGCTCCCAGTCTGATGGATGTTTTCATCCCCTTTTGCTCTCTGCTTTCACTAAAGGCACAGGTAGGGCAGTGGGATCACTGCTGTGCCCAACGTGTGGCACTGAGGGCTCTGCTGGCAAAGGCAGCTCTGCCCTGTGACAAGTGGCTTTTGTTTGCCACTGAGGTAGAGTTTGGATTGAAATGGACTTGTGAATTTGAGCTAGGAAAGGAAACTCCCTCACTGCATGCAAGTGGGCAACAGGAGCAGTCCTGGATTAGTGAACAAACCTGGCTAAAGTATATGGGGAGGAAGCCCAGGAGCATAAAAGGAACGGACCTACTTGATG
The DNA here is from genome assembly GCF_047495875.1 of Pithys albifrons albifrons. Taxonomy (NCBI): domain Eukaryota; kingdom Metazoa; phylum Chordata; class Aves; order Passeriformes; family Thamnophilidae; genus Pithys; species Pithys albifrons. The sequence goes on from NC_092469.1 coordinate 17,891,414, forward strand.
GTATTTAATGTGTGTGCTCACTCTGTCCCCTCTGGGAGTGGGTATGTGCATAGATGTGCTCTGAGTGGAGAGGAAAGTTTGGGGCAGCTGGGGATCTTCCTGAGGTGGTTACTGTGTCTCTCCAGGGAATACTTTTAAAGAAGTGAGGAAAGGAGTAAGGAAGTTATCAGCAAATTATATTGATACAGAGCATTTTCATAACAGAGTGTTGAAGGGACTTAGTAAGAAGTTAGATCAGTTGAGAAGAAAATGTTTCGAACTGAAGTAAAGGAGGCTCTTTATGGTGTTGGGTTTTTTCCTAATTAAACTCTCTAAAAGAAAATCTCCTGTATTCTTTATCGAAGTGAAAAGTACTGCCTGTGGAGCTGCTGGTAGTTCATTATTCAATTTAATACAGTGCCCTGTTTCAAAGCCTGTTCTTGCAAGTGATTATTCTCTGCTGCTGTCAGCCTGTCCTCACACTTGGGGGACCCTCACTGAGCCAAGTCATTTAAAAGTCAAAACCCCAGTAAGTGTGGTGTGGGTTTTTTCAACAGTGGCTATAGTAGCAAACACGTCTGACATCTTTACTTTATTCCTTAAGTGTTCCAATTTCTTTTTGGATTGATTAATGTCACAGTGCTGGTGTATGGAAATAAGTAAAGACTTTTCCTCAAACGCTGTTTTTAAGGCTTTGAATACAAACTGAGAGGAGTGGGGCAAAAGAGAGCTCAGGAAATGTTTAGGAAGGAAATGGTTGGATGTAAATGTGCTGGCAATGGGAAGGATTCTTAAGGTTCTTATCTGTGACCTGATCCAAGGACAGACTTCCAGTAATGTTACTAGACATTAGATCAAGTCAGATATGGTTAGTGGGACTTTGGCATAAATAACCTGAAAAAGAAGATAATTTCAAGGACTAATATTGCCTGGGCTAGTGGGGTATGTCACTAATGTGCAAATACATTCTAGGTATGAAACATCAATTGGATCAGCTGGTTCTCATACTTTGCATCCTCCCTGTCTCTTGTAAAATTGTACCAACGATATTAAAACCTGTTCCATGGCAAAATAGGCATTTTGAAGCATCTACTGTTGATTTAGGGAGTAGATAAGTAAAAGAGAAAAAGGAAGGACACAAACCAAAGTCACTTAGTCAATGAAGTTGTCAAAGTCTCAGAGAAAGAACAGGGTAATACAATTTATGCTGTAGGCTCTGACTTGCTGAGGTGGAATATATCAAGAAGTATTCATATGAGTATTAAAAATAATATATATTTGATAGTCTTTTCAGCATACCTATGACACATTTTAAGATACTCTGCCTTTTTTCTACTTACATTATTTCTCTGTTGTCAAGTCCTACAATATTTTATCCATTTCTATTCATTTATTCATTTTTTGTTCTGTTTAGGAGGTACCATAAACCCTCATTTTGGTTGTGCATTGATGTAAAATTCAACAGTGCATGTTCTGTATGTACTGCTGTCCCCTGGCAAACACTATGACAGATGTTGGACTACTTATAACTTTCATTTCATGATCTTATAAATGTGATCTCTTTTTATTATGAGGACATATTTCATTGTTTCTCTGATCCAAACCCCATTATAGTTTCTGGACAGAGTCCCATAGATTTCCATAAGTTTTGGGATACTTCTTAAGATCTTTCAATAGAAAAGCAGCTTGTGACAGAGTAGAAAAGGGAAGATCATTGGGACCTTGGCAGCTTGCTCCATATATTCCCTTCCCAGAGCCGAGTCACAGCCTCCTTTGCTGCTCCTGCCATCCAGAAGTGCTTTCCTATGGCTCTCTGCCTCATTGATTCTCCATCTGTTTTAATCTGAGCATCTTTCTGGTGACCTATGTTCACATCTGGTGTAAATATGCTACTCTTCCAAGTGTTTTCCCTCTGTCAGTCCCTGTTGCAGGCAATGATTGATGGGAGCAGGAGGTGCTGGGAGCTCTGTGCTGCACACAGGGATCCTGACTCCCAGATTTCCTGTGTCTCACTTGGCTGGGCTTGGGAAGAATGGGGTGATGTGCTGCCAGGAGGCACCACTGATAGTCTGTCCCCCCAAATTAGGGGTAAAGCAGGGAGATGGGGGTCAGACAGGCAGAGGAGGCAGCTGTTCCACACATCTCCTCCAAGTTGTGCAGGACCCAAGCCAAAGCTCAGGGATGCCAGTCAGGAGTCTGCCAGCCACTCTGACAGACACCTGAAAACAAGTGCTGGAGGCTTAACCCACTTTTTGAAGTTAGAGGGCAGTGCTTTAATTAGAAGCCACTTCTCCTTCTGCAGTTAGAAGATCAATGTACTTCATATAGATGGAGCCACCACATTACTATCTAATAGCAATTTATATTCTGAGGTTGTACAGATTTTTTTCTCTTATTTCAATGCTAGATTAACTGGGGAAGGAATTGCAAGAGAACTGCTGTTTGAAAAGGAATTTGAATACAGAACAGGTGGTTAATTTGCTCCCATTAGTTAGCATGTTTAACAAGGGAGGGTGCAGTCAGCAGTTGAGTCTCTGGAAGAACATCTCTATTGCTATTTGCCATTGCTGCACAGCTTTGTGGTTTTGCTCCCATTCCTTTGTGCTATAGCCTTTCCCCCCCCAAACACTAGCAGAGAAAACAGCATATGGATGAGAAGTGAACAGCTACGTGTGTCTGTTACATGAACTGGGACAGAAGAAAAGGATGCATCATCATGCTTTGATAACAAGCAGATCAGGAGCAATTACTTTTCTCTTTCAGAGAAAAGGGGATCACTTACAGTACTTCAAAATAAGATTTTTTCCCTGGAGAGTAATAATCATTCTCTCTGTAAGCTGAGGCACTATCATTGCTTTCAGTCTCGCTGAGTGTGGTGTGTGAATGCATCTCTGCACTCAGGAAAGTGGAATTGGATGAGCTGTGGTGATGTCACTCCTTAAATATCACTGACTCCTGATCCAGTTGGGTCAGCGTTTGATCTTTATAACACATCCTCTATTCTGAAGCAGAAAATGGGTAGAACAGATTGTTTTCCATAAGGTTTTGGCAACTACAAAACATTTGTGAAGTGATAACATAGTGACTGCTCATGTCTGAGTAATTGTATGTAGAATGAAATTCTATAAGGAAAGCACTTTATTTCTGGCAGAGGCTCATGGCAAATAGATACTTTATCTATCACAGATCAGGGAAGAAACTATATTGCTATTGGACAATAAACAGCATGTCAAATAATGTAGATTGAAATTAAGTGGCAGAGACAAATGCAAGTCTCAGTCTGTTAAAACTATTCTTCTCCATGCCTGGCTTTATTTGTATTTATTTGCTACTTTCCAATAGGATTAAAAAAACTTCAACCATTTCATGACAAGTCTTATTTCTTTAATACTTGAAGAGGCCGCATGAAGAAAGCACATTATGCTGATTATAAACACTAATACATTATTAATGAAATGAAACCAGCTAATTCATTAGCCAGTGTTAATACATGCAACAGGAGAGGGTAATGCCTGGTTCCTTAGCAGCATTTCTGTGTGTCTTTCACTGAGCTTTGCTGCAACTCAGCAGGCAACAAATACGCTAGAACAGCTTCTTAGGCTGAAGTTAATGGTGCCTTTTTCCGTGTGTTTTCCTCACTTAGCTGAGCTATCCGTGCTGGCCTGGCTGCTCCAGCCCCTGCCCCGTGTCCCTCAGGTTTGCCCTGGCCCCATCAGTGCAGGGACAGCCAAGCTGTGACACTGCAATCTGGGGGTTGTGTCCTGGAAGCACCAACAGGCGACAATTTTCTTCAAGCCTCGATTCACTGAATCAATCTTTTTTTTTTTTTCATCTTTTCAGTTGCTCCTGAGCTGTTGAAAGGCTGTTTAAGTTTCCCCCCTTGCTCAGTACAATTGCCCTCTGCCTGTTGCTGTTGTGACAGAGCCATAGAGGGGTAGCATTACACTGGCTTCTACTATGCCTATCAGAATTACAGGAGTCAACAAAGCAGCTGTAAACCCCGTGCTAAGAGGAAGCTAATGATGGAAAAAATGCTCCCAAAGCCTGTCTTTTGGTGTCAGTCCTACAGCAGTTGTTGTCTGGGAGGCACAATAGAACATCTGGAAGCGAGAGCCCTCCTATTCAGGTAGCTGAAATTGCATTAGCTGCTCTGGCATAAAGAACAGCAGCAGAATGACAGACCTCCCCACTGAAATATTTGCTTTTGAATAAACTTGTCAAAGGCAACAAGGAGTGTCATGGCAAAACTTTCCTGCTTCTGCTGGGAGAAGAGCTGCTGTTTATATGATGACAAGAGGGCTGTGTTTAATTGAGCTGCATTTTGCTGCTGTCTGCTGTGGGAGATACAATGAAAGGGGACAGAGGCCAAGTTCAATTCATTGCTATCAAGCTTCCTTTCTTCCAGGAGCAGGTAACACAAAATAATTATTGCAGGTTTAAAACAGGTGTGTGGTAGCAAGAATGGGGGAAGCAAGAAACTGCTGCCATAGCTTCACATTAATTTCTGCTCAAGAGATTCACCATTCTTTATGCACAACAGGGGACCCTAAATATAATGGAGAATACAAACTAAAAAGATAATGGAGAAGGAAGGCATCCTCCAATACCTTCAGAGTTCCTGCATTATTCCTGTTTGCCAGAATCTGCTTGGGTGAGCATTCACTTCAGCATAATGAAAGTGTAGCTTACAGGAGAGCTTTGTAGAAACTAGGTCAGGTAAATTGGAGATGCTATTGTAGCTTTACATGCTCTTCAACTCTAGATTTGAAGTTCAAATACAAACATTTAAAAGGCTACTTTGCATTAGTATCCATCACAAAGCCATCATATCATTCAGTACATTAAAACCAGACAAAGAGCACAAGTCTGGTTTGCAGTACTTTAGGAAATTCTGCAGAGATCTTTGTTGATACTTGAACTACTTCAAGACTTGGTTCTGATTTGGAAATGCTTGTCTCTACATCTTCACATTATTATTCCTTCTTCCAGTGTTTATTTCTTTCTTTGTTTTAGATTATGCTGTAAGAAAAAGTAATACCAGTTTCACAGCCTGGACTGGGGGTTGGAAATGCATCTCCCCAGGTGGGCAGTGCCTCTGTCTGCCCTGCTCAGGAACCTGCAGTTTGGGCACTAAAAACAATCTGTGGCATTTCTGCATCTTTCTTGGTGGGCTAAAGTTTCATCCTCCTTCTTGAGTTGTTCACCCTGTGCTTGGCTGCCTCCCTAATGTCTTGTCTTGTTGCTTGTGCCACCTTGGGATGTCTACAGAGTGCTGTGGTCAACTCATGAAGGTGTTATTTGCTGCTCTAATGATTTTAAACAAAGACAAAGTAAACTGGAAGCTGGTGCTCAGTGAGCCAAGGAAGTGGAGCCATACAGGCAATGAAATATTTTACCTCTAAAGCCTTTCTAACTTCCTCTTCCGTTTGGAAAGGAGAACTGGGACTATGTTTTGGATTGTCGTCTCTAGATGATGCACTTTAGTTTGGAAAGATTAAGCAAGAAGTCTGTTTTGTGCCAGTTTAATGGTGATTTGGGGTTTGTTGGTGAGTCCTGTGGCCATCGAGGTGGCAACTCAGGTGCCTCATTTGTGCTGAATCACAGAAAAATCCAGAGTGGTCCTTCAGATGGAGACCCTGTCACACAGACCAAGAGAGACAAAATTGCTGCCTTCCAGACCAGCAGACAGCAGCTGAAATACAACATTTAACTAAAATGAATGAATTCATACAATATGGCTCATAAACCAAAAGTGAACACTCTGATTTGGGAGTCTTTTCACTGCTCATTTTGTTCAAAAATGCTGAAACAAAATGATTCAACACTTCCAGAATGGTTTTTTTCCCCTACACTTCTAAATTTAAAACATGTTTTGTTGGTTTTTATGGCTCCAGTGTACCCCCATAAAGCAATGCTATTGCCCAGGGGAGGTGAAAAAAACTACATTTCAATTTTTTATAGAATATTTTATTTAAGTTATGCATAGAAGATAATATCCCAATATTAACATAATGGGATAATTCTATTTAATTTCTGCTTTGTGAAGTCTTTCTATGCTTGGCTCTGAGTGGGGGGAAAATCCAGTTTAATACAATTTGTGTTCCTAATTTCCTGCTTGCTGGTCTCAGATGGTCTCCTGCTCTCCCATCACAGCTTTAATAGTGACCTACCTTAAAAATATGGACTTTCTTGTTTGTTCCCCAGGCTTTTCACAGGCAGAAAGGTGGACATCAATTATTCAGTAGAAATTTTCTCCCTGACAAGACTTTCCCTTGATATCTGATCCAAAGAGAGACCTCCTCACATACTGATTTCTTACATCACTTAGACTTAAGCCTAGAATTGGGTGAGTTAACTAATGAGTTAACTAAGCTAATAACTTCTAGCTCTTCAAGTCCTTAATGTTGCTGTACTAGACTTGAGCATGAGATAATACTGTTGTGGAGGCAAAGGTTATGAGGTATGTTAATCTGGTTATAGTTATAGAAAGTTGCCAAGTGAGAAGGCCCAGAGAGTAAATAAAAATAAGTGGGATGGGTTTCTGGCTCTTTCACAGATGAGACTTTTCCTGAGGGATTTTGCCCTTGTTGGTTGATGGAATTCTCCATCCTCTAAGCTGACTGGAGCAAGATGTGAAAAAGAGCAATTATTTCTTCTTCCTTACCCACTTTTTAACAGTTTTTAGTAAGCATGGAAATATGAACTGTGTTAGTGAAACAAATGAGATGCCAAGAAACACTGATGTGATTGTATTGGATACAAAAGCAGAGTCTGAGATGCCTGTGAGCTCTTGGGGGTGAATATGGAACCACCTCACACTCAACACTTGGTGTAGCATCCTCTGGGAGCTTTCAGAGCACACAAGAGGATCTTTCTCCTCCTCATTTCTCCTCCAGTCTGTTGTGTGGTGCTTCCCCCTTGAGCTTAATTGATTTTTGCTGGGTTTTATCTCTAGTGTTTTACCAGTTGAGTAGAAAAAAAAACAACAACAAAACAAACCTGCAAGTGCCTTCTTATCTCACTATGTGAGTACAAATTGTAGCAGTAAATTCTTGCTTTTCAGGAGCTTGGACAGCATGGAAAAATTCAACCCTCTAGCAGTCTATTGCCTTATTAGAGTCTGTGTAAAATAGCTCAGAAGTAGAAAAAGCAGATATTTGATAGATATTTGTTTTCCTATAAGTCATTGCACTAGAGATTCTTCCACTAAATAAATCTGTGGCCTTGCACTGTGTTGTTGTGGTATCTGTGTTTTATAAGGTAATTGAGAAATAATTTTTTACCACAAACGTCGCTGTATCTTACATTAAATCCCTGATGCTTCTCCTTAGTCTGTTCCACTCTGTAGACTGAGAATTTCCCACTGCAGAGAAGCAGAATTAAAGGAGGGAAGCTCTGGAGCTGAGCTCAGAGGAGACTGGTAGCATTAATTTTGCACTGATGTGCAGGAAGAAGGTGTCACAAGAAAACAAGAAGCTAAAGCAGGCCTGTCATCTGAGAAACTTTGATACCTTTGGCTTGATCCTCTTTCTTGTACTCTGAAAATGGTTACTGATGGTGCCTCAACCAGGGAATGCTTGTCAGCACTTCCACTCTTCTTTCTGCTCAGGATTTCAAATATCAGAAACACTGAGACAAAGGCTGGAGCCTCCCTGCTCTGTGTGTAAATTGTATTGTTTTCATTACAGTTGGGGGAGTGTTGGGAGGTGAAATGATTTTCCCATGGTCTGGTCCAAGTTTGTCTCTTGGTGTGGATTAGATGTGGAAAGGGAAATCCTTAGCACAGCAACTGGGAACACTGGATAACCCACAGGTCTGGGTCTGCTCATACTCTGCCACTAAAATGGCAAAACAAGCGAAAAAGGGGTGAAAGTGCTCAGGAATTAAAATGAGGCTCCAAATGACCCAGTTTGCTGGGCCTTCTGGTTTGCTTTTGGCTCAGTTCCTAATCTAGTTTCTCACCAGAGAAACTCCTACTGTGAATAGCTGCTTCTTAATAACAGAATATTACTTTACTGATTAATATTTGTTGGACACTTAGCCTAATTATGGTTTCTCACAGCTACTTTAATTACTGTAATACGAGGTTTAACTTAAGCGAAATATTCCAGATGAGTTTAGTGATGCTTTGCAACTTAATTCCATCCATGGAACGCAGCAGCTGGTTATGAGGAGAGAGGAAAACACTCCCTCCTGAAGCAGGACACGTGTTTTGCAATGATAAGATGTGTTGGTATTTTTGTTTCTGCTTCAAAAGATGTAATCCCAAGGCTTTCCAGGAGCTGGGAAGTCTGAGAGCTCAGCCTGGGGAATAGCTGAGAGAGCTCGATTGACGGGATAAAGGGGAGCTCTGTGAGTGCTGTGAGGAGAGCAGTGTTTGCTCACTAATTGAAATTGGAGAGGCAGAATTAAAAGGCTGTGATCAGTAAGGAATGCCACTGTCGTTAAGGGTGAGCTCCTATCTTTTCAAGGAACACCGAGTTGTTGTTGTAGGTGAGAAATTATCCTATTTCTTCTGCCTCACTTGAGTTGAAAAGCCAAAGGTGAAATAGGAAGATAAGTCTTTTGAAGGAATTGGTCCCTTATTTTTTTATTTCCAGGATGTCTCATTTTAAATTGGAGGTTGGGACACATTCATATTTATTGAACACCTCAGTGGGAAGCACAAAAGTGCTTCTATTGGATGTTTGTTTGGTAGTAAATCTAAATATATTGGTCGGGTATTAGTGAGGGATGACAGGAAGAAAGCAGAGGAGGATTCACTAATGATGGGACCTGTCCCCTGGAGCTCTCAGTTCTCCATTTGTACATTTGTTCAAATGTCACACCTTAATTTCCTCTCCTTGTATAGAAAAATGTTTAAAAGCAAAGTATGTTCCTCACTATTGAGAACAAGAAGAGCATTAATCAATAAAAAAAATAAATCTCAAAAACCGGGTTTCTGTCTATCAGTTCTGTTAAATCAGGACTGATGTTCCTGATGTCCAACCTGAATTTCCTACTTAATGTACTTAATGTTTACCATAAACTTGAATCAGAAGCTTCTGTATATACACAGTGGAGGACCTGAGTGCTTGGTTGATAAGACAAATGTTGTGGGAATAAATCCTTCCCATTTTTTTTATGGCCTCAAACTTCATCAAGACTTTGTTCTCCTTCTTTGAAATTGTTTATTTCAGCTTAGGGAAGTAGAAGAAGTTTCTGAAATGCTGTTGCTTGATATGATGTAGGAAGATGTGGGAATTTGATTATGGAAAAAGAGTCTCTTACAATATTTAAAACAGAAAAATGAGGTTTCTGGTTTTGCATAATGCCGATTTATTTTGAAGTGTAATGTTTTATGCTTTCCCCCTTGCAAGCTGATTCTTATTTAGGAGATGAAAGATTGTGCAAAATGTAATAATATTCTTGTATAATTTAAACTGCCTGATAATGTGCTACAGCCTCCCAGAATTCAGTCCCAAACATGAGGCATTGATTTTAAAAAGGCATTTAAATAATTTAAAATTGTTCGATGCTGAGCATGATCAGCACCCCAATCATTTTCAAATAAAAGTACCCATGAAAAATTGAAGCAATTGAATAATTTTAAATTGCTTTATACTGTGCAAGTACAGAACCCCAATCAATTCCAGGCTGAAGTACTTGCAAAAAAGAAAAAAAAAAAAGAAGAAAAAAATGGAAAAAAGATTGAAGTGCTCCAGTAAATTTAAATTGCCGTATACAAGAAAAAACACCTTTAAATTATTGGAGACTTGATTTTTTTTCTTTTAAGATTTCTTATTTTTATGTACAACTTAAACAGCTTTACTTTATCAAAATGAACAAAAAAACCCCTGATTGTATAAACTTGGCAAAGTATTAAATTAACCCTTGTTGCATGTGGTAATGGGAGGATATTTCACAGTCATATGTTGTATGTCGTGGTGTAGGAATTCTCAGTACTTTCATTATTATATTTAGCTCAGACAGAGCAAAATATAACCCCATAAAGAAAATATGTTTAAACACTGGAATTCTTTAGCCTGCCTCTCTGACAGAACATGCACCACTTCAGAGGCCCCAAGTCTGAATTGTGGTTGAGCTTTTTGCCTGTGCAGTCCAGAGAGGAGCAAACCCAGGCCCTCACATAATTCCTGTCCAGGAATTTTCCACAACAGGGTGACAATATTAATGTTTAAATTGCAAAAGCAAGATC